>NC_043708.1:97314213-97369035 GCF_006229205.1 Suricata suricatta
GAGCCGCGATCCTCGCCGCGGCGGGCAGGACCGCGGGGCCACCGGCGCTGCCCCCACCGTCCCCGCGGAAAGAGTGGGGTCCCCTCCGAGGGCCGTGCCGCCGAGGGTAGGGCTGCCCACACGCCGGCTTCCGACAGCTGGCAGCCATAGCAACCCGGCCACAGAAAGTTTCGCGGCGCCCAAAGCGACTTGAAAGAAAGTTTTCCTTGGCCCCTCGCTCCCTCGCCCCCAGCCGGGGTTTACGGAAGGCGGCGGGCAATCAGAGCTCGCGACGTGCCGACTCCCGCGTCCACCTTCTCCACCCCTGGCCTCGGCTGCGCGCCCAAGGTGGGTGCCCCGCGCCGGCGCTTCCTGCCCCGTCCCAGGGTCAGGCGGTCCCGGGACGCCGCGCGGCCAACTCACCATGGTGACTCGCGCCGCGGTCGCCCCTCCGCCGGGTCCGGCTGCCGGGGAACTGGGGCTGGAACGCAGTCTCCTGGGAGAACTTCAAAAGTTGGTCCCCTTCGCCAAAAACGGGCTCTCGACACCCAAGCACTCACAGGAGCCAATGGGAACCCTGGGGAGACTCCATCCAGGCGGGATCGGCGGCGCTAGGTGAGGGCGAGGAGGAGGAGACTTAGCAAGCGGGGCACATGCTGCGGAGGGCAGGGGTCCACTCGGACCCGACGCTCGCCGCCCACCTAGATGAGCCCGATGCTCTCCGCGCGTCCGCCTAGCTGCCCAGCCTCGCTCCTCTTTCTTCGGCCACTAACTCTGTACTCCTCCGGCAAAACCTCGGCTCGGGCTGGGCAATCTGTCCATAAATGGAGAATTCAGCTCAGGCCTGACCAATCAGGGTTTGTTTTCACAGCGTCACTCCTCAGGGAAACCGTAGTAGCCAACAAGCTTGGAGCTGCTGGAGTTTCCAAAGACCTCTGGATCCTGTAGTCCTCCACGCTAGCCTCCCAAGAGCGCTGCCGACCCGGCTCCCTCCGGAGTGCGAGACCTGAACTGTTGGGAACAAAACCCTCCCTAAAAGAGAGGTAAGCCTCTCATTTGTTTTTCTTTTAAACGCGAGAGTTACAGTAGGTGTGGCTTCCAAGCTGAAGTGGTATGATTTTCCCATAACTTTTTTTTAAAGAAGGAAATATTTTATCAGCATAAAAGATCAGAGTCGTGGCAGCAGCCCAAAGGAAATCCTTTTTCTTTCCAACGTCTGGATTGTGAGGAAAGTCAAAAATATCGTTTCCCCTACCCCTCCTTTTACCTGAATTTCCTTGGAAAACAAAAGAAGGCTTTTTTTTTTCTTTTGGACTTTTGGGTGGTGTAGAAGTTGCACTGCCGTGAGTAGAGAGACAGAGAAGTAAGTGGGAGGATGAAAGCACTCTCCAACTTCAGTCAACCGTGTCTGTTGAGAACAATTAGCAGAATTAGCAGTACAGTCCTAACTGCGCACATGTATTATTCCAGAGTGTGGAGTTTCAAGACCGGGTGGGCAGAGGAGGAGATTGGAGATGGGGGAAGAATCCAGAAATAAAGGCAGGGACTCTGGTTTTATTTTTATTGTTTTAAGAGTTCAGAAAGTAAAATTGGTGGGTTACAACAGGATTGTCCTCCCAGGAATCTGTGGTAGGAAAGATCTGAAAACTTAAGCGCCCGGAGAAAGGATGAAGCATGATGATTTATTGTGATTTACTTTATGAATTTCAACGGTAGCCCTTCACATAAGCATACGATCCTAGAGTTGTATGGATGTTAAAAATGATCTTGTCTAGAACAGGTAAACAAAATGTGGTATCTCCATGCAATGGGATACTATTCAGCCTTTAAAAAGGAAGGAAGTAACTATCAATAGAACGCCCCTATGACCCAGCAATAGCACTGCTAGGGATTTACCCAAAGGATACAGAAGTGCTGATGCATAGGAGCACATGTACCCCAATGTTCATAGCAGCACTTTCTACAATAGCCAAATCATGGAAAGAGCCTAAATGTCCATCACCTGATGAATGGATCAAGAAGATGTGGTATATATATACAATGGAGTACTATATGGCAATGAGAAAGAATGAAATCTGGCCATTTATAGCAAAGTGGTTGGACCTCAAAGGTGTCATGCTAAGTGAAATACATCAGGTGGAGAAGGACAGGTACCATATGTTTGTACTCATAGGTCTAACAGGAGAAACCTAACAGGGGTCCATAGGGAGGGGAAGGGGGAAAGAGAGTTGGGGAGAGTGAGGGACACAGATCAAGGGAGACTACTTAATACTGAAAATGAACCGAGGGCTGGAGGGAGAGGGGGAGGGGGGGAAGAGGGGGTGATGGTCATGGAGGGGGGGCATTTGTGGGGAAGAGCACTGGGTGTTATATGGAAACCAATTTGACAATAAACTATTATAAAAAGAAAAAAGGAAGGAAATGCTGACGTCTGTCACAACATGGATGAACCTTGGAAACATTATATTAAGTGGAAGAAGCCAGGCCCAGAGATCACATAATATATGATTCCATTTACATAAAAGTAAATAATGGGGAAACATATAGGGGAAAGTAAATTATTGATTGCCAGGTCCCAGGCGGAGAGGGAGAGGTGGGAGTAGTGGGTGTGCATTTTCTTACTAGGCCGATGAAAATATTCTGGAATTAGTAGCGACAGTTGCACAACTTCGTGAATCTACTGAAAGCCACTAAATTGTATGTGTTAGAAGGATATGGAAATTGTATCCCCATTTTTAAAATGAAAAGAAAATCATATTGACTGAATTCTTGTTGTAATCATCCACACAATGAGGCAATAGAGACAAGTGAATGCCTACTCTAGGTCAACTGTGAGTACAATGCTTTCTGCCCTCACCAAGCTTACAATTTTTGGAGGAAGACAGAAGATAATTACAGGAAAGGTGTAGATGTATAATAAGAAGTGGCAGTAGTTTTGTGTTAGGAACCGCCATATTTGGAGCTACAGTTTAGGGTAGAGAGTTCATCGGGCAGCAATCTGTACCGTGCCCTGGGAAGGAAACAGAAAGGCATCTGGTGAGTACTCACCCAGTACTAGGCATTGGCTAGGTCCAACCAGACAGGGACCACCAAACTCAGGAACAGAGTCGATGTTTCAGAAGTAGGCCAAATATGGTCAGGTATTTGAGGAACTAATGAACAGAGGGTACCAAAAGGAATATTGGAGTTTGCCAGTTACTCGAGAAACACTACTTATCTTGGAAACGATATGTTGCCTAAACCATCACCATCCCATCCACGGTTGACATGGCCTCAGGGGATACAAGCAAAGACATGGCTGTTTTCCCCAAGGTTAAACCAGGGGTACAACGAGACACTGAAAAACCTTTTAATAATCCATCAACAACGAATCAATCTTGGATTGATCTATAACTCTCTTCACACTGTTGATTATATTAGCATTTGAAGTTTTTGTAAATGTTTTTATTTGCCCTCAAAATCTCTTTCCAGTTTCAAGAGTTTATTCCAATAGGTGGGACTCAAATGGAGATAAATGCTTGTGTTCATTTTGTAATTATATTTTGTAATATAATTCTTTTCCAGAATGAAACATAAATATATATATATATATATATATATATATATATATATATATATATAAATTTTTGTGTCCAAGCAGTACTTAGATGGTAAGATTCAGTGGCACATAAAGCTGAATTTGAAGTCTGGCTTTGCCACCTAACCAGCTGTGAGATCTTGATTTCTCTGAGCTTTATTTAGTTCCTTTATCTAGAAAGCAGATTTATGTGAGTATGAAATGAAATATGCATAAAAATGGCCAACAAATATTGGTTCCTTTCTCCCCGCCATCAATACCATGCGTTCTAGCTTAGGGATTCAGGCCTGGGTCCCTGGGTGCCATCACACAGATCGTGGCCCCCTGAGTTGTGATGCCTAAATCACGGGGACTTTTGTGTGTGTGCCCTCTTCCTCAGAGAGAGTTAATAGTTTCATCACAACTTCTCAAAGGTGCTGTCACTGCCACCACATGGAGACCCACAGCTCTTGATTGTATTAGTTATGCGTTTCTGGGTCTTTGACTTTGTCATTGCGTTTTTCTTAAGATACAGGGATTCGAATGGAATCCCACACTGTAAGGGCAGAGCTTGGATTCTCGAAGCAGAACCCACTAATGCACAGTTCAAACACAGAATATAAAGTATGAGCACATGATAGGGAGCCTATAATTTCAAAAGAATCGTTTCAAGCCCTGCCCTGCCCTGCCCTGCCCCATCTCAGGAAGATACATTGTCAGTTGGGCCTGTCAGTCTTATGCCCTGGTTTACCTGGGAGAGTCCTAGTTTATGCTTTTACCTCAGTGAAATTATTCATTGCACCTGTTTTGTGTTCCTAAAACACCCTGATAATTTGAGTGGTAGATTGTGATCACCTTAAATGCGGGGCCAAATCGCAACCCCCCAAAAATCCTCATGTTATAAAGGTTTTCCAATTTTCTGGATTGACACCTATTTTTAAGAGGACTCACTGATACATTACCAGATAGTCATCGTTATTCGAGGTCATAGTAGCAATGAAATGAAAACTTTTAAAATTGTAAAACTCATTACAGACACATGATGGAGCTAGTCAGATGAGACTTTACACATCCTTGGGCCTGATTAAAAATGCAGTTTTATCTGGGCTTGAATGGAAAGGAACAAAGAAAAAAATCCATCCGTGAAAAAGAATCACTGCTTAAACATTTTGGAAAATAAGAAGATACTATAAGGCGATTAAACTAGTTTCCGAGTCAGGACCATAAGAGAACATCAGACGGTATCCACAGCAATACAATTAAAGAACAAGTTGTTGAGTGCGCCCAACAGCAGACGCCGAGACCGGCGGACCTCGGCGATCCGCGCTGGCTCTCACCCACTCACCCACCGCTCCCAGAACCACGGCCTCTGCCGAGCTGCTCATCGTGGCTGGTACACTTCCCGCGTGCTGCTGCAGGTGTTCCTGGAATGCGGCATTTACTGGGTAGGATTTGCTTTTCGAAATCCTCCAGGGACACACAGCCCATTGTGAGAAGTGAGGTGTTCAGGTACTCCCTGCAGCCCCCAACTGAGGCCCCAACCCCCAGCCCTGGGCGGCCGTATCACCGGGTGCTCCTGTGCATGGGAGCCAGCGCCTCGTAGGAATGGGGGGTCCCCTGTGCTCTCTAGACAGAGGAGCATCTGCCAAGGTCAGTGAGGGCCCCGTAGGCCCCCAGAGAAGCAGCACCGACAATGACGACAATACCAGATCCCTTCCAAACCCCTTTGCGCCCCTCTGACCACTGGGCAGGGTACAGGGGGGTGGGGTAGGGGGTGCAGACCCCCGAGATCTGGGCACAGGCAATGCATTCTGATCTGGACCACGTCAAAACAGCGCCAACCCAGCCCCGCAGCCATGGCCATGCCAGCAGGCCCCCAGACAACCATACCAGCCAGCAGAATGGACATTCCAACATCACCAGCCGAAGCCCTGAATCTCGATGCAGTAGACGAGGTGCCAACTGCGTGCCTGTATGGCGGGACTGGAGGGCAAGAGTGAGGGAGGAGGGTTAAGGAAGAGTGGGGCCCCCTCACTGCCCCTTGCCTACAACACGTGCATTCCAGCCTTGCTGCCTTTGCTCCCTCGATTCCCCTTCCCCCCCATGCCTTCTAAGCCCACCCCAAAGAAATGTGTCACTCAATTTGGACTTACTCAACCAGTAAACAAATCCCATCTTGACTAAAACACCTTCTCCATGCCCCCAGCCCCTCACTGATCTTGCGTTACCTGGTCTCACACAGTTGTGGTCAATATTTTGGTAATCGCTAATTGTACTGATTTTGTAAGTGTGCCTTAGTTGTGTCTCCCCAGCTAGATTGTAGGCTCCTGGAGGACAGGGACCACCTCTACAAAAAATAAAAAACCAGTACCTCCCCCATCTCGCACAGTGTCCTAGGACCCTGCGGGGTGGTGGAGGTGCACCAAAAAAAAAAAAAAAAAAAAAAAAAAAGAGAAAAGAAAAAGAAAAAGTTATTGATGGGAAAATCAGGCCAGAAATCTTTAACAAAGCACTAGTGAAACAGAGATTCGTATCACATCAATGTGGAATGTTCCGGGCAATCACTGCTTCTACCGTCAGAGGCATTTATTAAGTCCAGTAGGTATCAGCTATGAGCTCAGTGCTTATCGTATAATATCTAATCTTCCATACAACTCTATTAACTTCATTTGCAATTAAGCAACTACACTGAGCTTTGCAACCTGGGCCACAGACCAGCTCTTGCAAAGATGGTGGGGAGACGAAAAAGAATCATTCTGCCACCAATGAGGCAGTGGCCAGAGAATACACCATCACTGTTCTCAAGTGCATCCTCAGAGATGTGCCCCCTGGGTACTCAGAGAGATCCAGAAATGCGCCTTGAGGGAACCGGAACGTCAGGTGTGTGCACGGATACCAGACTCAACAGAGCTGTCTGGGCTAAAAGAATAAGGAACGTCCCGTACGGTATCTGTCTAGAGTTGTCCAGAAAAAGTAATCAGGATGAAGATTCACCCAATGAGCTCACGTTACCTAGGTACCTGTCACCACTTCCAAAAATCTACAGCCAGGAAATTCTGGGTGGCTAAGTCAGTTAAGCATCCGACTCTTGGTTTTGGCTCAGGTCATGATCTCACAGTTATGAGTTCGAGCCTTGCATCGGTGACGGTACAAAGCCTGCTTGGGATTTTCTCTCTCTCTCTCTCCCTCTCTCCCTGCCTTTTCCCTGCTCATGCTATCTCTCTGTCTCTCAAACTACACAAATAAACTTAAAAAAAAATCTACAGACAGTTGATATGGTTGAGAACTAGCTTCTGATTCCAAATAAAGTTATAAAACTGCCAAAAAAAAAAAAAGAAGAAACAAATAAATTAAGCCAAGTTTGAAGTAATTTGCCCAAGCTATCACTCAGCTATTATGCATCAAATCTATGTATTTGCCTGACTCTGAAGCCCCAACTCTTACCCTGTGAGCAGTAACTCCATAGTAGGAATGTCCTACTATGAATTTCAGAAGAAATTTTCCCTAATACAGGCCCAATATGAATTGGAACACCTTTTTTAAAATCCTGGGAGCCTCTCCAAACCAGAGCTTCTGGAAAAATTCTTGCTTTTTTATGCAACTTAAAAATCACATGTGTATAAGAAAATTACATTTGTATATAGAGTTCAACTCAACTTTAAACATCTTTTTTTCCTAATATGTTAATATTGCATTGCAGAGAATTAACAGTTGAGTAACATAGTATGATGCTACTTGTGATTAACATTAAAAATGTAGTGCAGGACACCTGGCTGGCTCAGTCAGAAAAGCCTGACTCTTGATCTCAGGGTCATGAGTTAAAGCCCCATGTTGGATGGAGAGATTATTTTTAAAAAGTTTTGTTATGACATAACAATTATTTTACTGAAATAAAGGAATGATTTTTTTTTTTTTACCAGAAAGAAGGAACATTGAAACATATGCTTAAACTAGCAGCTGATTAAATGCATTTTTGTTGGGGCAACTGGATACCTCAGACAGTTAAGAGTCAGATGACTCTTGATTTTGGCTCAGGTCACGACCTCCTGAGCTGTCCACATAGAGCCCGCTTGGGATTCTCCCTCCCTTTCAAAGTAAAGAAATAAATAAACTTTTTTTTAAAAACTCTGCATTTTTGTTATATTTTCTCTGATTTAAGCCAATATTTTCTTTTTTTTTCTTTTTTCCAGTTTCAATTTGACTTTTCCATTCAGAATAGAAACCCTGACCTTCTTCCAGCGTTAAAAATGATTCAATAATGAGTAATCCTAGTTATGGTGTTCCATGATCTATCAAGGAATGAGGTATTTCACAGAAGGGAGCTTTGCAGATAACCGAATCTCCTGGAACAACTTTATGTCCACACCCTGGTGTTCTTTCTCCTTCCTCTTTCCTGTCCATTATACTACCTTCTTGGGTTTGTGTATTCTCATCAGTCATCTTAAGTCTTTGCTTGAATAAGCCAAGGTATGTATAAATAAATATATGTATTTTAGAAACTAAACCATAACAAATAACTGCATGAACCTTGCCTTTTTAAGGAACCAAAACTTCGTAACTTAAGGGAAAATTTTTCTATGGTAAACTGCATGCTTCATTGGGTTTTGAAAATATGCTAAATGTCAAGCAGGCTGTGACTGAACACTCAAGGTCATCACTATAAATATCGATCACACATGGTTGTACCGAGCTGAGGTCCTTGAGGACAATTGAACGAATGACTGTTTGTCACAAGTCTTCAGGGCCCTGTATCACTGCGTGAGTACAATGCTTTCTTTTCCTTTTGTGTTTCTTGATTTTTTTTAAGTTTATATCCTCCATTGTCAGAGACTATCTGCTTTCTAATTTAGTCTCTTAGTGACAAGAAGATGATAAAAAGCACATAGCTTGCTTCATGAGACAATTTTTTTTTAATTTTTAAAAATACACAGATATTAAAGTGTTTTTTTCTTGTTTATTTATTTTTGAGACCAAGAGAAACACAGCATGAGCAGGGGAGGGGCGGAGAAAGAGGGAGACACAGAATCCGAAGCAGGCTCCAGGCTCTGAGCTGTAAGAACAGAGCCCGATGCGGGGCTCCAACCCAAGAACCGCGAAATCATGACCTGAGCCAAAGTCGAACGCTTAACCGACCCAGGCGCCCCTAAACTTTATTTATTTTGAGAGAGAAGGAGAAAGCATGCGTGCAAACTGGTAAGGGGCAGAGAACGATTCCTGGTGCAGAGCCTGACACCGGGCTCAAACTCGTGAACCATGAGATCATGATCATGAAAAATGTGTAAAGGGCGTACGTGCAGAGGAGCCCAAGGGAAATGGAACACAAATGAAGGTGGGGCTGTGCAGCTCTCTGACTCTAGCTCTACGGCTTCTCAGCATAAATGGGTGCTCTCTGTCTGGTCAAGCTCCTCCTACTTTACGCAACACCCTCCTGGTGGCTCCTCCTCCCATAATTTCAGCTTGCGCAGTGTTCTCAGTTTTTGTCATCAACCTGACTCAGGCCTCTAGACGATCTTTCAGCCACGCTGCCCACAGCTCACTGGAAACTTTCTTCTTGGTCTCTTGGTTCAAGTTCCAGAGAGAGAAAGGGAGGAAGAGAAAGAAAGAGAGAATCTGACTCACACAACTCAATGTCTCAAACCACGCCACCCCGGTCGTAGGTCACTGGCAAGCCTATCCGAGGCTCTGCTTGGACCAGGTGTCTGTACAGCTGCATTCCAAGCAGATGTTGTCACAGGGGTGGTGTCCTAAAGCTATCACCCATCAAGGAAAGACGGTGAATGGGGACAGAGTCTCTGAGGAAGGGACATGGGAGGCACTTCCAGATTTGGGGCATGCAGTGATTTGCCTACTGCATCTGTCTGCTGCCTTAAATTATACACAATTATCTTGGTGAGGCCATGAGGGCGGTTCCATTCACCTCTTCAACAAAATGCATGGGTTTTGCAACAATCATAATTTCATCGCATCAGCATGCACCTCTAAATATATTTATGTATTTAAGATGTGACATATGTTCTGCCTTTATCATCATGCGCTTATGTGTGTTTATAGATATGGCTATAAATATTTGTGTATACACATAGATGTGTGTATACGTGTACTTAGGATGACATATATTTCAAGATATTGGTAAAAACACTTGGGGAATTTACTTTTTTTCTTAATAGATTTTTATATTGATTTTTTAGAGCAGTTTTGGGGTCACAGTACAATCGTGGGGAAAATACAGAGATTTTCTATATACCTCCTATTCCCACACCTGCATAGCCTCTCCCATTATCAGTAGGGGGATTGACTTTGAATTGAGTGTTTCTTGGCGTTGCTGCCTTGCAGGTTAGTAGCCTGGTTTCCAAGCCACTACTGTTTTCAGTCACCACAAGAAACGTTTATTTGCTAAGCACTGTTGTAGGCACTGGAGAAGTATAAGACTGTCCTGTCCCCAAAGGATTTACATTTTTCCGTGTACATCAAAAACATATGCAACAACACAAGGGCTTTCTACTTTCATATACAACATGTTCCTGAAAATGCACACCAATGGTAGATGTATGAAATTCAAAAACAGATTGGTGCTTTTTAAGGAGAGGGCTCTATTTCCAGAGGGCTAACATGTAATGTAAAATCCCTACTTGTGCCTTGTCTCTTAGATATAGTCTTAGGCTATAATTCCAGAATTTAGTAAATGTTCTTTGTAATTTTGTTTATTTATTTTGAGAAAGCATGCATGTGTGTGTGTACATGTGCATACACGTGCTTGGGCACACATGTACGCACAAGAGGGAGAGAGACAGAGACAGGGAATGCCAAGCAGGCTCCACACTGTCAGCGCAGAGCCCATCGTGGGGCTCAATCTCACAAACCATGAGATCATGACCCGAGCCAAAATCAAGAGCTGGATGCTTAAATGACTGAGCCATCCCGGCACTTCCCCCCTTTTCCTTTGAAGTAAGCTCTACGTCCAATACGGGGCTTGAATTCATGAACCTGAGATCAAGAGTTTCATGCTCATCCAGCCAGGTGTCCCAATAAATACTTTAAATTTGGACTTCTCCATTCCAACTGAGCAGAGCTGACCATCTAAAGTCTAAAAGGAAGACAACTTCCCAATTTGAGTCAGGTTACTTCCATCTCTACGAATCCTGAATAGTTTTCCTTATCTGTAAAGACAGAGGTAATAATAGTACCTCATCTATTTCTTACATAGTACCTCACAATAATAGTATTGTGAGAATTCAGTGAATTAAGTCACAGAAAGTGATTAGAATAGTGACTGATGCATAGAGAATTCTCAGTATGAGTTGTCATTATTGAGCCTAAAATTCAATACCTTAGAATTTCCTCTGCCTTGGTTGTTCTAAGTTTGTGAGAACTACACTACCGTTCACTGGTGCTTGTATTTATATTTTCCCATATTTCGCTAATTTTGATAAAGCAACAAGGCTAAATGCAACATAGTAGAAACATGGTTGAATAAATACGACTAGGCTGACAGAGATGGTGACACCGACAGAACTGAACAGTGAGCCGAGCGGCAGACGGCACCCCCAGGAGACGGATGAAAACGTCCCCGTTCCCTGGCTTGTTGCCAGACGCCATGTGGGAAGAGGGTGCAGGTGCATTAATGCCTAATGTCCTTACCTGTATGAAAGGGAATGCACAAAGACCGAGGGCGCCAGGAGATGGCCCCTCTCTTTACTATATTAAATTCCTGGAAATCCCAGAGTAAAGCCAAACATGATAAGTTTGACGATAATTACCCATAAAAGGGTGCTTTGATAAGGCATTATAAGAAATGAATGATATATTTGACCATGACTGGGATTCTAAAAGCAGCTAGGACCGTTACAAGCTTCTATAACTTCAGGTAGTACAATGCTACTACAGTTTTTCTCCAAATGGTATAAAATGGATGAAATGTTGGGCACCTGGGTGGCTCAGTCATGTGAACATCCAACTCTTGATTTTGGCTCAGGTCATGATCGCGGTATCAAACATTGCATGTGGAGCCTGCTTGAGATTTTCTCTCTCTCTCTCTCTCTCTCTCTCTCTCTCTCTCTCTCTCTCTCTCATTCCCTCTGCATTCCCCTCTATTTCTTGCACTCTCTCTCTCAAATAAGTAAATAAAATGGATATAAATGTGTACTTATATAAGGGACATCTGGATCTAAAAGTGCATTATGGCACATAAAAATACCACACAAATATCATAAATCCTTACTATGTAAATTTTTCCTGAAATACTATCCCAGTTCCTATAACTATTAATTAAACATTTATTTTTTTTTTTTACATTTTTATTTATTATTGAGAGACAGAGCATGAGCATAGGAGGAGCAGAGAGAGGGGGAGACACAGAATCTGAAGGAGGTTCCAGGCTCTGAACTGTCAGCACAGAGCCTGACGCAGGGCTCGAACTTACAAACTACCAGATCATGACCTGAGCTGAAGTCAGACGCTTAACCAACTGAGCCACCCAGGGGTCCCTAATTAAACATTTCATTAAGAGTTTCTTTCTTAATTTCTTTTCACTTTAAAAACTGGAAGTGGTGGGGGCACCTGGCTGGCTTGGTCAGTGGAGCATGTGACTCTTGATCTTGGGGTCGTGTTGGGTGTAGAGATTACTTAAAATAAAACGTAAAAAAAAAACTGAGAACAGGTCTGAGAGTGGTGGCAACGCTTAGGAATAATGTGTAAAATATTAGAATTAAGGGTTTTTGGTTTTTTTTTTTATCAATTTCCCTTTAAAGCTAAGTGATTTAAAACTATTCCCCTGGGCAGGAAAGAGAGAAAGTGAGAAAGAGAGAGAGGGACGGAGGGAGGGAGGAAGGAAGGAAGGAAGGAAGGAAGTCAGGCAGGAAGAAAAGAAAAACAGCTCACAGAACAGAAAGTGGTTGAATGAATAAACAAAAAACCAAAAAAAGTGACTAGGCCTCCAATTTTTTTTTTGTAGTACATTATCACTGGTTTTAACTTGCAAAAGAACTATACTTCTTGTTATAAAGCTTACGCATTTAGAGTTTGTAAAATGAAAAGTGAATGTCTACCTGCCCACACTCTCTCCTACAAGATTTTGAATGTGAGAAAATTGTGATTCCATTAGTAGAAAATGAGAAAGCGAGAGGAGGCTCCAGGTTCAGGGAGCTCCGTGTTAGATGCGCTCAGTTGGAACCAACCGAGTCCCAGGCGCCCCGGAGAGAGACTGGCTGCACCTCAGGAAAATGTCAGTCAGGTCTGACACGGTCCTTGCCCCTGTAAGCCTACATCCGGTTGTCTTCTTATTGCTCGTGGTACCAACCACTCCTTCCTAAACCTTCTCTCCCTCCTTACCTCTCTGTTGACAAGGCTGTGAGAAGACAGATTTCTTCTGTAATTTATATGGGAATATAAATAGGTAGAAACCCTATGGCAATTTGACACTATCTAGCAACATTACACAATTGTGCACTCTCTGACCCAGCCCTGCTGCTTTCTGGAATTTATCCAAAGATATACATACACAATGCAAATTAACATATGCCTGCAAAGCATCATTGGCATAGCAAGACATTGGAAACAACCCAAATGCCCATCATTAGTGGAGCTGGCTAAATATACTAGAAGACAACATATAATAGAAAAAAATTTTTTAATTTTGAGGAGCTTTTAAAACAGAATGGAGAATTTCTCTCTGAACCGATATGGAAAGACATCTCAGCTAAATTTCTGAGATGGATTACTAAGTTAAAATAAAAGAGCAAAATACAGAATAATATGTATATCAAACAATAGTATGTATTTCAAGAATAGTATGGATATCAAGGTAACTTTTGTGTCAGAAAATAGGGATGGGAAAACAGTAGATTTGTATTTATGTTTGCCTGAAGAAGCTTTGGAAAAGACACAGACTCAAAAACAAAAAGCGAGCTGTGGGAGCAGGAATAGGCTGTACACTAAATAGGTTTTATAATACTTGATTTGTCAACCATTGTAAACACTTTGCTCAGAAACATTTGCTTTTCCGCTTTGCAGAAAACATTGTTACACAGGGCAGAATAATACAAAGGCTAAACAGCGATATAAACAAAGATTTTGAAAGCCTACGGAGGGCTTCTTGGAGTAGTGGCTTATGAGCTGGCTCAAAGATCAATCTAGAATGGAGAGAATTAGCATAAGATTGGCTAGGTTTTAGGATCTCTATAAACAAAAGCCTGGGGGTATGAAACCTTATTGAGTGACTGGAAACGTTTCTTCTGAGGACACTTTCTCAAACTCACTGAGAAAATGAAGCTGAGAGTACACTTTGTCTCTGGGCGGCTGTTGCAAATGGAGTCTGGTTTTTCAGTCTTTGCACAACGTAAAATATAATTTATGATGCTTCTTATATACTGTTAATACCCCATCCTCAGATATGTCAGATCTCCTCCATTGCTCATCTTTTAGAAAAGTCATCAAGTAAACGTGAAGTTACTTACACCATGAAAATTGAATCCTAATCCTTTTTAGGACAGTACTTCATAGAAAATTCAAATAATTAACCTTGATCTTTAGCCTAGTTAACCTTCATCAAATATAGGTCCATTATGGCTAGAGGAATCATAATTGTGTAGTAATTTCCTGGGGCGCCTGGGTGGCTTAGTTGGTTGAGCTTCCAACTTCAGCTCAGGTCATGATCTCACTCTATATGGGTTCGAGCCCTGTGTAGGGCTTTGCACTGATAGCATGGAGCCTGCTTTGGATTCTCTGTCTCCTTCTCTCTCTGCCTCTCTTCCCCCATTTCTCTCTCTCAAAAATAAACATTAAAAAAATAATTTTTAATGTTTTTATTTATTTTTGAGACAGAGAGAGACAGAACGTGAGCAGGGGAGAGGCAGAAAGAGAGGGAGACACAGAATCGGCAGCAGGCTCCAGGCTCTGAGCTGTCAGCACAGAGCCCGATGCGGGGCTCAAACCCAGGAACATGAGATCATGACCTGAGCCAAAGTCGGAGGCCAAGCTGACTGAGCCACCCAGGCGCCCCCCACAAAACATTTTTTTTAAATACTAAAAAAAAAAAAAGATTGTGTAGTAATTTCCTTAAATAGTGAAGTCATAAAAATGTGTGCCTTCCTTGTATTTATTTATCTTTTTATCTCTCCATTTGTATCTTGTTATCCTTTCCACTGAACACGGACCATGAGAAAAGCAGCTGAATATTAGAGTAGGTGATTCCTGATGACAGGATAATGGAAAATCAACTTTGTTTTTACCAAACCTCATGAAGTTGCTCAATAATCCTAAAATGACTCATTTTAGTACTTTAAAATCACATTAATCCTGTTGCCTTGAAAACAGGACTTTAGGGAAGTGGATCTAATTTTGTTAAAATCTCTCTCTCTTTCACACACACACACACACACACACACACACACACACACACACCATTTACACAAAGAACAAAAAAAGCCTTGAAGGAAATATAACAAATGTTTACACTGATGGGATTCAGATGATATGAACTGGACTGTTTCTCTTTTCCTTTAACTTTTTCTATATTTCCCAAATTTGATTTAATGAGCGTGAATTATTTTTATAGTAAAAACAGAAAAGAAAAACAACCAAAGCACATATTTAGAAGCAGAGAGTTTGGTGGACTAAGGCCAAGTGTGCAGTTCATCCTCCAGGAAGCCCTGAGTGCGCCTTCTGGGTCTACTCCGCATTTCATTCTTGGATATTTGCTTATCTGCCCCGAAGCCTTTACACAGTCTGCTCGGGGAAAGAGAAATGGGTTCCCTCTATTCCTTCTATGTGGTTAACCCGCATGCCCCATGGCCTTTGGTCCCGCCTGCTGTCACTCCAAGATCATCCTCAGGCCAGACTCAGGGTTCGGTGCCATCCCTCAGCCAACCTTCTCCAAAACAAATAAACAAACAAAGCTATAAGCAGTCTCCAATAATCAGTAGAGCTCATAGACTTTTCTTTGGGAAAATTAGGCAAGTTCCTCAGAATGCACAGCAAAACTTCCCTAAAAATACCTGTGAACACATCTGCCCTTTCTTCAAAGGCCCCCTTCCACTAGCTGCTTCATCCCCTTTCCCCCCACATTGCCTCCTTGGGCCTCTTGTTCCCTGCTTTGTTGCCTGGCACATGCCACTCAGTAAAAAGAAATTCAGGTTGTCAGTTAAAGTTGAACCACCTCATCTTTTTCAGGCGAGTCTCCAAGGCCCATAGTTCAATTGAATTCAGTGTAATGGTCCCTGGAAGTTAGATAAAGCTTGTATTCTATTGAGTGCCCTAAAGGAGCATAGATGTGGACATTGGTATAGGGTTTGTGCAAAATGTATGACCAAAGTATGAATCCTTAACAACGCCCTAGAAGATCTAACCACTCTTAGAAGTCAAAAGAGGGCAGTTTGGAGAATGGCACAGATGGAAAGCTGTTGGGCATGTGGGTTTAGCTGGATCACTCAGCCATGTGTGCTGTGAAGATTTCTCTCCCAGAAGTTAGCAGGGTGGGGTGTGGGGTATCATAGGCCCCAAGACAAGAGTGCAAATGGAGGCCCATAGCCCCTATGTCTAAATACTATAATCTTATAGTCAAGCTAGCTAATCATTAAGGAAAATATGTTTTGTTTTCCTACTTTGGCAAAAATAACTTCATCACAATCTGGATGTTCAAGTTTAAGTTTAAAATTCTTGGTGTCCTTGGAGTTCCTTGATAGAACGTGGCTTGAGGAGAGCTGGTCCATGCTTTGGCCCTCAGTCTGCATCCCCTTTCTCTCCCCACCCTTGACTCCAGCCTTCCTGCTTCAGCAGAGATCCCCGGCAGAGGCATATGACCTCCCCAGCCCATGCATCTAAGTTCCTTCCCCAACCCCCCCAACACTCACTCTTAGTTGACTCCTTAAGCCAGAGGTGTACATACCAGCATTGGGGCCACCCTTAGAAAGACTGACCTGGGTAGGGGCTCCTGGGTAACTCAGTCAAATTGAGTGCCTGACTCTTGATTTTTGGCTCAGGTCATGATCCTAGGGTTGTGGGATTGAGCCTGCTTCAGGCTCGACACTGAGCATGGAGCCTGCTTGGGATTTTTTTTTTTCTCTCTCTTTCTCTTTCTGCCCCTCTCCCATTCCCTCTCTCTCTAAAATTAAAAAAATAATAAATTTTTTAAAAATTAAAAAAAAGGACAGACCTGGGAAATGTTTTCTCTGGACTTGCAGGCAAGCTTGGTAATGTTTGGGCACAAAATTCTGGCATTTCATTCATTATTAAAAAAACAGAAGTGATGCCAAACGGTCTACTCCTAACTCTGTAGGTCCTCCTCTAGATGACTTGGGGAAATTGAAAGTCAAGTTTACTGTGTATTAACTGCCCATGCTGCTAAGATACAGGGAAGTAAATTTCGTGACTTCTAAACATTATATATGCCACCTTAGCCTCCTCTTCTCAACAGAGTATGAGGGAGCTCAGTAGACCATAGTCTACCCCCCACCCTTAGTGTCCTTTGGCCAGCTTCTGTTGTGAAGCAAAGTGCCCCTCTGTTCCTCAAAGCTTTCTGCTTTGGTGAGGATGTGGACCAAGTGGGGAGATTTTTAAAGGCAGAGCATATGGGCGGGAATTATTAGTTTCCTTAAATTGGTCACACATGGCCCTTCCAGATACCTAGGCTGGAAAGCAGAGGAGAATAGGAAGAGATAGTTAAACATGACAAAGGCCCGAAGAAGGACCACCAGGCATTCTATCTCTATACCTGTGGTTCAGGTAGAGTCAGTTCTGTAGGGAGGCAGGAAGACAAACTGGGTCACCCCAAAGCCTTCTGACTCTTGTCAGATGGGATGGTCCCAGCGATGAGGTGGGGCAGCCCTGAAGGCCATGGTTCAGAACATCAGAATAGGAAGGGTTGTAGGAGGAGCCTAGAAGCTGAGTATCATGCTCTGGGGCTGCATGTGCTGTACAGTGAATTCTATACCCCTGACTCAGCTGTGAGCTCCATGTGATCTCAGCCCGTAATGGAAGAAGGTGGACACCAAAATTCTAAATCAAGGCATACCTTGCAGAAGAAAATGTTTTAGGGCAGGGTACTCGGTAAGATGTCACAGAGAGTCCATAACATTTGTCCTTTCTCTGAATCTACTCTTCTTATCCCCACCAACAAAACAAAACAAACAAAAACAAAGACAAAAACAAACGAACGCACAAGAACCCACTTAGAAGTAAGTACACTATCCTGGTTTTGAGCTAAATGTCATTAACTTGATACTTGCTCTGCCACTTGCATTTTTGTTTCAAAATAATGTCACTGGGAAACACCACTGGATTTTGCCAAGACAGATGGTGTAACTCCTGAATACTATGGGTTGAACAGATCGGAGCCCAAGAGGTGCAGGCTTGCATTGGGTCATCATAATATCATTGTTAGGAAGCCAGTTCACTCTACCCCTGACATTGTGGAGCACTTGTAGTGTTTCCATTAGTGAGGCAGAGAACATTGCAGGGTAGGAAAGGGCTGAGGGGAGGAGCTACAGATTAGTGATAGGAAATAATAACGAACAGAAGTCTTGAGAAAGTTATCTCAGGGCTTTCCTACTGAAGTCCTAATCTCCAGGATCCATTTTGCTTCCATGCACGTCCAACATGATTCATGGTAAAAGATCTCCCTGATAACCATCAACTCTGAGAAATCATATGCAACTTCTGTAGCACCTCTCTCACTGAAAAAAATCTGGAACCTGGTTTTGTGATCTCATAGAAAGTCACAAAATACAAGTTGACCCTTAGCGTGGGTTTTATAAGAATATAAATTGACATCCATGTAGGATTGCCAGATAGTGTATAGAATATCTTGTTTTTATTTGCTAAATCTGTCAGTCCTCCATCCGTGAGTCTCCAAATCTTCAACCTTCTCTGATTTTGTCAATAGCTAATGTTCCTTGATCTGTAGGACTGAAAATCCAAGGACATCTGAGGTCTTAGAGAGATATCATTTAGAGCCATGCAGAAAAGGAAATGAAAAACTCCCATTGAAAACTAGAGTATCTCTTCCAGGAGACTTTACCTGTCGAGTAGACTTTGATGTCTGTCTTTATAGTCATACACATCTTTTTTTTAATTTAATTTATTTTTAAAATTTACATCCAGGGGCGCCTGGGTAGCTCAGTTGGTTAAGCCTCCAACTTCGGCTCAGGTCAGATCTCACGTTCGTGGGTTTGAGCCTCGGCATCAGGCTCTGTGCTGACAGCCAGCTCAGAGCTTGGAGGCTGCTTCTGGTTCTGTGTCTCCTTCTCTCTCTGCCCCTCCCCCTCTCAAGCTCTGTCTCTCTCTGTATCAAAAATAAATAAAACATTGAAGAAAAAAATTTTTAAATAATAAAATAAAATTTACATCCAAATTAGTTAGCATATAGTGCAACAATGATTTCAGGAATAGATTCCTTAATGCCCCCTACCCATTTAGCTCATCCCCCCTCCCACAACCCCTCCAGTTTGTTTTCCATATTTAAGAGTCTCTTATGTTTTGTCCCCCTCCCTGTTTTTATATTCTTTTTGCTTCCCTTCCCTTATATTCACCTGTTTTATATCTTAAAGTCCTCATATGAGTGAAGTCATATATTTGTCTTTCTCTGATTGCCTAATTTTGCTTAGCATTATACCCTCTAATTCCATCCATGTAGATGCAAATAGCAATATTTCCTTCTTTTTTATTGCTGAGTAATACTCCATTGTGTATATATACCACATTGTCTTTATCCATTCATCCATCGATGGACATTTGGTCTCTTTCCATACTTTAGCTATTGTCAATAGTGCTGCTATAAACATTGGGGTGCATGTGCCCCCTTGAAACAGCATACCCATATCCTTTGGATACATATCTAGTGGTCCAATTGCTGGGTAGTTCTGTTTTTAATTTTTTGAGGAACCTCCACACTGTTTTCCAGAGCGGCTGCACCAGTTTGCATTCCCACCAGCAGTGCAAAAGAGATCCTTTTTCTCTGCATCCTTGCCAACACCTGCTGTTGCCTGAGTTGTTAATGTTAGCCATTCTGACAGGTGTGAAGGGGTATCTCATTGTGGTTTTGATTTATATTTCCCTGATGATGAGCAATGTTGAGCATTTTTTCATGTGTCTGTTGGCCATCTGGATGTCTTCCTTGGAGAAGTGTCTATTCATGTCTTTAGGCCATTTCTTCACTGGATTATTTGTTTTGGGGGTGTTGAATTTGATAAATTCTTTATAGATTTTGAATACTAACTCTATCTGATATGTAGTTTGCAAATATCTTCTCCCATTCTGTCAGTTACCTTTTAGTTTTGATGACTGTTTCCTTTGCTGTGCAGAAGATTTTCATTTTGATGAGGTCCCAGTAGTTCATTTTTGCTTTTGTTTCTCTTGCCTCTGGAGACAAGTTGAGTAAGAAGTGGCTGCAGCCAAGGTCAAAGAGGTTTTGCCTGCTTTCTCCTCGAGGATTTTGATGGCTTCCTGTCTTATGTTTAAGCCTTTCATCCAACTTGAGTTTATTTTTGTGTATGGTGTAAGAAAGTGGTCCATGTTCATTTTCCTAAGTGTCGCTGTCCAGTTTTCCCAGCACCACTTGCTGAAAAGACTGTCTTATTCCATTGGATATTCTTTCCTTCTCAAAGATTAGTTGGCCATGTGTTTCTGGGTCCATTTCTGGGTTCTCTAGTCTGTTCCATTGATCTGGGGTCTGTTTTTGTGCCGGTACCATACTGTCATGATGATTACAGCTTTGTAATACAGCTTGAAATCTAGGATTGTGATGCCTCCTGCTATGGTTTTCTTTTTCAATATTCATTTGGCTATTTGGGGGTATTTTTTGGATACTAACCCTTTTGTGGATACTAGCATACAAATTTTAGGTTTGTTTGTTCTAGCTCTGTGAAGAATGCAGGTGTTATTTTGATAGGGATTGCATTGAATAGGTAGATTGCTTTGGGTAGTATTGACATTTTAACGATATCTATTCTTCCTATCCAGGAGCATGGAATATTTTTCCATTTTTTGGGTGTCTTTTTCAATTTCTTTCATAAGCTCTCAATAGTTTTCAGTGTATAGATTTTTCATCTCTTTGATTAGATTTATTCCTAGGTATTTTATGGTTTTTGGTGCAATTGTAAATGGGATCAATTCCTTGATTTCTCTTTCTGTTGCTTCATTACAGGTGTATAGGAATGCAACCAATTTCTGTGCACTGATTTTATATCCTGGGACTTTGCTGAATTCATGGATCAGTTCTAGCAATTTTTTGGTGGAATCTTTTGGGTTTTCCATATAGAGAATCATGTCATCTGCAAAGAGTGAAGGTTTGACCTCATCCTGGCAGATTTGGATGCCTTTTATTTCTTTGTGTTGTCTGATTTATGAGGCTAAAGACTTCCAATACTCTGTTGAATAATAGTGGCAAGAGTGGACATCCCTGTCTTGTTCCTGACCTTAGGGGGTAAGCTCTCAGTTTTTCCCCATTGAGGATATTAGTGTTGGGTCCTTCATATATGGCTTTTATGATCTCAAAGTATGATCCTTCTATCCCTACTTTCTTGAGGGTTTTTATCAAAAAAGGATGCTGTATTTTGTCAAATGCTTTCTCTGCATCTGTGGAGAGGAGCATGTCGTGCTTGTCCTTTCTTTTATTGATGTGATGTGATTGTTTTGCAGATAATGAACCAGCCCTGTATCCCAGATATAAATCCTTCCTGGTTGTGGTGAATAAGTTTTTTTAATGTACTGTTGCATCTGATTGGCTAATAACTTGGTAAGGATTTTTGCAGATATTTTCATCAGGGAAATTGGTCTATAGTTCTCCTTTTTAGTGGGGTCTTTGTCTAGTTTTGGAATCAATGAAATGCTGGCTTCATAGAAAGAGTTTGGAAGTTTTCCTTCCATTTCTATTTTTTGGAACAACTTCAAAAGAATAGATGTTAACTCTTCCTTAAATGTTTGGTAGAATTCCCCTGGAAAGCCATGTGGCCCTGGACTCTTGTTTTTTGGGAGATTCTTTATTATTAATTTGATATCTTCACTGGTTATGGGGCTTCAAATTTTTTATTTCTTACTGTTTCAGTTTTGGTAGTTTATATGTTTCTAGGAACATGTCCTTTTCTTCCAGATTACCCATTTTATTGCTCATAATATTCTTTTATTATTGTTTTTATTTCTGCTATGTTGGTTGTGATCTCTTTCATTCTTGATTTTATTTTTTTGGGTAATAGTCATACATATCTATGGCAGAATACCATCCAAAAAATAAAGCTTTTAGAACCAATAGGTAATAACACCCACTCAGTGAGCACCTACTATTTGCCAAGCAATGTGTTAGGTACTTTTGTGCATCATCTTGTTTCACCCTCATTATCCCCTTGAAGATAACTATTTTTTTAATCTTCAGTGTTAAGCTGAGGAATCTGAAACCTAGAGATGCTTAAAAAAATACTTGTTCTAGGTCACGTACACGGTAAGTGGAAAAGCAGGATGATGGTGATGACAACGATATAATGATGTGATGATGAAGACAGCTAACATTTGTTGATGACATGTGACATGTGCCAGCCAATGCACTGAGTGTGCTATATTCATGAACTCCCTCAGTTATCACAACTGCCTCTTCTGATTGGTTGGTATTCTCATTAACTCCATTTAAAGATGAGGAAACTTAATCACTCTTGGTCTGCTAATTCCCAAACACTGATTCAACTATTAGCCAATGCTGCTTTTGATTCTGTCTCTCCACCTACTGGGTCCTGACATTCTGCTCCCAGTTTTCCTATTTCATGCTGCTGAATGCATCTGCAAATCCATCTGCTTCCTGGAATGTTCATCTTGGAGCTGCCTTATTGGTTCTTGGAAGATGATGCATGGTAAAGCCTTAGTAGGCAGATATATGGTCAACAAGAGTCCCTACCTAAATCTGGCATTTTTGTGTCTTCAGGCCTTGAAAATATACTTTTTACAAGTTTCGTGCAAATTAATCCTAGGAGCTGACATCTAGCCAGAAAAAACAGCCTCAGAAAAAATTTCCCAATCTTACCTCCAGGAAGCACTTGGATTTTGCTGACCACGTTCGTAGAGAAACTTACAGCGTCCAGTAAGCAAGTCTTGCCTCACACCAATATGGCAAATCTGGTTTCTGTCCAACAGTGCTGATGCCACAGATCCTTTTTTGAGCATCTGCCTGCCCCATTGCCTCAGATGCAAGTTCAAGGTTAGAGAGACAAGTGGAAGAATGAGCACAAAACTTCTACTCTCCCACTTTCTCCTTATCAGCCTATGCAATATAATTTCTCTCAAAAAAAGGGAATAAAATTCCCGACATCTCAAAAGCCCATTGTCCTCTGCTAACTTCTTCTCTCAGAAGAACGTTTCTCTCACCTTCAAAAGGTAGTTCTGCATTGCTGGGACTGCCTTGTGGGTTCACTGCCCAGGCCCTCTCTCCCCCTGCTTCCAGAGTCAGCACACCAGAAGGCAATGGAGAGGAGGCTGAGGGTCATAGTTAAGGGTGCAGTTCAGGCTGCCTGGGATCAAACCCAGCTCTGACACATGTCTGCATAGAAACTTTGGCACGTAGCCCCTTCTCTGCCTTGACTTCCTCCTCTGTAAAATGGGGATGAGAATAGCTTTCTGCCTCCCAGGGCTGAAGACTGAGTGAGGTAACGTATACAAAGCATACAGCCGCTGGTCAGTCAGCACTAGCCATTATCATCTAGTGGGCTTCAATTCCCTGAGCGTAGAAACCCCGTATTTTCCATCACATTGTACCCCTAGCAGCTACCATAATACTTAGCACATAGTAAGCATCCCCTAAAATATATGATCAACATTAACTGCATGTATAAGGACCTTGAGTGACACGAGTCCTTGCTGGGACCCCCCCCCTCCCCCTTTAAGTATAGCCCTTCCCTGCCTGGAGTCTGTGTTTAAAGGAATTCCTGGAGTCAGGTGGGTAGAAGGTTGTCAATCTGAGTAATATATGCACCCTCAGTGGCAAGGGAAAGAGAAGCTTTCACATAATGTAAAGAAGGGAAGTCATTTTATTGGGTCTCCTGCAGCATTGTTACTCTGACATTCATTTATTCACAAGAATTCTCTGATGACTGGACATGAATAGATATTGCCAAGTCGGATCCTCTGACCTTTGCAATAGAGGCTAACTTGCGCAAACCCTCGTGGACATCCTCTGGGGAGTGAGACTACTTTGTGGAATTCCTTTGGCAGGAACTCTGAACAAGGGATTCTTTCTTGTTCCAAGCTGTAGCATGTGACTGTGGCTTTGGAGCTGGAAAAGGAGAATCAGATGGGATGTTACCTGGTGAATTAAGTAGTCATTTTAATGATTAAACATTGTTCCTCCAATAAGAGTTATTATTAAAGCTTCTCTTGGTTTAAGACTGTGAAAGTCCAAAAACCCAGCATAACTGGAACCTTAACCCTGTAAGAGTATCAGATTTGTCCCGACATTTGGACATTATTCTATTGATAATGTATTATTATTTTTATTTTAGATTTCTCAGATGTCATTCAGGTTTTGTGCTTTTATTTATCTCTTGGCTATTATTACTTCTCTTGTACTTTGAAGCCTTTATCGAGTACAGGTGAGCCAAGTAAAGCCAAAACCATTGGTCTGAAGGTTTAAAACACCATCACACAGTATTTGACCTCTGAAAGGCTCTGAGAGAAAAAGCGTGAATTAATCAGCAGAGACTCGTGGCTAGAATCTGTTACAGAGTGTATCACCAAAGCTGCTGCAAATGAGCTGATCTGACCAGATACACGCTTTCCTCCGATCCTACTGAAATGCACCCTGAAATCTGTTTCTGCAGCCAGCGATGGTGAGACAAACGCTGCCTATCAGGATTTTCCAGATTGCTTTCACTATTCCAAATGCCAAACCATCAGAGTTCTGAAAATTACTTTTGATTGGCCAAATACCACAACACCAGGACATGTAGACTAGAAGATACCAGGTATAAGAGATGGTGCAGATGTGTGTGTGTTGTTGTTGTTGTTTGTTTTTGCTTTGTTTTCTGTGGGTTTACTGGTGGTATTATTTGACTGTGCAGTGCATGACAGAGAAATTGCACTGGAGGAGAAAGGGACATGGTCTTAACCACGGCATCACCTAGAGGCTGTGAATCCTGAGACTGTAAAGTAGCGTTTGCAGTGGTCCCACACATGGCTTTTGGATACCAGGCTGGCTTTCTGGTTACAATTGCAGTTATATGAGTGACTGATTATGTTAAGTGAGGGCAACTCTGGAGCCCTCTGTGTAAGAAGACATGATAAACTCTGGCAGGGCACATTTTGTTTAATTCAGTTACGTACAGGGTGTGTTTTCATAGGAATAAACACATGGGAGAGACATTGGATAAATTAGGGTTGGATTTGGCTGCATGAGACCAAAACCCCAAAATATCCGTATCTTGCACAGGATGGAGGCTTATTGCTCTCTTACATAAACAAAGGCGGGAGATAGGTAGTGCAGAATGGATAGTAGCCCCATGAGGTCGTTAGGAAACAAACCCAACCTTTTTCCAGTTCAAGGCTTGACTGTCCCCAAGGTTTGGCCTGTGTCTTCATGGTCCAAGTTGGTGGCTCCGCCATCATATTCAGATGGAGGAAGGAGAAGAAAGGCATGTCCTCCCCCCGAGAAGATCACATCACAGAAGTTGCAAACATTTCCACTTTCATAGCATGGCTGGAATTTAGCCAAATGGCCATGGCTAACTGCAAAAGGTGCTGGGAAGTGTAGTCTTTATCGCCAGCAGCTTAAGGTAAGCTAAAATTAAGGGGTCCTGGTACCAAGAAAGAAAGGAGAGAATGGGTATTGGGTGTCTGCTATTGCCAGTCCCTGCCACAGACACTGAACCCAGCCATGACCATCAGAAAAGGCCTCCTGAAGGAAGGGAGGTCTGAGCTCACAATGAAATATGATTAGAGACCTGTTCCAGATGAAAGGGATGTAGGAGAGGAGGAAGGAAAGAGAGCTTCAAGGGAGGGGGCAGCACATGTGAAGCCATAAGAGAGAGCAAGCAAGACATGTTGGAGAAACTGAAAGATGCTCGTCCTGCCTGAATTATAGATTGGGGGCAGGAGGGACCACTCCCTAGACGGGGCTCAGGCCAGTTCTCATTCTCCAGTGATGCTCTCAGGGGTCTGGCGCTCTCCCTTGTCTCTTGTTTTATCTGATTCTCCAGGCTTAAAGTGAGTAGCCATTCCTTCCAGGGCAGGAAGGGGAGAAGACGTAGAACACCATACCTTTGTTAAGAAGGCCCCCTACTTGTTTTTTCTCAGGAGAACTGAGTTTCTTTTTCAACCAGAAGGGAAAAAAAAAAAGCATCTTCAGTGGACTTTCTGGAGAAGGTCTAGGAGGGGTAGATGGTGGAGGGGGAGCATCACCAAGAGGCTCTCTTCTGCCCCTTCACACCTGGGAGATGCCTTCCATCCATTGCTACGGCAGCCTTTATAGGTGAGCATCTGTGAACTGGGAGACCAGGGGTCACCTAGAGATGCAAAGGCACCTCCAAGTCAACTTGGCCAAGACTGGCTCCTGCTCTTAGCCCAATGCATTCCTCGTCCAGCATCCCTTGCCTCCTGAATGCACCTCCATCCATCCCGATGCTCAAATGAGAAGGCCAAGGGTTAGCCGAGCATCTCCCTCTCCCTTGCCTCATTCTACCCCTCCTATCTCTAGTGACTGTACGTCCTCCATTGCTCTCACATCTGCCTCCTCTGCACCATCTCCGTGTCCCCCAAACTACTACTGTCTCTCCTGACTTAAGGCAGTGGTTGCCATTCCGGCTGCACCCACTCAGACCCCTCCACTATGTGATCATGCCACAGCCAGTGTCATCGTTTCCCAGCGGAGGATGATTGTGACCCCCCTCCTTGCTTTCTGTGCCTGTACAGCGCTGAGTTGTCCGGTCCACGCTCTTCCGGCTTCATCAGGCGTCATTCTCGCCCATTCGCCCTTTAATCCAGGCGCCTGGGTCAGTTTTCAGCTCTCTCAACACTCTGCGCCCCCTTGACCCGGGGCTTTCCTGCAAGCTGCAACGTCCCTCCCTTCCCCCAGTAAGTGCCAGTCAGCTCTCTGCTCTCAGTTCCCATCGCCGCCTCAGGGAGATCGTTCTGCAGCTCCCAGTCAGCCAGGAATCCTCTCACGTTGCCTGTGTTTCTGTCCTTTAGTGCCCGTTGCCTTGTGAATTCACATTCGCTGCAATTCGATCATCCTCTCGCTTGCTGGATCACCCGCGGGGTCCACAGCTTCCCGTGTTCTATAGAGAACCAGGAGCACAAGTATGAGCTCAGGACAAGAGAAGCAGGACTGGTAACTGTGCTCTGAACCGCCTGTCAAATATAATCTGATAAAGTCTCTGGTTCCTTCTCTTGTGAAACACTAAAGCAGAGGAATATTTGCCTTCATTTCCTTTTCTCTATAAGTAGTTTCTTATGTTTCAATTTGTACTATAATGAAAAATAGAAATACTTTAGAGGCACTAGTGGGAATTTAATATTTGAAACACAGAGATAGACCTTAAAAACCTAAAGAAGTCTGCTTCTTTTAAGAAAGACACATGGGGGGCACCTGGGTGGCTCAGTCAGTTGAGGATCCAACTTAGGCTCAGTTCCTAATCTCGTACTCTGTGAGTTTGAGCCTCGCTTTGGCCTCTGTGTTGACAGCTCAGAGCCTGGAGTCTGCTTTGGATTCTGTGTCTCCCTCTCTCTCTTCCCCCTCCCCTGCTCGCGCTCTGTCTCTCTCAAAAATAAACATTAAAAAAAAATAAAAAAGACACCTAGAATGAGACCTCAGACCAATTCTCCATCTCTATCCCTAACCCTAGTCAGAGGACAAAGGCTTCTGTGCTCGGTCTTGTGAGCCAGTGGAACACTGTTCTCAGGGATGGGCTCAGATATTGGGGCTCCTTGTTCTTTTGGCAGGTCTCTGGCCTCCAGTTTTAAGATCTGTGATGTCAAATGCAACAAAGGAAACTTAGTCAGTGCTTCAGCTACTGGTTTCTTTTTGCTCCTTTAACACACAGAACTCATGCCTACCACAGGGCCTTTGCACATTCTTTCCCCTCTGCCAAGGATGCCCTCTTCTAGACTTTTCCTTTTTTTGATCTCTCAAGGCTCTGCTAAATTGTCACTTCCTCAGAGAGGTCTTCCCTGACCACCCAGTCTGAGCCAGTCACCCTGCCTCCTGCATACCTTACCCTTGTTAACATTTAGATATAAATTCATCTCATTCCTTGTTCATTGTCTGTGTCTCCCACTAGAATATAAGGTCTCTGAGGGTGAGGTACCTTGTCTGGAACAGCCCTGGAATATGGTGGGGGTTCTATAGATGTTGGACCACTGCGTGAGCAGGTCAGCCTGCCAAGGACAGGGTGGAAATGGGGTTGGTGAGGGCGTGAAGTATGAACCGTATGCCTCTTTCCTGCCAGGATGACTGCTACTTCACTCTATCCATTCCTGGTTTCTAAAAATTTCAGAATAAAGTGTCCTCCACACCCAAGGAGAGAACAGGCCCTCCCAAGGGGTCTTGGGATGAGCTCCTTCCTCCCCCATGGCCTCTTTCTAGAGGAAACTCCAGTTATCCCATTTTGCTCCCACAGTCAGACTGGACTTTTCTGGGCTTGCCTGGGCATCTCTCAGGAGACACATCTAGTTGTCCAGATCATGTGTACCTTAGAGCATCTTCTAGAGCCAGCCTGGGACCGTCACCAGGGGACCTGAAGCACCTGCTGCCATCTGCTCTTTTCATGTGCTTGGTAACAAATCTCACTCCTTGTATCCTCACAGACTTGACCCATGGGGAGGTGAATGTCAGTGTCCAAAGATCCCTGGAAAGGGAGGGTACAACCATGGAACCACTGGACACAGGGACACTGGTGAGCCTGAGCGGCGGGCAACAATGCTACAGCGTGTTCTTCCCAGCTCATTTTCATTGAAGAATCCAGAATGAACTTTCCTCCCCAAGCAAAGAATGATCAACACTCACACCGCCCTGCAGGGCACCCCCCACATTCCTGGCTCTAAGACAATATTTAATACTTGAAAGAGTAGTGGCTTTGTCCCACTTATCTCATTTAATGGGCATTCTGCTTTAGAGACCTGCAGTATCATCCCCTACTGGATGAAAGGGGGCATTGGGGGCGAGGAACGTGGCGTGATGGTCTCCCATTCACGTGGTCTGCATGCGGCCATGACCATAATGTAGGTACTAACCGCTATGTGGTTTGGCACATCAAATTCGAGCACTCACCTACACTAGCTTTTCTTTCTCCCCCCAGAAACAGCTTTATTGAGGCATAATTTACATACCATAAAATTCACCCACTCTCAGTGGGTAACGCAATGATTTTAGTAAACTTGTAGAGTGGTGCAACCATCACCACAACCCAGTTTTAGAACATTTCCACTACCCCAAAACGTTTCCTCGTGCCCATTTGCAATTAATCCCCCTCCCACCCTTAGTCCCAGGCAACCGCTGATCTATTTTCTGCCTCCGTAAATGAAATCATCCTGCATTAGCTTTCATTTTATGAAAAAAATTACACTTGTTTTGTGAAGACTCTCTAGTTCAGTCTTCAACATGCAGTTCAGAGGCGTGCTCTGGAAGAACAGAAGATTGAAGAAGGGATCACACCTTTGTTTCTGCAAAGGGCTTCAGGGGAAGTTTTTGTGAGTTCACTATTCTGAGGACACAGACCCGGGCACTGCCCGTCTAGAAGTGACATATCAAGGTGGGGAATCAGCCATGTTGATTTTTCTGTTCTTTTACTTCTTAAGACATGTGAAGTTGTTAATTTTTTTTTTTGAGAGAAAGAGAGAGAGAAAGTTGGGGAAAGGGCAGAGGGAGAGAGAGAGAATCTTAAGCAGGTTCCACGCTCAGTGCAGAGCCCAGTATAGGGCTTGATCCCACAACCCTGGTATCATGACCTGAGCTGAAATCAAGAGTCGGACGCTTCATGGCCTGAGCCACTCAGGTGCCCCATGATATAATTAATCCTAATTCATTGGCTTCTAGTTCAAATAGTTGCAGGAAGGGCTCCATTTTGTTTTAGTTAATTAATTAATTTTCTTCCCTGTGACTTACAGGAATGGTTCCATTTTAAGTAAAACACAGAGAACAAAATGTAGCCCTACAAATCTAAATGAAAACCTGTAATCCAAAGGGCTAACCTAAAGCTCCTCTAAAGCCGCATCAGCCCATTCCTATCCGGTGAGGAAGGTCCTCTTTAAGAGGGGACCTGAAGAAGACAATAGCAAAAGGGACAACTCCTTTTCACTCCCTCCCCCCATGCCACCCATGATGGCCATGCAAGGCTTAAACTTCTCATTTCTGCCCTGGACCTGGGGCCAGTGCAGTTGACATTCCAGGGATCTTGCTTTCCTGCCTCCGACCTCTCCATCACTCCCCAGACACCTTTCTCCGGGACTAAGGCTGAAATTACCTCCTGGAGGTGGAGGGACAAATGAGGGAGCCGAACCCGTCCTTCCTCCCCGCTGTCATTCCCGTTCCTCTGGATGAAAGTCCCATTCTACTTGGAGAGATAACAAAACTTCATGACCCTGGGTCATTCCTACTTCCTTCATACCTCTTTCTCTTCTTCCCAAGAACAGATTAGCTGCCACGGTGAAAAGGTCGCAGAAGACTCAGGAAGAGGCCCCAGGGCAAGGCCAGGCTCTCCCTTCCCCACAGGTCAGCCTGGTCACATTGGTCACACTGCTCTCAGGGGCTCTTTCCTTTACCGAGGGCAACCTGAAAACAAGCCAATGTGGAGGCGCCTGGCGGGCTCAGTCAGTAAAACTTATGACTCTTGAGCTTGGGATCCTGAATTCAAGTCCAACGCTGGGGGGTGGGGAAGTTAATTGATTAATTAAAAACCCCACAAGCCATTTTTCAGTTTTATTCACAAATTCCTTTGGTGCAAGGGCCAGGGGGAGGGGGAGAGACTGACCAGAAGCTTAACAATAGCAGCAGCAGCAGCAATAACAATAATAATAACACATTTATTAAGCATAGACTATATGCTCTGTATGCTTTATCTGTTGTTTTCCTCATGTAATGCTCCAAATAACTCTATAAGATGAACGTTATTATCAGCCTCATCTTACAGAAATCACTTTTATTAGTATGTTTATTTATTATTAGTGCAAATATTAGCATAGGAGTTTTACAGAATTATTATCATTATTAGATTATTACCAGCACAGAATTTTTATTGTAATGATTATTAGCACAGAAATGATTGACATATAGAAATTATTAGTAAAGAAAATAGTATAAGTACTACTATTTTGTGCAGAAATTATTGTTTCTGTAGTACAGAAATTGGTACAAAAGTAGTATCATACTATTATTATAGTATAGAGATTACAGAAATTAGTGTCAGTACAATTATTGTAGTACAGAAATGAATTACTATTATGATTCAAAAATTACAAGTACAAACATGATGCCAGTACTAATATGATAATCGAGATTACTAGCGCACAAAATAGCATCAATACTATCACCCTGGGCCCTGTTTTTCAGAAAACTGAGCTTAGGGACGTTAGGCAAACTTCGAGGCTTACGGAGTTAGCTGTGGGGCTAGCTGAGTTCCCTTGGCTCTTGACCCCCCCCCCCCCCCCCAGAACTTCCCCTCCTGGGCAGGTGTGAGTGTGGGAGGGCTAGGAGGGGCCTGGAGAAACAGTCACAGTGACTAGAGAGGAAGGAGCTCCTGGGACATTCTGGTGACTGAAACCAACAGGGGAATGGGTAACTAATTCACCTGGAAAATGGTCCCATGTCCTTTGTCAGGAAGAAAGAAACCATTTTATTTTATTTTATTATTAAAAAAAAATATTTTGGGGGCGCCTGGGTGGCTCAGTCGGTTAAGCCTCCGACTTCGGCTCAGGTCAGATCTCACGTTCGTGGGTTCCAGCCCCCCGTCGGGCTCTGTGCTGGCAGCTAGCTCAGAGCCTGGAGCCTGTTTCCGATGCTGTGTCTCCCTCTCTCTCTGACCCTCCCCCTCTCATGCTCTGTCTCTTCTGTATCAAAAATAAATAAAGCATTAAAAAAATTTTTTTTAATTATTTTTGTGGTTTGTATTTATTTTTGAGAGACAAAGACAGTGCGAGCAGGGGAGGGTCAGAGAGAGAGGGAGACACAGAATCTGAAGCAGGCTCCAGGCTCTGAGCTAGCTGTCGGCACAGAGCCTGACATGGGGCTCGAACCCACGAACTGTGAGATCATGACCTGAGCCGAAGCCTGCTGCCTAACTGACTGAGTCACCCAGGCGTCCCAAGAAACCATTTTAAAAGGCAGGAATGAGGGGCACTGGGCTGGCTCAGTTGGTAGAACACAAAACTCTTGATCTCAAGGCTGTGAGTGTCCAAGGCCCATGTTGGGCATAGAGATTACTTGGGTGGGGATCGGGAGAACGGACAACAAGTTAGAAATGAGTTGGAACCAGGGTGCCTAGGCGGCTCAGTAGGTTGGGTGTCCAGCTCTTGGTTTCGGTTCAGGTCATGGTCTCATGGTATGTGGGATCAAGCCCCATGCTGATGGTGGGCCTGCTTAGGATTCCCTCTCTCCCTCTCTCTCTGCCCCTCCCTGCTTATGCTTCCTCTCTCAAATAATAAATAAATAAACAAACAAATAAATGCTTAAAAAAAAAAGAGTTGGAACAATGTTGCATTTAAGCTCAAGCAACAGGTGTTTCTTGAATATAGATTTTACACTTCATTCATATTTTACATGTATATTTTATACTACACTCATACAAATATTCATATTCAGTCCATACATATTCATTTTGCTTTTGACAGTTATGTGAATTATATTAGCTTTCCAGTTACTTTATTTTTGAGTTTCGCTCAATGAATGAGCTCAGATCTCATTCCCATAGGTCAGGGAGGGAGCATGGACCCGGCACAGAGCACAGGCTGAGATTTGCTTGGGCACAGTTGCTGGGGTTGCAGACATCCAGAGGGAGGTTCTTCCCAGGTGGGGCTGTGGGGAGCCCAGAGCTGCACTCCAACAGCTGGAAGGAGAAACAGGATGGACCTCGGTCTGCAGCAGAAACAAAGTGGCATGGGTTCATCTTCCAGCAGAGTCCAGTGGAGTTCCCACTAAGAAAAGTGTACAGACCATTCAGCCAGGAGCATGACCGCAGAAGAAATGACTCCTAGCACTAATGGGAATTCCTACAGCAATCCTCAAACTCAACAGACTCCACACAACCACACTACTTTGAAAGAGGACCTCAACTACTCCATTTTGACCTCCATCTGATTGCCAAATATCCCAAGAGGGGAACAGAAATTACCCCCTCAAGCAATGACTGTCCTGAATCAGCAAGACCCTGCAAGATTGACCCCAAGACTTGGTTTCGGTCAGCTTGACCTGCACTGCCCACCTGCTGTACCCACCGACCTCTGTCCCACATTCTCACATAAAGCTGGAAGTGTTTTCAGCACTTTGGAAACCGTCTTTGAGAAGCTAGTCCGCTCTTTTCCAGTGTTGGCCTCGCTGAAATAAATTACCTTCTCGTTTCTCCACCCCTCGCCTCTCGGCCTTTGGATTTTGTCGGCAGTGAATGGTCAAACCTGGTCTGTCTGGGGCCCCCGGAGCCAGGTGACCAAGCAACAGGTGTTTCTTGAATATAGATTTTACACTTCATTCATATTTTACATGTATATTTTATACTACACTCATACAAATATTCATATTCACCCCTGCGCCCAGGCTACAATTACTCCTTCAGAGCAGGGGACAAGCACAGGTACAGCTCAAGTTGCTACCATCTATCCCGCACAGAGGGGAGATGACCTCTCTCTACCAGAGGAATACAGTGTCTGCATCTCTGTCTCTCTCCTCCATCTGTGTCTCTCCTTCCATGCCTCTGGGTGGAATCTTCCGCAGCCCTCCAGCCAGTGAAAGAGGAAGCAAACAGGGGGAAGAGAGATCATCTTGATAATAAGAAAAGGGAAGAATGGGAAAGAGAGAGGTGGGGAGGGGGTAAAGGGGGCTGGGAGGGAGAGCACTTCCAATCTGTGGGCTGGTCGCCCAGATATGTACTCGGATCATGCCTCTCTGCTCCTCCCTGAGCGTGGGGACTGTGCTGGAGAGCGTGGAAAGGAGGTTGCAATCTGTAAGATGAAGAGGTAAAGCTGGAAGTTGAGGGCAAAGGGTATTGCATTTATGATGGAGAAGGAGATTTAGAAGTTTTGTTGGGAACAGAAAAGACTAGTTGGAGCATCATGGTTCTGAGAAGCAGTTGAGGGGTCTTTGTGAAAGGGAAGGTGATTCTTCCAGTCTGAATTCAGGTTTCCATCCTTGAGGCTGGTCTTGACACCCATCAAGAGGGTTCCAAGAACACAGTGTCACAGTTACCCTTCTCTGAACTGTCTCTGCTGCCGTCTGCCCCAGAGCGGCCAAGGGGAGTCTCTGGGCATCTAAGGGTGCGCTCAGCCGAATCACCTCAGGCCTTTCTGGACTTTCCTCTGTCTAGCATTAAATTTAACCTTGAACCTGTTGAGAAGGTCCTTCCCTGAGCCCCTTGCAGAGAGAAAAATCAATCAAAAATTAAAAAGTAAGAAAACTCAAATGTTCTTACCCTGTATTTGAAGCATATTACCCGAGGTGAGGTCAGACTCACATCAAGAGAGAGCAACAGGAAAGAGTGTTACAGTTTTGTGACACCCACAGCTCCCTAGGGAGAAACAGGCTGTCTCCCAGGGCCACTCAGGGGAAGCACCAGGGTCAGTCACGAGGCAGGGGTAGCGGTAGGCAGGCACCTTGCGGTTTCCGCAGGAAGGGACAGCAGAGGAGGGTTGAGAAGGTTAGGATTGGTTAATTAGGTAATTTTAGGCAGCTCTGGGGCATAGGGGCTGTCCCTTCTTGGCTGGAACCTGGTCCTGGGGAGATTAGGGAGGGTAGACAGCGGTTGAGAGTCCGATAAAGGAGGTGATTGGGGTATGGACTTAATTGTCTGCTCAAGAAGGGGAACTGACTGGCCTCTAGCCAGGCGCTCAAAACTGAGTCAAGATAGCATTTTAAAGATCTATATTACGCCTTGTGAACCTAGGAACGAATACCTCATTTCCTTATTTTAGGGGACATAAACGTGGGAACATATAAAAGTCTCTCTACTGAAGCTTAAATTGGCGGAGTTCTAACCCATTGCTAGCCATCCTTTATTTGAATGCAAGATTTCTTGTTGGGGCACCTGGGTGGCTCAGTAGGTTGACCGTCTGACTGTTCATTTGAACTCAGGTCATGATCTCATGGTTGTGAGTTCGAGCCCCACATTGGCTCCAAGCTGAGCATGGAGCCTAAGATCTCTCTCTCTCTCTGCCTCTCTCCCCTGCTCGTGCTCTCTCTCTCCCTCTCTAAAAAGTAAAAAAAAAAAAGAGTTCTTATTTAAGGCATGGGTAGATGGCTATCTCCATTTCTCAGGAAATGGCCTGCAAACAGCTTCTATCCAGGTTTTCTATTACGTAGAGAAGGGAGAGATGGGGGTCAATGCTGTAAGGCTCTGACAGGTAGAACAATGGCTTTCCCAAAGATGTCCACATCCTGCCCCTGGAACTTGTGACCGTGTCATAGAACATAGCAAAGGGGGATTATGAATGCAGATACAGTGAAGTTTGCTAATCAGGAGATCTTGAGAGGGGACCAATCTAAGCACATCAGTCCTTAGAGGTGGCAGAGGAAGGCTGAGAGAAGATCAGAGAGATGCCATCTGAGTAGGACTTGACTCACCGCTGCTGGCTTTGAGGGTGGAGGGGCCACACGCCAAAGACTTCCGGACATCTAATAAATAGCTGGAGAGGAAAAGGGGGGAGTCTTCTCTGGGGCCTCTACAAAGGAATGCAGTTCTTCCATTCCCTTCATTTCAGCCCCATGAGACCAGTATTGGACCTCTGGACCACAGAGCTGTAAGAGAATAAATGTGTGCCAGTATAAGCCATCAAATTCATGGCTATTTTTTTTTTTATGGCAACAACAGGAATAATAAAGAGACTGACAAGTGTTTAGTTGTCCTTGAGCGGGAGTTTGTCCCTATTCAGAATCATTCTCATGTATCTCTTGTACTAAACATTTTCAATACCAAAGATTTGTTTTTAAGCAGAAATAGATTTACTAAGGGACATCTAGTAGCTTGTAGAATCTCTGGAAGGACCAGAGAACACAGCCAGGAACAATGCCCAACCATGCGTGGGGCTGCTTTCTGAAACATTTTTTGTTTTGTTTTGTTTAAAGTTTTTTTTAAATGTTTATTTATTTTTGAGAGAGACAGAGACGAGAGAGACAGAGTGTGAGTGGGGGTGGGGCTGAGAGAGAGAGGTAAACACAGAATCTGAAGCAGGTTCCAGGCTCTGAGCTGTCAGCACAGAGCCTGATGCAGGGCTTGAACCCATGAACCGTGAGATCATGACCTGAGCCGAAGCCAGATGCTTAACCAACTGAGCCACCCAGGCGCCCCTGTTTTGTTTTATTTATTTATTTATTTATAAAATTTTTTTCTGTCTTTATTTTGAGAGAGAGACAGAGAGTGAGCGGGGGAGGGTCAGACAGAGAGGGAGACCCAGAATCTAAAGCAGGCTCCAGGCTCTGAGCTGTCAGCACAGCTGACATTTTGTGAGATCATAGTCTGAGCTGAAGTTGGACACTAACCGACTGAGCCACCCAGGCGTCCCTTTTTTATTTTGTTTTTAGAGAGCAAGAGAGAGTGTGAACAGAGGAGGGGCAGAAAGGAGAAAGCGAGAGAGAATCTTAAGCAGTCTCCATGCTCAGTGCAGAGCCTAATGCAGGGCTCCATCTCATGGCCATGAGATCATGACCTGAGTTGAAATCTAGAGTCAGATACTTACCCAACTGAGTCACACAGATGCCCCTGCTTTTCTGAAACATTTTTTAAAATCTATTAATTTACTTTGAAAAAGACAGGCGAAGGAGAAACAGCAGTAATGTGTGCTTTAAAAAGCGGGCCACGGGCTCAGTTCTCCTGGAGATGGTCTGGGAAACAGTACATGCCCCACAATTGTCTCACCAGAGGATGGGGGGCTGGGGCTTTTGCCCCACTGCTTCTTGTCCCCCTTGGGTTGAGGGTTGACCCTGTGGGAGTCACCTGCCTCAGTTCCAGCTTGTGCCTAAGCAACAGGGTTTAGCAAATTTCTTTGTGCCACAGAAAGCCCTCTGGCTGGAGCAGAGATATATCATTTGAGGTGTAAAGTCTTGAGCATGGCAGAAACTGTGACCCACAGCTGTAAGCAAACTCAAACGTGAGCTGAGCGGATATGGTGTGGGCCATCCACGTCATCTGCTACGGTCCCTTCTAAGATTTACAGCCATCGTCTTGCCACCACTTGCCATCTCTCTGTACTCCGATACACAACAAATGCATAGTATTTATCATGTGCAGGACACGATGCACCTATTAAGTCCTCGAGTCTTCATAATGACCCCATCAGGTACATTTCAAATAGCTGTGGTGCTTGGAAGATATTGGAATGATCCCCAAGTATGTTGGAACAGTTCAATTTTAAAATGTTATCATATAGGAAATAACATTGTTTACAACTATTTACACGTTTGGTGAAAATTTTTAGATAACTTAAAAATGTACATAGAGGTGTATTCATTTTTCAAAATTTGAACTCCCCTATGACCCAGCAATAGACTGCTAGGGATTTACCTAAAGGATACAGAAGTGCCAATGCATAGGGGCACATGTACCCCAATGTTCATAGCAGCACTGTCAACAATAGCCAACTCATGGAAAGAGCCTAAATATTCATCACCTGATGAATGGATCAAGAAGATGTGGTTTATATATACAATGGAGTACTACATGGCAATGAGGAAGAATGAAATCTGGCCATTTGTAGGAAAGTGGATGGACCTTGAGGGTGTCATGCTAAGCGAAATAAGTCAGGCAGAGAAGGACAGATACCTATGTTTGCACTCATAGGTCTAACAGGAGAAACTTAACAGGGGACCATGGGATGGGGAAAGAGGGGAAAAAGAGTTAGGGAGAGGGAGGGAGGCAAATCGGGAAAAAGAGTTAGGGAGAGGGAGGGAGGCAAATCATGAGAGACTTTTGAATACTGAAAACAAACTGAGGTCTGGAGGGGGAGAGGGAGGGGGAAAGAGGAAGGGGAGTGATGGTCACGGTGGGGGGCACTTGTGGGGAAGAGCACTGGGTGTTATATGGAAACCAACTTGACAATAAACTATAAAAAAAATTCTCTCTGTGAGTAAGCAGTTAAAGAGTTTACAAACCACCATCCCAGACTTTTGCAGATGTGTCTTTCCCAGCTGATGTGCCCAGAATCGCTACGGAGATTGATGGGGGCTGGCGGAGTGTGTGACAGAGCAGGGGAGTTTCCATCGGTACCCAGAAAGGATCCTGGGAAATAGCTTAAAGGAAAATCAAAACGAGAGACTCTATAGATAGAAAGTGAGTTCAGCTTGCTGAAGGTCCAGATGGCTGAGTGCTGAATTACCAGGCTGTGCTCTCCAGCATTCCTGATTTGCTCCCTCCCGGAGTCTGTGGATGCTGAGTCAGTGTCTTGAATACCATCCCAACCTGTCATCTCCCCTTTTATATTAACTTGATTTTCTTAATGTTGCCTTCTCAAACTCTCAGTGTTAAACTTACGCTGTGATTAATATAGTGATGTAAAAAAAAAAGGTGATGTAAAACAAAAGACTCATTCTATTTTACCAGGAATGCATTAAGCAAGGAGACACTTTTTTCGGTTCTAGGGAACCAAATGAACATCACAGGATAAGCTTCCGGACACAAGCACACTGAGGTGTGAGGTACTTCTGAGCCTGTCCTGTGAAGCCAGCTGCAGAGGTGAGTCAATGAAGAGTGGCACCAGGAAATCCACCTTATGGAGAAAAGAGATGCGTTCGGTGCAATTTATCTGAACTGATTTTTACAACCAATCAAATTCATTAGCTGTCACTCTACCTTTCCCCTTTCAGAAAACAATACTCTCAAACTTACAGGGAGTAGCAGTTTGGTTTTAGGGACTTTCTTGAATCTATTCTCTTTCATGTTGAGTTAAGAAAGCTTAGATAGATTTAGAGAATTTTGGAATTATTTCAACCGAAGTTGCAAAAGTGCTTCTTAAGGCTGGTACCATATTCATTTCTGTTCACATGGTTAGCTGTTTTTTTTCTTCAAATGTTGCTCATGTGAACAGTAGGCACGATGGAAAACCCTTAATGAACACCTTTTCTTGCTCTGATTCCTTTTTCAAACCTGGTAACATAAGGGTACGAGCTTTGTCTTTGAAACCAGTCAGGCATGAGTTTAAACATAGACTCTTATCACTTGTTTATTAGTTGTGAAGTTTGGCTCGTGCATTGTGGGGGAGATAAATCCTTCTCCCAGGACTGCTGTGAGGAACCGTATGTGCCCAGAGCCCAGAACACTGGTGGTACACAGTACCACCATCATGGTGGCCAGTACCATCATGGTCATCATTATCGTTTTGATCTGGAATTTGGTTTTGGAATAGACCAAAATAGACTGACTTTGGGGCAAATCTTCTTCAGAAGACCAATACAAATCTTTTGGCTGGTTTTATCTTCAATTGTAAAGTCAGAAGCTGATACTCTGATTTTAGATAGGTCCGGGTAGGCTTCGTTCCTGAAGTCCTTTCAGTTTAATTAACTTCAGAAAATAAAACATTTACAGTCACCATCAGACTTAACTCTCTTAAAAATCTATCAGTCAACCAAGACAAATACTATTCTTCTTCTTCCCATCTAAGGAAGTGGACAGTCAGATGAAGAGATATTAGATAACTCTCACCTTTGTGCCTTTGCTCTTTCTCCTTCCTTTCTAAGAACTGCCCCGAATTCCTTTTCCATGTGTCAAAATACCACATATTCACTAGGGCCCATTTTAAGCTTTTCTCTTCTCTTTTCAGAAAAAAAGAAGGCACTCTTTTCTGACTTTCTGTAGTGCTCAAAGTTTGAATCATATAATATCAGTATATTACTGTGTCTTTTCTTCCTTCCCAGTGACTTGTTTGTCTTTTAAACTCTGCCCAGCAAGACAAAAAACCTAGGCCAGGTTTCCTGCTCCCTAAATATATTTTGAGTCTCACTACCCGGACTCCTTTTCTCTTCATACTTTTCACAGTCCCCAGGGCAGAGCTGGACTGAGAACAAGGGCCTGAGTATACTTGATTGATTCACAGCAAGTGTGCCTAAAATGATGGCCTAGAAAATCCATTGCAGGATAAAAATGGAGAGTCACTCCTTGGGGACTGCCATCTAAGAAGCAGGACAAAAATGTTCCTGCTGAGAAATTGAAATGTAAAAAGCAAACATAAGCACAATGCTTGTATGCAGCTTCGAGTGCTGACTCTGGCCATCTCCGTCGTACCCCTGGAAGTTTATATGACCAGGACACACCTGGAGTCACAGTGTCCCCTAGTCATACCACTGTGACCATGTGTAGGTGGGGACATCCTTCTGTGGCTTTATGGCTCTCTGTTTTCCCTACAGTGATGAGAATTAACTTCATATTGTCTAGAATATTAAACAACTCTTAACTGAGGGAAGCAAAATAGCAACTGATATTTTTGGAGGTTCTCTTGAATTAGGACAGCTGAGTTTAATGGAAAAATAAACATGTTTCGTACTGAATATCTGTTTCATATTGTTGCATACTGAGTACCAGCCTAGAGAGAATTCTCCCTTTTGTTTCTTCTTTTTAATCACATTTCTTCTGGTTGTTTATATGATTTATTCTGTAATCAGATAGATATTCCTGATAAATTCCAAATGACAAGGGATTACTGGGGTTCTTTTTGAAGACAAAGTTCCAGACTTTTCCCAATGATTCCAATGACAAGGTTTCCTATCTCCTGAATCACTGTGTCTTATGCAGTGAAGAATATGAGGCTCCTGAAGACTCCCATTTGCTAAGTTCTGGTGTGGTCATGTTCTCTAGGTGAATGCTGCTGCTGCTGCTGCTGCTGCTTCTTCTTCTTCTTCTTCTTCTTCTTCTTCTTCTTCTTCTTCTTCTTCTTCTTCTTCTTCTTCTTTTAATATGCATACAAATCAACTACGGATCTTGTTAAACTGCAGATTCTGTTTCATAGATCTGGTGTGGGACCTGTAAATCTGCATCTTAACACAGAGGGTCCTGGCCACCCTTGGGGTAGTAATGTTCTAGGGAGAACTGGGGATCAGTGCAGGGCGGGTCCCTGAGAGCCTGGCCAAAGATTCTGTGTGGGAGCAGATGTGGTCCCCATCACTGGAAGTCAGAAGGCCTGTAAGTATTGAAGCCTTAAGCTCTTTCTTTGGGGAAAGATTGTCTAAACCAGCAAATCCTGTCTGCCTGCCCATCTATCTGTCTATCTATTTATCTATCTATCTATCTCTGCTTTATTTTCTTTTTAAATATTTATTTATTTTTAAGAGAGAGAGAAGGGAGAAGGGGCAGAGAGAGAGGGGGATCCCAACGGGCTTTGCACTGACAGCAGTGAGCCAGACTCAGGACTTGAACTCACATACCATGAGATCTTGACCTGAGTCAAAATCAGCCCACTGAGCCACCCAGGCACCCCCATGTACGGACCAGGAAGGGAAAAGAAAGTTTATTCCGTCTCTATCTTCATAAACAAAGTAAGGTAGACGCACATAATGTGTTCAATGTATACTTTTTTTAAAGGTAAAATTCAAATAAAATAAAAATAAAATCAACCATTTAAAAGTGTACAGTTTCATGGCATTTAGTACATTTACATTGTTGTGCAACCACCACCTCTGTCTAGTTTCATAAAATATTTAATGTATAACTTTCAAAAGCTGTATGAAAGCAGAGATGATGTTGGTAATTCAGAAGAAATTTCCGTCATTTATTGAATTCACTAGGCAATTTACTGGCTCTTACAAATTTTAAAGTTTTTTAACTATATGAATATCTTTTCACTTTGTTTTTTTATTTGTTATTATTTAGTAATGCTAATAATAATGATAATATCAGCTATTATTTATGGAATGCCTGCTATATGCCAGACACTTCACATACATTTTCTTCTTGAGGACTCAGAACATAATGAAAAGGATATTATTATTATTTTGATAGAAAAGAATTCTGAAGCTCCGAGACTTCAGTTAACTTGCCCAAGGCCATACAGCTATCAAGTGGCAAAACTGAGGCTTAATTCAAGCCAGTCTCTCTGCAAGCATAAAACTGGATACATGCAGATTCGAGATTTAATATTTTAAAATAAGGAATGAGAGGAAGTTAACAAAACACCTGGAATCTACATAAAACTGTTCAATAGGAGTTTTTGCTGGAAATTTTTCATATAATTTAAGGACTTATATTTAATTATTCACCTGGGGTGCCTGGCTGGCTCAGTCAGTTAAGCATCTGACTTTAGCTCAGATCATGATCTCGCTGTTTGTGAGTTCGAGCCTGGCATCAGGCTCTGTGCTGACAGCTCAGAGCCTGAAGCCTACTTCAGATTCTATGTCTCTCTCTCTCTCTCTCTGCCTTCCTTTGCTCTGTCTCTCTAAAATAAATAAACATTTAAAATTTTTAATTATTCACCTATTAGGATTTAAAGATCATGATATAACCATTACCTCCTTTTTCTTGCAGTCACAGTGAAAGGTTACTCTCTTTTTACTGAATCACTACTATCAGAAGAGAAACCTGCTCTACTGTCTTTTATTTTAGGAACAAAAAACCAAACTAAAAACCTCCCTTGACCCCACCTCCTGCCTTCGGGCTACCTTCCCATTTTTGTGCTCCCACTCACTGCACAACCCCTAGAAAGCATTGTCTACCATCACTGCTTCTGTACCCAACTTCCGTTTTTCCTCAACCCGCTCCCATGGAGACCCTGTCCCCACCACTCCGCCCAAACAGCCTTCACGACGGTCACCAATGGCTTCCATGTTGCCAAATCCATCACTCACCTTTTGGGCCTTAACTTCTGGAACTTTTCAGCGGCCTTTGACTCAGCTGTCTATCAGGTCAACATCCTTCTTGAAATTCTTCTTTTGCCTTTGGTGTCACCAGACTTTCCTGGTTCTCTTCCAGCTACAGAAGCTCCTTCTTCCCAATCTTTTCTCCTGGTTCTTGTTTCCTGGGCATCAGGTTTCTCCCCAGGACTCGCTTTCAGGACCCACACTGTATGTCTTCCCTAGATGCTGTCATCCATTCTTGTACCTTCTCTATGCTAATGCTAACCCAATGATAAAGTTCAGTCTCATACTTCCAGCTACCACCTTGATATTTCTTTTTAGAAATTTAATAGGTACCCCATACTTAACACATATGAAACTGAGCTCTTGATTTCTGCCCCTAACCCTGCTCCTCCCACAGAGCTCTTCATTTCATAAATGGCATCATAATGTATCTAGCGACACAGATTAAAATCAAAGAAAACAAACTTGACTTCTCTTTCCTCCGTCCTTAACTAATTCATGACCTTTGCATTATATCCAAGGTAGGCCACCTCCACTGGTCACCATCTGGCCTACAGCCATTGTATCCAAGCCATCATCATACCTCGCTGTGACCATACCCTTGAAACTAGTTTCTCGGCTTTCTCCTGTGCCCTCGTATAATTCAGTCTCTCTTTTTTTAATAGTTTATTGTCAAATTGGTTTCCATATGACACCCAGTGCTCTTCTCCACAAGTGCCCTCCTCCATCACCACCACCCTCCCTTCCCCCCACCCCCTCCCCCTTCAGCCCTCGGTTCATTTTTAGCATCCAATAGTATCTCAGGTTTTGCGTCCCTCTCTCCCCCAACTCTCTTTCCCCCTTCCCCTCCCTATGGCCCTCTGTTAGGTTTCTCTTGCTCTCCTGTTAGACCTATGAGTGCAAACATATGGTATCTGTCCTTCTCTGCCTTACTTCACTTAGTATGACACCCTCGAGGTCCATCCACTTTGCTACAAATGGCCAGATTTCATTCTTCCTCATTGCCATGTAGTATTCCATTGTATATATAAACCACATCTTCTTGATCCATTCATCAGGTGATGAACATTTAGGCTCTTTCCATGATTTGGCTATTGTTGAAAGTGCCGCTATGAACATTGGGGTACATGTGCCCCTATGCATCAGTATTTCTGTATCCCTTGGGTAGATCCCCAGCAGTGCTATTGCTGGGTCATAGGGGAGTTCTATGGATAGTGTTTTGAGGAACCTCCACACTGTTTTCCAGAGCGGCTGCACCAGTTTACATTCCCACCAACAGCGTAGGAGGGTGCCCGTTTCTCCACATCCTTGCCAACATCTATAATTCATTCTCAAAACAGCCACCAGAGCAAATTAGATCAGATTACTCCTCTGCTTAAAACTGTCCTTTGAGGGGTGCCTGGGGTGGCTCAATAAGTTAAGTGTCAGACTTTGGCTCAGATCATGATCTCGCAGTTTGTGGGTTTGAGCCCAGCGTAGGGCTCTGTGCTGACAGCTCAGAGTGTGGAATCTGAATTCTGTGTCTCCCTCTCTCTCTGCCCGCCCCCCATGCTCTGTCTCTCTCTGTCTCTCAAATATGAATAAATGTTAAAAGAGAAAAATTAAAAAAAACCAAAACCTGTCCTTTGATTTCCATCTCCTATCCAAGTACTCACCAAGCCTGACCCTGCTTAGCTCCTGATATCAGACGGGATCGAGCACGTTCAGGGTGGTATGGCCGTAGACTGATTCCCATCTCAAATAAAGCCGACACTACTTACAGTGGCTTTCAAGCTTCTACAATACACTGCCTTCTGAATTCACCTAGTATCCTGCTCCCCTCCTCTCTAAGCTCTTACCACACCAGCCTTCTTCCTAGTCCCCAAGTATGCCAAGACACTTCTTTACTGGTGATTCCTTCTGCCTGTGGTTCTCTTCTCCTGAATCTTCACATAACTGACATTAGATTCCGCAGGTGTCAAATACCACCTTCTTAGAGAAGCCCAGGCTAACTATCCTTCTTAAACTAGCCAGGCTCCATGCCTTTCACTGTGCTATGGCTTTTTTGTTTTCTCCGCCATCCTTGTCACTATGTAAAATTGCTTTAGTTGCTTGGGGCAGCTCAGTCAGTTAAGCGTCTGACTCTTGGTTTCGGCTCAGGTTATCATCTTGTGGTTTACAAGATCAAGCCTCACATCAGACTCTGTGCTGACAGCATCGATTCCTGCCTGAGATTCTCTCTCTCCCTCTGTCTCCGCCCTTCCCCTGCTCATTCTCTCTCTCTCTGTGTGTCTTTGTATTTCTCTTTCTCAAAATAGGTAAGTAAACTTAAAAAATTATCTTGATATTCTTGGAAAAAACAGTAAAGTTGCTTTGCTTACTTATTTGTTATTTCCCTCTCATAAAATATGAGCTCCACGAGGGCATACTCATGTACTACTATATCCCCTTTGCCTAAATACTGCCTAACACAGTCTAGGTAATCAACAGATGAGGAAAGTGAGCCTCAAAAATATTAAGCAGCTTTCCCCAAATCATCCAGTTAGGAAGAGAAGTGATGAAGCCAGAATTTAAACCCAGATCTTTTGGTTCTGAATCCTACAGCCTTTCTATGACAACTCACATAATTTATCTTCAGCAGGCATATTATTTCTATTATCTGAGTTAGGGGAAAAGAGCCTACAACTTTTTGCTATTTGTAGTGCTTATAAAAAGCTAACTAAAATGATTTTTTTTCTTTTCCCATGCTCTAAAACACTATACACACTATACACACATATACACACATATATATCACACCTTGAATGAATAATGTATGTATCTGGAAAATATTTTGTATTAATAAAATAGGCTTCACCTTGACTATTTTATTTTTAGTGAGTTAAAGCTGACAAGAAAAACCATACACTGATTTTTTTTTGTCAGAAAGTTATTAAAATATATCTGGAACATTGTACTATGCAGTCAATGGGTTTATGTTCTTTTTAAAACAAAATTAGCCTTCAAATTAGTATCTGAAGTCCTTTAAAAAAGGCTTCACAATGCTTTCTCAAAAAGAAGAATTATGGTCTGCTAACCACACATTTTGAATGTGCTCTGAATAGAAATACAGAAATTATGTCTTAGGAATAAAGGCAGCAATAAGACTCTTAAATAAATAACCTAAGGACTTTTAAAATAATAGGTACATGTATTTTAAAAATAACTCTCAAGATTTTTCCTCATGAATCTGGATTCTTTTATTTTTTATTTGAATCAAAGAAATACATGTACTTAGTTTATAAAGTCAAATATGCTTATACTGATATTTCTTGATCTTTTGCTGTTAGACATTATTGACTTTCTACTATGGATTTCATTTTCTTAGGTATCTCAAACTGTCTTATTCTGCCCCAACATATCGTGACATAACAATTTTTGATTAAACCAATAGTGAGTGTTAACATTATATCTGTTGTTTGTAGCTGAGCCATATATGATTGTACAACTTTTTGGGTTTTATTTCTGGAATTAATAATTGCTTGTTTTGACCATTGGTTTTGTTCTTTTTTGCACGAGTCACTGGTTCATCTACAAACGTTCTGAGAGAATTAGAATTCCTCTCAATGTGGTCAAATATATTAAGTAATCTGTTTCTCTCTTTCTCTCATTTTCTTGGGAGTATCCTTCCTATGATGCTCTACTTTTCACTTCAGTCTGCACTGGTTGACTTTTATTTAAAAAAATTTTTTTTAATGTTAATTTATTTTTGAGAGAGAGGCAGAGAAAGAGCACAAGTGGAGGAAAGGTGGAGGGAGAGAGGGGTACAGGCAGATATAGAGGGGGACAGAAGATCCAAGGCAGGCTCTCTGCTGACAGTAGACAGCCCAATGCAGGGTTCAAACTCATGAACCATGAGATCATAACCTGAGCTGAAGTCAGATGTTAAATTGACTGACCTATCCAGGTGTCATGAGCACTGATTGCTCTTTATATGATCTGCTGGACATCAGTCCTGGGATGTCATTTTATCATACTCCTAAGAATTCTTTTTGCCATTATCTTGAAGGAGATGTTTATTTCTTTATAGTTTGCTCTCTCAAATGGTTTACATTTCTCAGTAGAATCCTGAGAAAGGGTGTATATGTAGTACATTATGGGAATTAGCATGTGTGAAAATGTCTTTATTTTGCTCTCAGACTTGATGGATAGTTTAGCTGAGTGTAAAATTCTACAGTGGAACTAAGTTTCTCTCAGAATTTTAAAGGTACTCATGTTTATTTCACTGTTACTGTTGAGAAGTCTGATGCCATTCTGACTTCTGATTCTTTATATGTGATATATTTCTAGTCTGGAAGATTCTACAATCCTTTCTTTACTTTTAGTGTTATGAAATTTCAAAATGAGTTGTCTTGGTATGGTTTTTTTTTATTCACTTGGCCAGATATTTAGTGGTTCTGTTCAATCTATATACTTCTGTACTTCAGTTGTAAGGATTTTTTTTTACAGTTTCTACAATTTTAAGGGGCTTAATATGACAGTCTAATTGGTGTCCTATACTTCAATATTGTTCATCAAAAAGCCTGTCTTGAGGATTTTTTAAAAAACTGTAATTTTCTCTTTTTAAACTGAATGTAAGAGGGGCGCCTGGGTGGCTCAGAAGGTTAAGCCTCTGACTTCGGCTCAGGTCAGATCTCACGTTCGTGGGTTCAAGCCCCGCATCAGGCTCTGTGCTGACAGCCAGCTCAGAGCCTGGAGCCTGCTTCCGGTTCTGTGTTTCCTTCTCTCTCTCTGCCCCTCCCCCTCTCATGCTCTGTCTCTCTCTGTATCAAAAATAAAAATTAAAAGAAATTAAAAAAAATTAAACTGAATGTAAGAAAAGCTGATATCTCTTGTGCAGATTTTCCTACAGGTAACATTTTTATTTTCTCCAGTTGGAAAAAAGGTACTCTTCCTTAGAAAAGACAGTGCCAAACTGATTATGTTAAGGTCAGGTAACTTGGTATGCTTGGGTTTTTATCATACAGTGAATTAGCAAAAATTTTGTTTTTGTCTTTGAGACCTGTCCAAACAGATATGCTGACTATTAAGCACTGGAATGATCAAATTCTGTCTCCATGTGTAAAATAAAATAATTGAACCAATATTAATTAGTCATTCTCTCTTCTGACATGATCTGGAAGAAAATAAACCAGGAAAAGCTAAGCCATAACTTCTGATGTAAGAGATGTGGGCAGAGATACTGCTCAGGAACAAGACCATATCCTTTCCTGATGCTGAGAACAGGGTAGCGGGTGGAAGAAAGAGTCATGGAGGGCAAAACCCAGGTCAGGTGGTAAGACTAGGAAGGTGAAGATCTTCCTCATTCTGGTGATGCTTTGAAATCTTATTTTATAGTCCATGAGAATAAATCCAACAACTGAAGGCAGGGACCAGATAATTGTGTGGTGGCCACTGACTCCACAGTCATTGCTAGCTACATTCATGCTCAGAGCTGTCCATTGTGAGAAGAATGACTTCAGCCGGCAGGAAGAGGAAGGAGGATGGACCAGTGAGGCCATTCCCATCTTTCCCATAGCACCAAATACACAGGCCTCTTTCCCTTTTTAAGGACCCGGGTGGATACTTAATTTGGCTGAATCATAAAGGTGCAGCAGGAAGGAGTCAGATAAATAAGGCAGAAGATGTACTGTGACAATTTCACTCATTGTTCCTAGAGAAGAGAGACTCTGGAATTTGTGTTAGGTGCAGCAAAAATGATCCAGGATACTAAGAGACATAAATACATTTGAGTAGGACATTGATAGCTTCATGCAAAGGAAAGGGATGGTTTTGGGGTGTGGCTGACACCAGAAGGGTAATTAGAATTGTTCCAAGACAAGCAACATGAGTAATAGTGTGAGGAACGAGTCAACCAGATTAATTACCAAATTCTTTCTTCATATATAAGATCAAAGAGTTGAGCCAGTATTAATTAGATCTCCACTCTTCTGATTGAGTCTTGGGAGAAAATACTAAAAATAAAATTTAAATGACATTCAATATAACAAATAATATTAAAATAGTAACTAAAATATTATTTGAAGGTTTTTATATGAGTTGATGCCTTTGATCTCCATTAGAACCCAGTGAGGCGGGTACTACAAGACCCCTGTTTTACAAATGATGAAACTGTGTCAAGGAGAGGTTAAGAAACTTGCCTAAGCACACACCATTAGTTTCCAGGAATTTCACAGCATGGATTCTCCTAAGGAAAATAAGAATGTGTCAAATTTATGATTTATGATTCTAAGGGGGAAGAGAAAGCTATTTCCTGAGTGATGATAACCTAATGCCACGCCTGTTTGGGTCTCCAGCTCCTGATAGAAAATCCTACAACCCACTGATATTGCCTAAGGAAATCTGATACATGTGCACGAAAACAGTTGAAGTGTATCCAAATATTGGAAGGGATATGAAGATTATATTTGATATTTCTCTTTTAAGAGCAACTGCATAATATTAATTTTATTTTAAGTGCAGAATATGTATGTCTACTAATTAAAACTTTTGGAAAGTATATAACTCTAAATACCTTTTGCTTGCAAGCATGTGCTCATAAAGAATTTGCTTTAGTTTCATTATTTAAGAAGATGGTCACATCCCAAAACATTTTTGGCTCTGTATGTTTCAAACTAAAGATTCTTTTATCAGATTCATTTGGAAAATTACACTAAATCTTGACTCTTTCACTGATAGAGACCTGGGGTGAAGGTGGAAGGAATCAGATAGAATGTTAACATTAATTTGCTCTCTCGGGGTGCCTGGGTGGCTTAGTCGGTTAAGCATTCAACTTCGGCTCAGGTCATGATCTCACGGTTCGTGGGCTCGAGCCCCGCATCGGGCTCTGTGCTGACAGCTAGCTCAGAGCCTGGAGCCTGTCTTCAGATCCTGTGTCTCCCTCTCTCTCTCTCAAAAAACAAACAAACAAACATAATTTGCTCTCTCAAAATAATTTTTTTAGAGAGCATGTCATCATTCATATTCTTTGATATGTGTTGTCCTTGGGGGAAGGGAAGAGGGAAAAGGAATACTATTTATTCAGGTCTCAGTGTGCCACACATTTTACATACTGAAGTCTGTGATGTATTTTCCCTTTCTAGCCTCATGTGGTTATCGAGGGGCCACCCAGCACCTGGCTAAAGCACAGGGTGGCATCTGAGGTGCCCCTATTCAAGTTCCAGTTTCAGTGCTTAACAGCTTTGGGATCTTGGACAAGCCATATAATGCCTCTAAGCCTCAGTTTTACTCATGGATTATTGCAAGGAAGAAATAAAATCCTATAGGTAAAGCATTTAACACAGGGCCTGACATTCAAACATTGCCACCAGGGTCAGGACCAGTAAGGACAGGATTTTGTAAGGAGAGGGTCGATAATCCTGATTTTTCCTTCACCTAGCTTCACTGTGGTTTGGTGCGGCATTTTTACCATAACATGTATGTCATGGGTGTTGTCACGAAGTGGGTATTGTTTCTTTTTTGTTGTTGAACAGAAGTGAAAGTTGTCTTTTAATTCTCCTACCTGTGCGGATTGCTGTCCAATAATGGGCGTCTGGGCAGGGATGCTGAAACAGGAGCACAGCCTAAGCGGGTCTTCGTTGCCTGAACTGTGGTGCATGATTAACTAGTAGTATGAGGTAAAGAAACATCAATGTTTGCCAAACTACACTGGGCTGAGCCGCTGTGGCATGAAACTTCAGAATAGCTTAGAAACCATGTATATACTTTTTGCTATTTTCTGATACTTGTTGAAAAGAAACATTTTTCAAAATCAACGAGCAATGGAATTTTCTAAACTTTCCCTTCCCACTGAACTGGGTTTTGGAAGGTTTTTTTTTCTTTTTTAAGATTTTGTTTTTAAGTAATCTCTACACCCATTCTGGGGCTTGATCTCACAATCCCGAGATCAAGAGTCACATGCTCCACCACCTGAGCCAGACAGGCACCCTCCAGATGAGTTGGTTTTATTACAACATTATTCCAGAATTTCTGGCCATAAATTCTTTGGACAAATCCTCCTTTATTCCAAATTCTATTCTCTGGTGAGTAGTATTATGTTAAGGCTCAGTTGTACACTATTTCAACACAATCCAGGCTGACTTTGCCCTGCTCAGTATGCCAGCCATTATTTAAGTTAAGGCAAACACAACACTTCCTAAGTTAACCCTTCTAGAAAGAATCTTCTAATATTTTATGTCTTCTCTGTTGGTTGTATCTTAATGATAGTTACTTTTGATAATCCCTGTGAGACTGATTCTCCAACGAATTCACAAGGAAAGCATAATTTTTGAGAGAATTAGCCAACATGTGACGGGAAACTATTAGCAAAAACAAGTAAGTCAATTATAGTTTACTTAAAACATATGAAAAATCTATTATTTTTCCATATAAAAGAGTAAAAAAGGGATTTCCTTAATTCTGTGACTATTATCAGCAAAGAAAAGCAATAAAGAATAATATATAGGGGCGCTTGGGTGGCTCAATCGGTTAAGTGTCCGGCTTCAGCTCAGGTCATGATCTCATGGTTCATGGGTTCAAGCCCACATCTGGCTCAGTGCTGACTGCTCAGAGCCTGGAGCCTGCTTTGAATTCTGTATCTCCCTCTCTCTCTGACCCTCCCCTGCTTGAGCTGCCTCTTCTGTCTCTCAAAAATAAATAAAAAACATTTAAAAAAAAGAAGAAGAATAACATATATTGTGTTAAATGGTTGTTACCCTAAATTTTTAATTTGTTATTAAGAAAATATTGTCCCGAGGTCTGAACCCCACCTTTACTCTATGCAAGATATCTCTTATTTGATGAAATATTTAAAAACAGAAATGGGGTGCCTAGCTGGCTTAGTAGCTAAAGCATGTGACTCTTGATCTCCTGGTCGTAAATTCAGTCTCCACCTTGAGTGTAAGGATTCCTTTAAAATGAAATCTTAAGAGCCCGAGGGTGGCTCAGTTGATGAAGCATCAGACATCAGCTCAGGTCATGATCTCACAGTTTGTGGTTTTGAGCCCTGTATCGGGCTCTGTGCTGACAGCTCAGAGCTTGGAGCCTGTTTTGGATTCTGTGTCTTTCTCTCTCTCTGCCTCTCCCCTGCTCGTGTTCTGTTTTTCTTTCAAAACTAAATAAGCATTAAAAAAATTTTTTTAAATAAAATCTTAAAAGAAAGGAAATGGGTATGGTAATGAACTTAGTGGTAGAATTTAGACTGAGTTAGTACAAAATGATGTATTGTGTTTTCCATTTCTTCATGACTGCAGCAGCATATACAAATGCAGACACTTTTTCTTCCTAACTTGAAAATGTTACTTGGCCCTCAAAACCTATGGATCTTATTTCTCATCTTCCTTCTACTGCCAGCTTCTCTAAAAAGTGACCCACACCCATTTTCCCAGCAGCCCATCTTTCCTTAACCCACAACAATCTGCCAACTAAAAAATACGTATGGAGATCACCAGTGACCTTCTGTTCACTAAGTTTTCTTGGCTTTCTGTAGGACTTATCACCTCCAACTTGTCCACATGTGGCTTCTTTGACATTGTCCATATGCTTCCTCTGGTTTTTCTTCATTGTTTCCTTTGTGGTAACCAGCTTCCTCTTCCTGGCCCCTGGTGACCATTCCTTGCAGGTCAGTCCTCTGGCACCTTCTTATTAATGAAGAACTCTGTGTGACACCTTGTGACATACCTTACAATGGATCTTGACACCTCACTGCATTTTAAGCCTCGGTTGAGAATTGCTGACTACAAGATAAAGTGTTAACTCTCTGCCCTGCAAGGCTCACCACATTATTGACCTAACCGCATTCTAGCCTTTTTACAAATACCACTTTTGACCTATACACGTCCTTGACCTTTACCTAGATGTGCATGCCTGTTGGTTTCAGACATGCCCTATATATCCAATCTTAATGATTAATGGTGATGCTGAGACACAGATAAGACCAGAACAAAGCGTGCAAAAAATCACTAAAAGAAAAAAAAAAACCCTGCATGGTGTCTAGTACAATGTACCACACAGGTTACTTGTATTTAATGGCTTGTTGGTGAATAGTACAAAAAGCCATCAACTTTATAGAATTGCTCTCCTAATGAAACTATTTCTGGTAACCTTTGCCAGTATAAAGTAATTTGTGATAAATCATAGCATTTTAATTAAAGTAATGCACAAAAGTCCATTTCCTATAACGAGTCACAACCAATGGTTCTGGATAGATAGTTCTTTGAAATTTTCCTACAGAAATAGTTTAAGAGTTGGAAAAAACTAGGGTAGGCTTAAATCATTGTGCACTAAATTTTGTCTTCTCAGGATTCAAAATAAATCACCTGGAAAGGAAAAAAGAAGTCATAAGTGGGAAGTTCTGGGTCTGATTCAAGATTACTGTGAAACTTCAGGATTCCTACTGAGAAATTCCAAGTTTGAAAGAGCTACAATTATTTGCCTTCTCGTCAATTAATTTAAAAATATTTTTTGATTTAATGTTAATTGGTGTAATTTTAAGGAGGATATTAAAGTGAGCCTAAATCAGAAGGTGTGTATATGTGGCAAGGGACCTTGGCATTGCAGCTCCTCCCCTTCTTTACCCTTGGAAGTGATGGAGTCTTGCAGCAAAAGAGCATCAAAACTATGCTCTGTTTGGGGGTAGCAGCAGGGAGTTTCCTGTTTTATAGGTGATCTACTCTGGGGATGGAAGGGTCCACCGTTACCCTCCTGGGAAGCAAGGCTCTGGTTTGAGTTGGAGGTGGAGCCGGAACCAAGGAAGAGAGTGTGATAGTAAACAGAGAGGGGAAATGACACAAAGAGGACTTTCAGGTGCCCATCTGAGATACACGCCTTACACACCGGAAGGCAAGCCACGGGGACCGGCAAGAAACATTCTGAACCTTTCTCGGGACTCTTGAGGATGGGCTCTGGGTTTGAACGGGAGCTTTCCAGTAACACCTGCACATTCTTACAGACATAGTGGCAAGTTACATATGAAAGTCCCTGGGAAACCGAGAGATCCTGTTCTCGCTATGATATAGGATTTAATTCAATATGTATTTACTGATTGCATACCATGTGCTAGGCACTGGGAATCTAAAGAGGGAAAGAAAATAATCATTGAGCCTTTGCAGCCATAAAGGGATGCTCTTAGGTCAGATCTCTGTACCGTGGATTTCAAGGCCATGTACTCTCCTTAGCACAACGGCAGTTTCAATGTCTGTGATTGTTTCATTACTGTGGCTCAGGCTGTAAGCTCTATGAGAGCAAAGAGCTATGTCTCTTCTCCACCATTGTGTCTTAGAGCTAAGCACAGATTCCAGTATTTGACAGGCATCTAATAATATTGTTGATTGAATGCATGTTACCATGTATTAACCCTTTATGTGTGTGTGGGGGGGGGAGTATTATCCCGTTTTATGTGTGGAAACAACCACAAAATACCCAAGACCTCACAGAAGTAACTGATGAAGGGAGGATTCGAAAATAACCCAGCTGGCTCCACAACCCAGGGTCATTCTACTGTGTCATGCTTCATTCCCTGGGCTGGAGGGGCTCAGACTGGTGGGAGAGACAGACAGAAATTCTTGTACTGGGTAAATACTAGCCGACATGAAAGAGATAGGAACCGGAGGCGGTGAGGCGTGTAAAGGTGGGGGTCCCCAACTCTGTTTAAATCCCGCCCACCCGGAGGAAGCAAAATTGAGGGGATCGGCTTGTGCATCCGGCTCAGAGTCCAAAGTGAGAAGAGGAAGGTGGAAAGAGTTAGGGATGAGGAAGAGAGGAGAAGGAAGGGCTGCGAGTAAGGGTGGTAGCAGTTCCTTCTTGCGTCGTCCGTTGCAGCGCAACAAAATCCTTGGAGCCAGCGGGGGGTGTTAAGGTGACTCACTATATGGCACTTGGCAGCCACGAGGGTTAGTTCACCTGCACAGGTGGGGCGTCAACGCGCCGGCTGCCTACCAGACGGTGGCCTCATAAAATAGCTTCTCCTCAATCTGGAAGGGGGTGGGGGGAGATAAATAACGCTTTCTTGTGGGAAAGAGGTTTCGTGAATAAGGAATGTTAGGGCTCTGAAGAGAATTACAGTGCAGGCACCATGGCTATTATCCTAATCAGGCACCATTTCAACACCTCTCCCTTCAAGTCAAGCAGCCCTACAACAGGATTTATTTTCCAATAAGCGAAATCCCCGCCCGCCAACTCCGAGCCGCTTGGATGAGAGCTCTGTGGGAAACAGCAGCGACGAGGAGAGGCTATTTTGGGTGTGGGAACGCGGAGGGAGGAGGGGCGGCGCCGCCAGGCTGGGCGCGGGTGCGCGGGGAAAGCCTCCAGCTCGGGCTGCCACGGCAACCGCGTCCAGGCAACGCGCCCGGAAGCGGCTCGG
>NC_043708.1:97369135-97411482 GCF_006229205.1 Suricata suricatta
GGAGCTCCCTGGGACGGCCGGTGACCTTGGGGCAGCCGCCGGGGAGATAGGCTTGGGGGGCAGAGAGAGAGCTGCGCGTGGCCCATGTGACGTGCTGCCGGCGAGGGGGTTAACCGCACGCTGACGCGAGGGGATGAAGTTGGGCATCGAACGCAACTGGCATTGCATTTTTGCGGGGGCCGGGGCGGGGGGAGTTGCGTGCTAGCAAACCAACAGAAGCCGGGAGGGACCGTTTGTGGGAGCTGGGGTGGTGCACAGATTGCCAGGGGGTGGTGGTAAGTCAGCGGTCCCACTACTCAGAGCTGAGTGACCTTGGACAGGTTAACCTCTCTGCCTCCCCTCTCCCCTCTCTCATTAAAAGGGGGGGGGGGGGCTTGGGCTCTTTGCAGGTCCACAGCGCTGTTGTGCCATTGTACTGTGAGCTGAGAAAGGGCCCCAAAGTGTGGTTCTGCGGGTACAGAATATTCAGGACTTAACCATGTTTATTCTACAAGAGATTTGCATTCATTGGCTCTCAAAGTGGCAAGGAATGGAAGATTTTGGATAGAAAGCAGTGGGTGGTCCACTGAGTGGCTTGTCAAGATGCCTAGGTTCAAACCTCTTGGGTGCGCTAAAAGTCATGAACAAAATCGGGGTTAATACTCCGGAGTTGTTCTTTCCTGTAGTTGATCTCATAGGAAACTTTGTATTTGAACAGGTAAAATCAAAACCCAATAGTGGCAGGCAGCAGCAGCAAATTAAGTGAGTCATTTCTTCAGTGTGCACGAGGTTTTGTGTGTGTGCGCGTGTGTGTGTGCGCCCCCCCCCGCGCGCGCGGGTGCGCGTGCCCGGCTGCGCTCACGCTCTCGTCTTAAATAAAGTATGTGTATGTCCGTGTTAGAAATTATTTCAGAGGAGTAACCAGAAATAATGCTAGAATGATTTGAATCCACAAGAGTGCAGCTCCCTGGGAAGCAGGGGCAAACGTTTGCAGCTTGCTCTTTAAATAGGAGTTGGGTTTGTGAAAGTAAATATATTCTTTACTGAAGACCATCCCTACGATTTGCACGTTGTGTCGGCCTTCGGGGCCCTGTGACGGAGTGTGTGTATGTGAGGAAGGTACTCCGGAGACCGAGTAGGCTGTGACATCTCTTCTATTTTTAGCATTGGCTGGTGCTACAAAGATACTCAGGCCCCTTTCTATATTCTCAGTCCATTATTACACTTCCCTCTTCCAAAGGAGAGGGAAGGGAGGAGATGGCCTGTCCCTCTCATGGATCCTTGGGTTTGCCCCTTCTTGCTTTCTGCTCCAACGCTACCCTAAGTATTCATTCCAGTCTGATTTCATCTGCATAAAAATGTGGTTTGGAAAGAAAAACATTTTCTGTGTTAATGAATAACCTGCTGTGAGCTTGTTTACCTGACGGTTTAATACTCTTTAATGGTTTACATGTTAGGACACTGATAGCATTCAGACAGAAAAATCCTTACTGCAGGAATTCAGCCACTAAGCCCTACAAATCCTTTCATGAATCACACTTTGTTATACTTGGAAACCTCATTAACAAACTATTCCACCTTCTCTCTCTGTAGGCCACTGACCTGTGTGTCTCTGAAACCTGCCTTTCAGTCTCTTGTTTTTCACATCCTGCAGCCAGACTCCTGTATTTTCATTTTTCTGCATCTGAGCCCGTTTTCTGTCCCTTCCCTGGCATCAGAGCCCGAGTGAACGATTTCTCCCAGAACAGCCCTCTCCTATCGCACTGGGGAGGGATTGGATTTCCTGTTTCTCAGTGCCCCTTCCCAGCCATTAACCCGTCACTAACATGCCGTCTGCTTGTGCCCCATGGCCGCCTCCTTCTGTTCTGGGTCAGTGCTCGCCAAGCCTGGTGGTCCTGCAGAATCCCTGGAGTATTGTGGAAAGTGTGGCTCTTTAGACTCCCTCAAACACACCAAGTAGGAATCATCAAGATGGGCAAGACCTACAAATCCTTATTTTAAAAACAAACCCAGAAAGAAGAAGGAGGAGGAAGGAGATGGGGAGAGAAAACAGTTCTGTGGGTGATTCTGATGTACACCCAGGTTTGGCAAGCACTTCACTTGATGCTACAAAAAAGTGACAGACAGACAAACATGAGCAGCCAGCTCGGTTCTCTCCCCTACCTTGTCTCTTGCCCATGACTTTGGGGGTTATATTGAGACTCTATTAATTCATTGACCTTGAAATTCCTCAAGGTCTTCAACATTAAATCCCATGGCCTCAATTTCCACTTAAACCGCTCACATTTTGCACTTGTCTAGTCTTGGGCATTTTTTCCTCCTTCAAAATCTGGACTTCATCGTGGACTTCAGCCCCCTCAGCTGATTTTTTTTCCACTTACTGCACAGGATTGTAACCATTATTGAGGACTCTGGTCCCTTAATTGCTTGCTGTTCCAATCCCTTTATGGCTGCATTTCTCCACTTGGAGTCTATATGTTGCCAGCCATTTCTGTTCAGTCTGGAATCCTGGAATCTTTATTCTTAACATATTGGGCTTCTCATATTCCAGTCCTCAATCCAAAATCACCCTCATTATCTACTTTTTCTTCTCCCAGCCTGCCAAGTTATCCAGGAGAAAGTCACAAAGACCTATGGACTGGATCCACTGCAAATTTATGCTGGCTCTAATTTCACCTAGGTCTTGATTTTCTATGAAAAAAAAAATCCATCTTTTATTAACTTTCGACCACATTCCTTTAGAGGTTGTGCCAGATTTTTCCATTCCTTAAACTTCCAGTCAGTTTCCTTTCAGGAGATAGCCTTTTTTTTTCACCAACAGGATCAAGGGTGTCCTGGGTTAGTGCCCTGTACCTCAGTATAAGCTTCCACTGTACCCATCCTGCCACCCCAAAATGTTCTTTACCCATCTTTGTTCTTCTTTATTTCCTCTTTCTCCGAGGGGAAAAAATGTCTACAGGTCCCCTCATCAGGATTAACCCACATCCACTCCACACCCTGCATTCTCTGGACTTTTTTCCCTTCCTTCTTGCCTCATGTGGAAACTTGCTCCATTTGTTTTTCCGTTTCTTCACTTTCTTGGGTCCCTCCCTGCACTGCCCAAAGCTCACCCCACCATATAATCAAGTCATCTTTCTCCTAATAAAAGAAACTGTGCCGGAGTCCTAGCTCTGTCCAGTAGAACTTTGTGTAAGGATGGAAATATTTTCTATCTATGCCGGCCAGTACGGTAGTCACTGAGCATGTGGAATGTGGCCAGCGTGACCGAGGAACTCAATTTCTAGTTTTTGTTCATTTTAAATTAATGTAAAGAGCACACCGGGTGGTGGCTGCCGAATCTGGCAGCACAGTTGTGCGCCCTGCTGCGGTGTTAAACTACCCAGGGCCTCCCTCCTCTGATGCCCGCTCGCTGGTCTGGCCCGGCCCTCACCTTTGTGCTGAAACCACTTTCTTGTAGGGCTCCCGCAGAGGTGTCCTGGTTGCCCAGCGGAGGCCTTTCTTTATTCTGTCTTTCCCTCCTTGATCTGCCTCGCCGCCTGCTGCCCAGATCTCTCTCTCTTTCCTTGCCTCCATGTCACTGGTTATCCACGTGCAACTCGAACCCCTTTTGTCTCCTCTTTCCTCCTGACTTCTGAACGTACGGTTTTTAAAAAATATTTATTTATTTTAGAGAGAGAGACAGAGAGAGACAGAGAGAGACAGAGTGTGAACAGGGGAGGGGCAGAGAGAGAGAGGGAGACAGAATCTGAAGCAGGTTCCAGGCTCTGAGCTGTCAGCACAGAGCCGGACGCGGGGCTCGAACCCACAGACTGCGAGATCATGACCTGAGCTGAAGTCAGACACTTAACGGACTGAGACACCCAGGCGCCCCTGAATGTGGAATCCTGTGGGGTCCTGTACTGGCCATTTTCTCTTCCTCTGCCGGCCTCTTGCCCTCTCTCTCTCTCCCAGAGTCCACTCCGCTCAGAGCCGCGTTAGTTGTCAATGGGTGCGCCTTACTGGGCACCACGATTCACTCGTATCCTGTCGTGTTGTCCTCGCTCCGCCTCTGTGAGGCAGACACGCCTAGCGTTCCTGTTATGTAGGTGGAGAACTTGAAGCGGAGAGAAATGAGAATAACCGAAGTAAGTGACTGGTTGCAAAGGAGCAGACCCGAGAGAGGAATTCTGGCAATCTGACCTCAGGGCCTGCTCTACCTAGGCCTTCCCAAGGCCCTCCGGAGGCCTTCAGATCTGCATTTCTAGACTGCCTTCTCCCAGATTGCACTCGGAATCTGACACCCAGAAGCCCAACTATTTTGTCTCTAAACAGCTCTTCATCCCAGTTTCCTCAACCATTTCCCCCATTTTCACTTTTTATTTACAGAAAAGTTGCAAGAATAATTTGAATGGTTCCTATCTTTAACTCAAATTCCATAAATATTAACTGTTTGCCACACTTGCTTTCTCCTCTCTTTCACACTCTTATGTGCACATGCACATGCACACATGCTTACATTCATATGTTGCAGTTTTCTCAGAACCGTCTCAGAGTTAAGTTGTAGACATGATGCCCGTGTACTTACCTCCCCCGGTACTTCAGTGCTTATTTCCAAAAAGAACAAGGACGTTTTCTCGTATAATAAGCATCCAAAAATTAAGACATTATCTGTCATTGGTTCTGTACTGTTATCTAATCTACAAACCTTACCCAGATGTCACTACTAGCCCTAATAGTGTCCTTTATAGTAAAAGAGGAGGGGGAAAAATCCTAAAATCTTTTCCTACGTTAGTCGTCATGCGTCTTTATTTTTTTTTTTAATTTTGTTTTTTTAAGAGATTTTTGAGAGAGGGAGAGTTAGGGGAGGGGCAGAGAGGGGGGCAAGGGAGGATGGAGGATCCAAAGCAGACTCTGTGCTGACAGTGGAAAGGCCCATGCGGGGCTAAAACTCACAAGCTGTGAGATCATGACCTGAGCCAAAGTCAGACTGAGCCACGCAGCCTGCCCGCCCCACCCTATGCCTCTTTAATTTCCTTTCATCTGCACGGTGGTTCCTCAGTTCTTTGTTTTTCATGATGCTCTGCAGGGGTACAGGTGGTTATTTTGTAGAGTGTCCTTTAACTTGGGTTTGCCTGGTGTTTCTCATGATGGAGTTAGGGAGGCACCTCCACTGCGACCCTGTGCCCCTCTCGGTGCACTCCTTCGCTCCATGCCTGTCACCGTCCTCCGTAACCTGCTCTTGATCATTGATTCTGACTTTTCTCCTGTTCTCCACACTCCCACATCCAGGTGGTCATCGGGTGAGTGGGTGCTCCCTGCAGTCTCCCCCAGGTTATCACTTCCTTGCCGTTCCGGCTGCCCCTCTCTTGTTTCAGGAGTGAGCGCCTCTGCACACCCTCCCAGCCCTTTGCTTCCACTGCTAACCACCAGGAACCCACGTGCCAGGAGTTTTCAGTAGTCAGTGCTTCCTCTGCTTTGCCCTCCCTCAACCACCCCCTCACGCTGCCCTGTGTTTCCTTAACTCATCCCTTTGAATGTCCCACTCAGATGCTTTTCCTGATGGCCAGGTCACATCGGTCCTGCCTTCTGCACAGAGGCCGTGCCCGCTCTGTACTGCTCACGTGGCCTGCACCAGCTTCTCTCGAACTCTTGCCTGGCGGCCTGTTCTCTTCCCCTGTTGAGTAGAAGCTCCTGAGTGTGGGGACTGTGTCTTGCTCAGCACTGTAAAGGCTCAATGAGTATTTGCGGACTGGACGAATTTACTTGATTAAAATCAGTTAGCAAAACGGATGGATGATCTCAGAGTTGTCTGCTAGCATGTGGTACGTGATGGTGGGTGTGAGCGAGACCCATGCCTCACTCCAGGAGTCAGGTAGATGTGGGTTCAAAATCGGGCCTTGTAGCAAAGCGATGGGTAATTCGAAAAGGTGCTTGCATGTTGTAGGTGGACTAAGTAATTTTTCCCTGATGACACCTTAACTTTGGGTATATGTGTCAAGACAAAGGCGTGGCATATTTGATTTAAAAAAAAAGAGTAGAGAAACCTAACATAGCATATTAAAAATGGCCCATCTATTTCTTCACACCCCAAATGAGCAGCTGCGTGTGTGAGGAGCAGTTTCTCAGGCTCGCATCCTCCCGTGGAGCCCTCGGACCACCTGTTTCTCTCCTCTTCATTGTCTAGCCGCCTCTCCTTCCTCTGCTCACCCATCGGCACTGCCTCTCTGCCTTCACTCTTTCACCCTTTTCCCCCTTGTCTCCCTTCCTGCCTATTCCTTTCTCTTAATAATTGTTCTGTTTTCAGCCCTCTCTCTGAATGGATTATTTTTCTTTTTGGTTTATTGGATGTGGTTTTATGCATTGTTAATATAAAAGCAGGTGAAAAAAGATAAAGCAGGGGTCTTTTTGTTTATTTTTTTACAACTGGCTGGTCTTCTGTTGATTTCTCCTCTCTCCCTCCCCCTCGCCCCCCATCGTGGCTCAGTGGTTCTTGGTATCTTAAGGACATTGTTACCATTTATAAGAAAACGGTTCATTCAGTTACCTTTTTGGTACACCAGGAACGTTCCTGGGAATGTGCTGGTTGACAGACATCAAAAGGCCTGAATTTTTCAGTCTCCGTTAAGGCAAAATTGGCATTTGAAGTCAGTAATCAGATTTCAGGGTGGTGAGTTGTGGGGATTGTTGGAAAGACATTATTCCTTCTCAAGGCGTGCGGGCGCTTGCTGGCTGGTGGTCAGCTTTTTTCTCATTCTTAAGAGAATGCTTTTGTACAGATGACATCTTCTCTGGATAAAGTAGCTACAGAAGTGAAGGCAAGAGATGCTGTTGCTTAGCTGAGTGGGGCTTACATACAAAGCGTGTTTATGTGGGAGAGAATGTGTGGGGGTTGCTTTCACATTATGGAATTCTTAAAATTCTTTAACCGGGAAGATGTTATTCAGAAACCCGATGCCTTCAGCTTGGTTTTTGTTTATTTCAGATTTCTTTTTTCCCCATTTTTAATTATCTGTGGAAGAGCTCAGGAGTCCTCCCCTGCCCTGTCTAAAATAGTTATAAAATTAGTGCACTGAACTCAAGTTGTTACTCCAAATAAAAGAGTGTCTCATAGACTCCCGTGTTCAGCAGAGACGTCCAGCCCCCTCCCACTGTGTATGAGAAAAAGGGCAGAAACAGGAGGCTGGATCTTTCTTCCAGGGCCAAATCCTTAGCTTTTCAGTCAGAGATGCATATAGGCTAGAACCCAGAAGTCACAGCTAGCATCCTGTCTACACGGGTATACAAAGTCATGCCTTCCTCTCCATGGCCCTTGGTGCATCCAGGAGTGTAGGTAATTTAGTAGGTAGAAAGTTTACACCAGGTTTTAGTAATATTTTTCCTATTTTAGCTGTTGCATTTGGCAGATTCCCTTTTTAACATTTTGTAATGTGTCTTCTCTAATGCTAGAAAGAAAAGTTGCCAAATATAGCTGTTGATCATAATAAAACACCCTAAAAGTAATATCAAGGCACTTCTTTGTGGTGTGGGTACGTGCATGTGTGGGCACCCGGGCACACTGCAGGGCCACTTGAAGGAGGCTGCCAGGCTCACAGCTCGAAGGGACCTTGAGGCAGCAATTGCTCTGTCATCTGGGCAGGGCAGCTCAATAATGAAAACGGTGGGCCTCACCAGATGAGAAAAACAAGCAAGCGAACCAATATTTATGAGTGTCTGTGAAAAGGTGCCGTGTTGGGCGTCATGAGGGTTACAGATTCATATGGTAGGATGTCCCTGCTGCCCCAAAGTAGCTCAGCTGGGGAGACATAATCCCTGAAAAGTTCAACTAACAATAGAAGATTTAAATGGTATTTCAAAATAGCTGTTATTAATAGATGGGAACAAAAAGCAATCTGTTTTTGCAAAGGTTCTCCTAAAAACGTTCACATCGTTTTAAGGTGTAGAGAGTGGATTAAAGCCATATCAGTGGCCATTCCTTGGGTTCTAGGGCTTCAGAGAACTCCAGTCCATTTGTGAATCCATCTGGACCTGACAGAGGCCACCTGTATGTTGCAGATTTACTGAATCTCTTCAGTTCTGTAGCAATCCCTGCACTTGCTGGAAGCCACCATAAATGGTTTGAGCATTTTAAGTTTCTTGTTGTTGTTGTTGTTTTAAGGGTCAGAAATAAAGCCATTCTTCACCTTTCAACCTTCAACAGAATTCCTCTTGTGAATGTGATAGAGTGGACGGGAAAGAAAATAAGTCTTGCAAAGTGGAATCAAGGCCATTTTCACAAAAGGCGTTAGAAATAGTTGCCTTGGGACGTGTGGAGGGACTCACACTGGCTCTGGAACCTAAGGCTTTTGGAATGCTGTGTTGGTGGCTCCCACTGATGGCAGCCACTGGCCCTGGACACAATGCCTGATTCCCTACGTAAGGACAATCCAGGGCCTTGAGGAGGGCTTCAGTGAGGGCACCGGGCTCACCCTCATTGTGTGCGCCCAGGAGCATGGGGCTTGGGTGACAGTTCACAGGACGCTGGGAGCTGTTACTTGAGGAGTGCAGTTTCAGTTTTGGAAGATGAAAACATTCTAGAGATCATTTTTTGTTATTTATTATTATTATTTTTAAGTTTATTAATTTTTGAGAGAGAAAGAGCAGAGAGGAAGACAGAGAATCCCAAGCAGGCTGTGCGCTGTAACTCACAAACTGTGAGATCGTGACCTGAGCCGAAATCAAGAGTCGGACCCTGAACCAGCTGACCCACGCCGGCGCCTCTAGAGATCTGTTGCACAGCAGTATGCATAGAGTGAACACCACGGTACTGCACAGTTAAATGTTTTAAAGATGACAACTCTTGTGTTACGTGTTTTTAACCAGTAAAAACAAAAAACAAAACAAAAAAGAACCCCAACAAACTTATTTTTCTGAGCCATAGAATATCTGTCAAACCCAGAATCAGGCTTGTCCCTTGGTTTTGATAACTGTAAATGGGCCATTTCTGATTTTTTTGTTTTATTTTTGTTCTCTTGTTCATTCTTTTATTCCAGAAGTTGTTATTTAAATTTTTGTCGTTGTGAAAATAGCATACTTCTTAAAGTGTTTTGAAAATAAGGAAAAGTAGAATAAAAATGTACCCAATGTCACTATTTCTGTTTTGGTTTATTTCTTTACACTGTTTTAGAAAGTTTTTTTAGGGGTGCCTGGGTGGCTCAGTCAGTTGAGCATCTGGCTTCGGCTCAGGTCATGATCTCACGGTTCGTGGGTTCGAGCCCCACGTCGGGCTCTGTGCTGACAGCTCAGAGCCTGGAGCCTGCTTCAGATTCTGTATCTCCCTCTCTCTCTCTGCCCCTCCCCTGCTTGCACTATCTCTCTCTGTCTCTCAAAAATAAATAAAAAACATTAAAAATTTTTTTTTAATTTAAAAAAAGAAAGTTTTTTTTTTTAAAAAAAAAGATGCTTATTTATTTTCAGAACGAGAGAGAGAACATGCACGCAGGGTGTGGAGGGGCAGAGAGAGAGAGAGAGGGAGAGAGACAATCCCAAGGGGGTTCTACATGGTCAGCACAGAGCCCAACGCATTTCTCGAACTCACAAACTGTGAGATCATGACCTGAGCCAAAATCAAGAGTCGGATGCTCAACCAGGCACCCCTACATTGTTTTAAAAAGTATTATTACTTTTAGGTGGAAGCTGTGCCACACTCCCCCCAGGACAGTGGAGGGCTTCCTGGGTTGCTGGGGTAATGTAGAATTGGAAAGAAATGTGAGGGTATGTCAGGTGAGATTCACTTGCCATTTACTAAGGTATCCAGAAAGGCACATTTTGGTCTGAGGATGATCAGTGTCTTAGGGGCTGTCTAGGGGGGATGTTATAACGCCCCCTCCTTTGGTGACTTACCCAAATTTCTCCCAGATATATCTCATAACCATAATGCTCTTTCTATCCCCCAAAGTGCTAGCCTAGTACATTTCTTGCAAGGATGGCTCATCTGTTCTCCAAAACTCTGTCCAGTTTAGGAAGAGGGGAGCTGTCTATTAAGAAGACGGAGTGAGGGGCACCTGGGTGGCTCAGTCAGTTGAGTGTCCGACTTCGGTTCAGGTCATGATCTCACAGTTTGTGGGTTCGAGCCCTACTCCGGGCTCTGTGCTGACCACTAGCTCAGAGCCTGGAGCCTGCTTTGGATTCTGTGTCTCTTTCTCTCTCTGCCCCTCTCCTATTCATGCTCTGTCTCAAATTAAAAAAAATAAATAAAGGAAAAAGAAGAAGACAGGGTATCCTTATTTGTGCGCCTTTGTTTTCTTTGTACTCCTTCAATCTGAGCCCTGTGATTAATTTGTGGAAACCTCCTGCCATTATCAGTGGTTTTTCTTTGGCCTTCTTTATCAATACTATTTTGGCTTTGGAATTAGTTGCACAGTCCTCTTCCTCCTCTTTGTACTGAAAAAAAATTGATTTACCTAGATGTCGGCTATTCGCATCACAGAGCAATGCCAGCAATTTGGCACACGGTGGATTGGGACAGTGGCTTTAAAGATAGCCACGAGTCAAGGAAGTGTCCACTCATAGAGGCAGAGCCTCGTGGGTCAGGCAGGAGAGGGGAGGAAGGCAGATAGGGTGGCCTCTGCACGCAGTGGGGTGGCGGTTGTCTCGTCCTTGACTGCTCCATTCATCTCCACAGGCCCACGGATGCGGTGAGCACTTCACCCTGGGGCGGAGGCAAAGGACAGGAGTATGGCAGGGGTGACTTTGTATATATGCAGGTCCTTCAAACTCAAGTTAGAATGCTTGTACCATCTAACTTGTGCTGTAATGGAGCATACTTCTCGTTTTCAGGTTCTGATTATGGTTTTATATAGTACTATAAGCCCTTTTAAAAATCTTGTTAAGAAAAAGTAACATTATAGCTAGCATACAAATATTTTCTGTTAACTTCATAGTCTTTGTAACCATTATTATTTTTTATTTTTTAAAAGTCCAAGTTTTCTATTTTTATTATTTTTTATTTTAGAGAGAGGGCACATGAGTGGGGGAGAGGGGGAGAGGGAGAGAGAGTGAATCCCAAGTAGGCTCTATGCTCAGCATGGAGCCTGACGCAGGGTTCGATCCCACAACCCTGGGATCATGACCTGAGCCGAAATCAAGAGTCAGATGCTTAGCTGAGTGAGCAACCTCAGGTGCCCTAAGGAACCATTATCTTAAATAACTATTGATATATTCTTGAGTGGATTTGCCATGTTTTATTAACTACTCTTTTACTGTTGGACATTTAACCAATAGCCATTTACAGCAATAGAACATTTAGATAAGATCACATACTAAGTATGCATAAAATGCTTTAGGGCTAGAGATTTGATAAAGATTAGTTACTGTCTTAATTTCATGGTCCTCAGAATGTCTAGGGCAAGTTTGCATTGGGTGTGTTCACTGCAGAGACTAACACTTGGACTTCTTTCCATCTCATGGTCTTTACATGTTTGTTTTTAAGTGGGGGTGGGTAGGAGTTATCTTTTTTTAATGATACAATGAAAAATTAAGTTTCAGAAGTAAAACATCAAAAAAAAAAAGTAAAGCACTGTATATTTAGTTAAAGCCCTCTGTATCCCTATGTCTGATCTCCTCTGTCTGTTACTCAGAGACCAATATGACTCTGACTTGGTGTCTGCCATTACCGTGCTCATCATAGATTGATAGACCTAGACATAGATTCAGCATATTATTTGGTGTATTTTGAGTCTTTATAAAAAAGGTCTTCGTGGTGTCCATATCCTTCTTCACCTTGCCTTTTTACTTAATATATTTGTGAGATTCATTCACACTGGGACTTGTAATTCTAATCCATTTATTTCCACTGGTTGTTTTTCCATTGCATGAGTACATCCTGGTTTATTCATCCATTTGCCTGACGATGGGTGTTCAGTCCACTTCTCCTGCCCCCAACATCTACTTTTTTGCTCTTAGGAACAATGCTAACCTTAAGTAGTCTAATAAGTGTCTCTTTGTGAACATCTTTGAGAAGTTTCTGGGCATATTTCTTAGCAGTGGCATCATTGAGTCATGGAGTTTGTGCATCTTTAGCTTTACTAGATGTTGAAGATTACTTTCCAAAGTGCTGGTGCTGATTCACACTCCCATCCGCTGTTCCTGTTGTTTCATGTATATTCCTGTCAAGACTTGATCTGGCCACACTTGAGTTTCGCCAGTCTAATGGGGTGAAATTGTATCCCTTGTGATTTTATCTCTTATGGCTAATTAGATTTATTTTGTAATTCGTTTCTACTGGCCAGCACAGAGCCAGTGTTATGAAAAAACTTGTTAAAGTTATTCTTTATTCATTGTTTTTTTTGAGATATTTTAGTATTTATTTATTTGTTTGTTTAAAAATTTTTTTAATGTTTTATTTATTTTTGAGAGTGAGAGAGACAGCATGAGCAGGGGAGGGTCAGAGAGAGAGGGAGACACAGAATCTGAAGACAGCGTCCAGGCTCCAAGCTAGCGGTCAGCACAGAGCCTAATGCGGGGCTCGAACCCACCAACCATGAGATCATGACTTGACCAAAGCCAGATGCTCAAATGACTGAGCCACCCAGGTGCCCCTGTTTGTTTATTTATAAGTCTGCTCCACAGCCAGAGTGGAGCCCATTGTGGGGCTTGAACTGATGACCCTCACATCAAGACCTGAGCTGAGATCAAGAGTTGGATGCTTAACAAACCGAACCACCCAGGCGCCCCTTTTTGAGATTTTATAAAGAAAAACAACCATTTAGAAATGTGTTAAATGACATAAATGGTAGATTATAAAATAAATAATCCCTTTCCAGTGAGCAGACCACACCCCGTGTGATTTGGTATCAGAATCCTGGGTGACTACAGCTGCAGACTGAGTACAGGTGACTGCAACCTGACTGGTCTCCGCTGTGTTCTGTTGGTTAGGAGCAATCACAGGCCCCGAGACATTCACGGGGAGGGGATCACACAAATAGGACTCCAGGAAGTGGGGATACTGGGGCCACCTCACACACTGGCCTGTTCCCCACAATAGGTACCAGGTGGTGCTGATGCTATTTCAGGTTTAGATGTTCAACACGGAAACAGCAGTCAGAGACCGTCAGATTTCAGGAGACAGACTCTGGTGCCCAGCCCAATGAGAAGAGTAGCCGACAGAGGGGGGCTCATGCTGCTGCCTTTTACACACACGCATGGGAAATTAAGTGATGTGTGTGGTGAGTGCAGGCTCAGGGCAAGAGAAGTAAGCAGGAATATCTCAATGGCTAATGTCATTGGACCATGAGAACTTAAAACATCCCTCAGCATTATAGAACTCTTCTGCTGCTGCAGATTCTTAGTTTGTTAGAACCAGGATGTGAGGGCGATCTGGCTGCGACATCTGTCACCCCATTGAATGCCAGGGTTGATTCGGCTGATCTGGCTGGCTAGGCGGGTGTCCCCTTCCTCCCTCACCGCTCCATGTGCGTCCCTCCCGAAGCTGCGTGCTGGGTCGAAGAGGACGACCATCCCCGATAGAGGAGGACGGTTCTTCGGTCAAGGGTATACGAGTAGCTGCGCTCCCCTGCTAGAGCCTCCAGACAAGCTCTCAAGGTTGTTGGAACCAGTGGTTTTTAATTTTGCCACTTCAAACTCCACTTTTACTAGATATGCAGTGTACACTATCCCCCTTTCTGGTTGCACATTCATTCTCTAGTCAGAATACAATTCAGTTGATTACATTCAGCATTATGAAATGTCTTCATTTCTGACATGTGTCCTTGAGATTCATCCATCCAGCAGACATTCACTGATCAGCAGTGTGGCAGGAGCTTGGGATACTGGGGACAATACGGCTCCTCGTGGAGCCCACACTATAGAGCCAAAGACTAACACTGAACCAGGAATCACAAGTGTGAGATCTGTCTGCCCTGTGGTAGTTGTATCTGCAGTATCTTGGATTGTTCTTACAGATCCGCTGATTTTATCCCTTCTTGATTCTTTACATTTTATTGTCAGAGTCTCACCTCAACCTCAATTTTGAAAGTAGCTTGCACTCTGCCACACTGACCTTTATACTACCTGCATCATTTCATAAAACAAAGGAAAGGAAAATAGGAGGCCAAAAAGTTGAACTGAATCATGATTTAAAATAACATTTCAAGGGCGCCCGGTGGCTCAGTTGGTTAAGCATTGGACGCTTGGTATTGGCTTAGGTCATGATCTCATGGTTTGGTGAGTTCAAGCCCCGCATCAGGCTCTGTGCTGACTGCTGGGTAGCTTAGTTGGTTAAGTGTCTGGCTCTTGATTTTGATTCAGGTCATGGACCCAGAGTCATGGATCCAGCCCCATGTCTGGTTCTGCACTAAGTGTGAAGCCTGCTTAAGAGTCTCATTCTTTCTCCCCGCCCCCACTCGTGCGTGCAGTGAGTGCTCTCTCTCTAAAATAAAATAGTAAATTGATATATTAGCATAAGCAATTTCTGAGTGGTGGTTTTCACTTTATTCTTTACGCCTTTCTGTATGTCGGAAGCCGCCACGTTTCCTGGCTGCCTCAGGCAAGGATTATCACTCTCCGGGGAGTGAACCAGTAAACAAGATTTGCATCTGGAGGCTGGAGATTGCCATTTCCTGGTCCAAGATTTTGGCGTCTGTCATGCTGGGCCAGACGTAGAGTGGCCAAGGTGCACAAAAGATCAAAACCGCATTTTGGATTATTCAGTGCTAGCTTCCCCTCCCCAGCATTTGCAGAGGCAAGTCTGGGCGCTTCTTTTGATATGCATTTGACTCTGTTTACCTGACAACCAATCCGGGTCAGTTCTCCGCCCCAAAATTCTTTATAAGAGGAATTATTTTCTTAGTGATAGAGAGAGGAGAAGAAGAAGAAAAAAGGAGATAGAGGCTTGATCGGAAACGGTGTGTGCTGTCTTCACTCTCTGCGTCTCTCCCTCCTGCCCTATTTTTCTCTCCCTCCCTCAGGAAAAGAACCCGAGAGGATTTTCCGCCCTGCTGGCCGGGGCAGTACACGACATCTGTAGACCTTAAATTTTAATGTATTAATCATAAAAAGCATTTTTCAGTTTAAGACAAGGTGTTTCTTAAAATGTTTCAAATTTCTTCATACAAAATATGTGTGTGGCAAACTGTTCTTTTCACCTCTGTGCACTGGTTCAGAAAACACAAGTACAGCATTGCTTCAGTCCAGCCATAATGTCAGCACTGCTGATGCCAGGAGGAAGAGCAGGGCCCCAGTGAAAGGATTATAGCAGCTGCCCAATCATTTCCCCACTAGTCCCGCATAGTAAACAATACCACATCTCCTTCAACAAATGCGTACTATTTGCTGAGCTATTTACACAAAGTTTTTATTTTTAAAAATGGACGTATTTTCTATCAGATGTGCTTGAGCCAGGCAAGGGAAAGGAACCAGCCCTAACCGGAAGTGCATTCAGTGCCCCAAGGCCAGACAGTGTTCTGGATTCCCCATAGTCCTTCAGTGCCTGGGGAGGAAGAGGGGGAGGCGTTAGGTTCAAATCCCTGCTCTATTCTTTCCTGGCCACGTATGGTTGGGCCACTTGCGAACCACTTGTTCCTTTGGTTAAATGGTGATAAGAGCAGTCCCTTCACCAACTATGAGGATGAATTCAACTAATGCACACAAATGTGCTCCAGGAGTGTGTGATATGGGTAAACACTTGGTGAGAGTGAGCAGCTATTCTTTATGGGGTCCCCGCCAACAAGCCGAGGCCAGCCTGCTAAGATAATAAGGTTTGCAGAGAAGCCAGGATTCAAATAAGGGTCTTTCTGGCCTGCGTGCGTGCGGCGCTTTCCACACTAGAGAAGTTTGTCTGCAGTAGCACAAAGCGGGAGGCACAGACCGTAGAGGGAAGGAAAATGGACCTCGAGAATGGGGAGTTAAGGAAAAGGCAGGGGCCAAGGAAATTGCAGGGAGAGTCCTGAGAGGTCGAAAAAGGAAAAGGAAGAAAAAGGAAAGGCAGTGGAGCGAGCCCAGGCCGAAGGTAGGCCAGAGGGAGAACGGGAATAGCAAGGAAGAAAGAAGCTCCTCCCCAGGCCCCGCCCTTCCGGGCTGAGTTCCGGGTCCAAGGGACCTCTCCCTTCTTCTGACCCTCCACCCCTCTGCAGTTTCTTTCCTCCTCCCGCTGCGCTGGCTGGCGCAGCCGCACTGCGCGCCTCGCTCTGCCCCAGGACCAAATCCCAACCCTGGAACGTGGTTTAGAGCGAAGTTAGAGTTCAGTTCCCTCCCACCTGTCTTTCTAGACACCCCTTCAGCTGTTCTCTGCTCTCTATCCTTTCCTCTATTTTTAACTATAAGAAAATAGGCTTTTCCCCCCTACCACCAGATTACAACCACTTTATTCATACATGCTTTGTCTATTCTTGAAAAATTTCTGACACGCTGCACTTCAGTGCTGTATTTTAATAGTAAACTGAAAAACTGAATTTTTATATGATTGGAGTTTAATTTTTCAGTAAAACCTGTCATTTTAACTTATCAAAATCATATATCATTTTATATCAAATGATACTGTAGGTATTTCTACCCAATAAGAATCCTTGTATTCACAAATAATTATTTCGGTTTGGATAACAGCATTTCCCTTTACTCTTGTGTGAACAACCAACAATATAGATATATTGCATATTTGGAGCATTGTGATTTTACTTTACTTTTTCTGGTTTTTTTTCTTCTTTATTATTATTATTTTTTATTTTTAGAGAAAGAGAGAGTGTGAGTTGGGGGTGGAGGGGCAGAGGCAGAGAGAGAGAGAATCTAAAGCAGACTCCATGAGCCTGATGTGGGGTTTGATCCCATGACCCTGGGACCATGACCTGAGCTGAAATCAAGAGTCAGATGCTCAACCCTCTGAGCCCCCCAAGCCCCCCTGATTTTACTTTTTCTTATTTCATTCACTTCTTTTTCTCTCCTTGGTTTACCTACCTGTCTCTTCCCCTAATTTCCCCAAGTTTTTTAAACTCATAAACTGGAGATTAATATTATAACAGCAAAACACAGCACAGTCAGAACAGTATACAATCTGATCTGCCTAATAATGTTGTAGACCCACTTATGGTGTGAGAGCTCAGATTTATAAATGTGCAGGAACTGATGACCACAGGCAGATAAGCCAGAACTGACAATGGGAAGGTCTGGAAATGATCTTTGAGAAGTTATTTAACCCAGTGGCTTACTTATTTTTAATCCTTATTCATTTGCAATATAGATCCCATTGTTCTGGTAAAGAATCATGACACTGACCAACCAACCAAACTAACAAACCAAACTGCTACCGCATGTCATGCAGAGGGCACCAGTTCTGAACAGACCTCAGTGTGTGCTGTGAATTCCTCCCCGGTGACAGTTCCCGTTGTAGAGGGTGCATAGTGCTTGGTAATAGGTTTGTTACTGAAAAGCAATCTTAGACAATGAGTTGTGGATAGACTCTTGTTTCAGAAAGTTAATGTGGCTGGGTTTCTGCGTCCCAGACAAGATAATTCCAGAGGGATGAAATGACCTTCAGAAAAGGAGATTCCACAAGTCTCCATTTATTTGCAAACAATGGTATGGAGTGGCTGTTTGGGATGCAGTCTCAGTAAAGAACTGTGCTTTTTAACTAAAACATTCTGTAATGCCTTCATTGCTGCAGTTTCTGGCCCTGGGATGCAAGTCCTGCCCCCATTAACAGGCACATATGGAATCTTCTAGGTCAGCTCTATGTCTATTAAGATTTGAAATGTGCTTTTAGGAGCATGTAGTTTAGGGGAGACGGACTATTACATGGCTAAAAATAATAAAGTGTAATAAGTAGTGTAAAACATACAGAATAGGTGCTGAAGAAATACAAACAAGGGAGCCATTTTATTGAATTGAAGGGCAGGCTGGTGAAGCCTAAAGGATGAGTAGGAGTTTTCTAGGCTGGCAGGGATGAGAAAGGTGTTTCTGATTGAGCTCATGGACAAAGGTACGAGGGCAGAAGAGTGTAGCACCGCGGTGGGTGATGTGGCGGTGGGGAGGGCTGGCGGTGGCTGGAGTGGCCCGGATGGGGAGAGTGGGCTCTGCCAGAGGGTTCCGAGAGCATAAGAAGATGCAGGTGGTGGAGTATTGAGGGAAGGTGTGGAACTATCTCTCTGTTCGATACTTTGGGAAATCCTACTCATTAGCTCCTCCCTGACCTGGCTGCTACTCAGGAAGAGTAAGGCATCTCCCTTTTTTCCTCCCTGTGTGTTTTCCGTTCATAGCCATTTGTCCCATTGTTTCTCTGTAGGCTGTGAAACTCTTGAGGGGGAGGGTTTTTCTTTTTTCTGTCTTACATATTTAGGTTACTCAGCTGCATAATAGATGCCAAATAAATGTTTCTTAGGTTAGGCTATTCTATAGATTAATATCTCAACTAAGGTATATTACAACTTCAAAATGGTAGAGATTCTGTGATTCGAAATACTAACATATTTCACACTAGCTTGATTTCATGTAATTTAATTGACAGATTATTATCTTAAGAACCAAAGAAGTCCTTTGGCATCATAACTTGTTTGGCATGAATCACTTTTTTCTTAAATGTAATTTCTTTAAATTCAAAGTTCTTTGTCTAGGAAAATGAAATGTTCGCATTTTGAAACTCTAAAAATAACACACTGGGGAAATGATGCCAAAACAGTGGTTTCAATCACAAATGCTCTCTGAATCCAGCATTTAAATGAGAACTAATTACTGAATCAGATCATGGTTACTATAGGCATTCATTGTTTTAAGGCAATTAACAGCAGTATTGAGAAACCCAAGGAATGAAATATTTTAAAAACTCTCCAGTTTTTTTCAAATTTCTAATGTGCCGGGATGATCAACTGTTCCTTATATGCAAAATATAAGGATTTATATTTATTTATATTTAGATAAGGTTTCCTCCAATCAGATCTGATTGGTCATGTATTGTTTCATTTAAGATTGATTTATTTAGAAATAAGTGCTCTTCGTTTGCTATGGTATTTACTAAATTTGCTGAGATCGCATTTACTAAGGTAGTTTCCTACCTTACATAATTAAATAAGCCTGTTAAAAAAAACTATCTTGTTTCTGAAAACATGGTTTCTCAAGCTTGAAATTCAGTTATGGGTTGAGGAAGCTTCAGGAAAACCCACTTAACAGTCTTGTTGATCTGTCTAGCAAGGCTTCGCAGTATTAATTTTGATTTTGCTCAATTATTTTCTCCTTATTCAGAAGCATTTGTTGTTTATTTCATGTATAAGATAGAAGACATTTAATAATATAACTGATTGTTGTGTCAACATAATTTATGATCCACTTAGTAAGTTAATAATAAGCTTTAGACGTCATTTAAATTCCAGATATAAACTGTTAAATAATTTAATGCTTATTTTTTTCAACAGATGTGAATTATTAAAAAGAAAATGGCCCGATGGTGCCCTGTATTTCCTTCTCTCATCACCGAGGAAAGGTATAATATATGGAAAATATGCATCTAAGGTATACTTTTCCTTTCCACCAATCCCATGAGGGCTGCTAGTGGGTGTGATGGTTATTATAAATGAAGGCTTGTGGCTGTTACGTTACCCAAGGATGATTTTGTTCAAGGGCAGGCGAAGTACAGTTGTGTTCCCTCTCCAGCTTCCAGTGTGTAGGATGCTGTTGGCTGCTCAGCGATAGTGAGAAGTGAAGACTTCGTAATAGCCCTGCAGTGCAGCTGTACTTCTGGCCGCTGGTAAAACGCAACTGTGGAGGCCTGGGAAGGTCCCACTAACCCTTTTAAATCAGAAGTTGCAGATTGGGAGGTCCGTAGACCAGAATTGGCTCATGGAAGCACTTTGTGTGGCCTGCATTATCTTACTTTTTACATGACTTGTTAACATTTAAAAGTCAGGTGATTTCACATGCAAGTCTGACTTTCCTGGCTATTCCTAAAATATGAGATGATCTGGAGAAATAGACCCACATTCCCAGATGGTAACTTATGGATGGGGCAGGACTGGGTCTGCCATTAGTGGAGGAATGCTTTCTCCAGGTCTCCAAAGTCCCCTTCCTGTCATATCATCTGTGATGGGCATCACTCATTTATGTTACGTGCTTGACCCTGGTAGGCATTTGAGTTTGTTAGCATGTTAAAAAACTGCTGTAGGGGAGTGGAGAAGGTGGCCGTGTTGGGAGACTTGACTTCAGTAACACAGCTTACTCTGGATAACACAGCTTCAACCCTGGGAGACATCTCAGTGTGCCCAGTTCCACCAGCCTCTTGCTTTTGGTGGTCCTGGAGCCTGCTACTGGCACACGTAATCTCTGAGTGTGATTGTTTAACGATGGTAATCTCTGAGTGTGATTGTTTAACGATGCCCGGCTCACCATGAAAACTCTTTGGGGCATAAACCCTTCCTCAAACCCCGTTTGGCTTGTAGGGATCGATAATTGGCATTTCCTTCTCTGGGAAGTCTGGAATCTGGCTTTGAAAATGACTTTTTTCCCAATTAACAACCCTAGTAATGTGGCTCCCTTGCACAGGCGAGTTAAAACCATGCCGCGACACAGCCAGTCCCTGACCATGGCACCCTACTCATCTGTAAGCCTAGTGGAACAACTGGAAGACAGAATCCTCTGCCACGAGAAAACAACCGCTGCCCTTGTGGAGCACGCCTTCCGGATCAAAGACGACATTGTCAGCAGTTTGCAGAAAATGCAGAACAAAGGGGGAGGTGACCGCTTGGCCAGGCTCTTCCTGGAGGAGCACATCAGAAACATAACTGCCATAGTGAAGCAGCTCAATCGGGATATCGAGGTGAGTAAGGCGTGTGCAGGTCAGGGTGGCTGCTGTCCTTCCCCCCGACCTGCGGGGGGCTCAGCGGGTGGCTTTCTCGCCTGCCAGGCAGTCATGCATTCACACCAAAGCTTCCGGGCTTCTGTGTTCCAGTGTTCACCAAGGAAACCAGCTTGAGCAAATATCCTAATTAAATTTATTTCAGTATTTGATAGCAGTGACTGTCGGTGTCATTTATGTTTAATCTAAATTTACCTTGCTGACTATTAAATCTCTTTGTTTTGTTTGGCTCTCAATGAAGAGGGAGAAGAACTAGTCAAATAGTTTCCCTGTAAAACCCTTCATATTGTCAAAGATAGCTATTAAGTCAATTACTAGGCCAGCCTTTGCTGCTTCAGATTAAATGCTTCTAGGTCGTAATGATTATATATAATTCAGTTTATTACTCAAACAATTTACGCATTTGGATTGCTTCTCAGACCTCCCTTTTATTGCTTTATGTTTTTCTTTGAAATGAGCTCCATAAAAGGCCAGTATTGGCTAAATTTTTAAAATTTGTAAATGTACTGCTATTTATTCAACAATCACAGGGACCACACAATTTAGTTCAGAAGCTTCAGGTTGTTTGGGCCTGGGTTTTAATCACTGAACAGTGTTGATATCCTTCATATGTAATTTTCAAATATATAAATGAAAGATATGTGGATAGATTAAGGAAAACCTTTGCTTCAAGTCATAGATATTGTATCAGACTTATGCTTCCTGAAATTAAGCCTCATTTTTTTCCATGTCAGATTTGTGTTTATTTACTTTTTAACAGCTTTTTTGATATATAATTTATAAGGCACAAAAGTCTACACAGTATGAGTGTACAATTCAGTATTTTTAGAAACTTTATTCAGTTGTGCAACCATCAACACAACTCAGTTGTAGAACATTTCCATCACCCAGAAAATTTCTATAGGTCTCTTTGCCGTCAAACCCTACTTCTACCCCAGACCTAAGCAATCACTAATCGGTTTTCAGTCTCTATAAATGTGTCTTTTATGGACATTCCATATAAATTGAATCTTATGATATAAACTCTGCAACTGGCTTTTTTCACTTAGCATAATCTTTTTGAGGTTGAGCCATGTTCTAGAATGTGTCCGTGTGGGCGTACATCAAAGATCTGGCCAGTGTGGTTCCAGATCACCACAATAAAATGAATGTAGCAATGAAGCAGGTCAAATGAATGTTTTGGTTTCCTAGTGCATATACACTATCCTGTAATCTGTTAAGTGTGCAGTACCATTATGTCAAGAAAATGTATACACCTTAATTTAAAAAGGCTTTATTGTGGGACACCTGGGTGGCTCAGTCGATTAAGCATCGGACTTCAACTCCAGTCACTTCAGCTCGGGTCATGATCTCATGGTTGGTGAGTTCGAGCCCCGTGTTGGGCTCTGTGCTGACAGCTTAGAGCCTAGAGCCTGCTTCGGATTCTCCTTGCTCTCTGCCCCTCCCCCGCTCACTCTCTGTCTCTCTGTCTTTCAAAAGTAAATATACATTAAAAAAACATTTAAAAATACTTTAATGCTAAACAATGCTAACCATCATTTGAGCTTCCTATGAGTTGTAGTCGTTTTGCCTCAGTGTTGATGGCTGCTGACTGCTCAGGGTGGTGGTGGCTAAAGCTGGGGCAGCTGTAGCAATTTCTTAACACAAGACAGTAATGAAGTTTGCCGCATTAATTGGCTCTTGTTTCATGAACGGTTTCTCTGTAGCATGTGATGGTGTTTGATACTATTTTACTCACAGTAGAACTTCTTTCAAAACTTTTATCAACTAGGTTTATATAATATTCTAAATTTTTGTTGTCATTTTAACAGTCTTCATAGCGTCTTCACGGGGGGTAGATTCCATCTCAAGAAAAGACTTTCTTTGCTTACCCATAAGAAGGAGCTCTTCATCTTTTAAAGTTTTATCATGAGACTGCAGCAACTTAGTCTCATCTTCAGGCTCCATTTCTAATTCTAGTTCTCTTGCTGTTTCCACATCTGCACTTACCTTCTCCACTGAAGTCTTAAACCCCTCAGAGTCATCTGTGAGGGTTAGAATCAACTTCTTCCAAGCTCCTGTTCATGTTGATATTTTGATCTCTTCTCATGAAGCACAAATGTTCTTAATAGCATGTAGGATGGTGAATGCTTTCCAGAGGATTCCCAGAAGGAGTTGCTATCTGTGGTAGCTCTAGCCTTATGAAATATAAGTCTTAAATAATGAATGCACTCCTTGGTCCTTGGGCTGCAGAACGGATGTCGTGTGAGCAGGCATGAAAACAACATTCATCTCATTGTTCATCTCCATCAGAGCTCTTGAATGACCAGGTTCACTGTCAGTGAGCGGTCATATTTTCAGAGGAATCTTTTTTTCTCAGCTGCAGATCTTAACAGTGGGCTTGAAATATATTTTGTAAACCATGTTGTAAACAAATGTGCTGTCATCCAGGCTTTGTCATTCCACACTGATAGAGCACAGGCAGAGTAGACTTATCATAATTCTTAAGGGCTCTAGGATTTTCCTAATGATAAAAGAGCATTGGCTTTGACTGAAAGTCACCAGCTGCATTAGCCCCTAACAGAAGAGTCAGCCTGTCCTTTGAAGCCTTGAAGCCAGGCATTGACTTCTCCTCTCTAGCTATGAAAGTTTTGGATGACATCTTCTTTCTATTTCACTCACTCAGACTCTCTATATCATAACAAGGCCATTTGGCTTTCTTACCAATTGTGTATTCATCAGAGTAGCCCTTATAATTTCCTTCAAAAACTTTTCCTTTGTGTTCACAACTTGGCTAACTGTTTGGCACAAGAGGCCTACCTTTTAGCCCATCTTGGCTTTCGACATGCTTTCCTCACCAAGTTTATTCATTTCTAGCCTTTGATTTAATGTGAGAGACATACAACTCTTCCTTTCACTTGAATATTTAGTGGCCATGGCAGGCTTATTCATTGGTCTAATTTCAATACTGTTGTGTCTTAAAGAAAAGAGAGGGAAAGAGATCGAGGAATGGCTGGTTGGTGGAATGGTCAGAACGCACACACATTTATCCATTAAGTTCAGTGTCTTATATGGGCACAGACTGTGGCACACCAAACCAATTACAGTAGTAACATCAAAGATGATCACAGATCACCATAAGAAATATAATAATAACAAAGTTTGAAACATTGTGAGAATTACCAAAATATGACACAGAAACCTGAAGTGAGCAAATGCTGTTGGAAAAATGGTGCTGATAGACTTATTCAACACAGGGTTGCCACAAACCTTCACTTTGTACGAAACTGAAGTGTCTGGGAAGCACAATATAGCAAAGCACAATAACATGAGAGATGCCTATAGTTCATCTCCTTTTATGTCGAAGTAGTATCCTATTGTACGGATAGGCCACATATTGCTTATCCATTCATTAATTGATGGACATTTGGATTATCTCCAGGTTTTAGTTATGTCTCCAGGTTTTAGTTGCTATGAACACTCGCATCTATAAGCCTGTGTGGACATGTCTTCATTTCTCTTGGGTAAATTACTAGGTGTAGAATTGCTGACTGAGTCTAACAGTAGTGTATGTTCAGCTTTTTAAAACACAGCCAAATAATTTTCCAAAGTGGCTATATACATTTTTCAATCTCATCAGCAATATATGAGATTTCTTATTTCTTCACATCCTTGTCAACGCTTGGTATTATCTCTCTCTTTGATTATAGTCATTACAGTGGATGTGTAGCAGTATTCCACTGTAGTTTTCATTTGCGTTTCCCCAGTGACTAAGGATGCTGAGCACCTTTTCATGTGCTTATTGGTCATTTGTATGTCTTCTTTGGTGAAATGTCTTGAGTCTTCTGCCCATTTTTTAACATTAATTTTTAAATTTTTACTATTTATTTATTTTTGAGAGAGAGAGACAGAGTGCAAACAGGGGAGGGGCAGAGAGAGAGGGAGACACAGAATCTGAAGCAGGCTTCAGGCTCTGAGCTGTCAGCACAGAGCCCAACAAGGGGTTTGAACTCATGGACTGTGAGATCATGACCTGAGCCAAAGTCAGATGCTTAACTGACTGAGCCACGCAGGTGCCCCTAAAATTAATTTTTTAATTGTGGGAAGATATTTATTCTCTTAGCCATTCAGCAGGGACATTGAGTACATTCATTGTGTTGTACGCAAGGATCCACGAGTACCCATTTCCAAAACTTTTTAAAATCATCTTAAACAGAAATTCTGTTCCCAGTAAACAACAACTCCCCTTTCCACAGATCTGTCAGCGCCTGCTACCCTCTATTCTACTCTCTGTCTCTATGAATTTGCCTATCCTGGTACACTGTACAAGTAGAATTATACAGTATGTGTCCTTTTGTGTCTGGGTTCTTTCACTTAGCTTAAAGTTGTAGCATATATTAGAACCTATTTATATATATTTTTATAATTTTTTAATGTTTATTTATCTTTGAGAGAGAGGGAGAGAGAGCATGAGCGGAGGAGGGGCAGAGAGAGAGGGGGAGACACAGAATCTGAAGCAGGCTCCAGGCTCTGAGCTGTCAGCACAGAGCCTGACGCAGGGCTCGAACCCCTGAGACATGATATCATGACCTGAGCCAGAGTCGGATGCTCAACCAACTGAGCCACCTAGGCACCCCTAGAACCTATTTTTAAATTGGGTTATTTGTCTTATTACTGAGTTGTAAAAAGTCTTAAGTTAGTCTAGATTCAAGTTCTTATCATAGGTGTGATTTGCAGAGATTTTCTCCCATGCTGGGGCTTATTTTTTCATTTTCCTAATGGTGTCTTTTGAAATGCAATGTTTTAAAAATTTTAATGAAGTGAGCTTACCAGATTTTTTTCTCTTATGGTTTGTACTTTTAGCGTTGTGTCTTAACTGTTTTGCTTAACCCAGGGCCACAAAGGTTTTCTCCTATGTTTTCTCCTTAAGTTTTAGTTTTAATTCTTAACATTTAGGTCTGTGATCCATTTTGAGTTACTGTTTATGTAAACAGTGAAATAAAGGTCTAATTTAATTTTTTTACCCATATGGGTACCCAGGGAAAACTTTTCCCTTTTGTCCCTCTGTTGAAAATCAATTGAACATAAAATAAGTGTTTCTTTTTGGATTCTGTTGATCTGTATGGTTTTTGTATTCCAATTCCACTTTGCCTTGATTATTTCTAGCTTTAGAAAACATTCTGAAATCAGGTACTGGGGCACCTGGGTGGCTCATTCGGTTCAGTGTCTGACTCTGGATTTCGGCTCAGGTCATGATCTCAGTTTGCAAAACAAGCCCTGTGCTGGGCTCTGCTCTGATAGCACAGAGCCTGCTTGGGATTTTCTCTCTCCCTCTCTCTCCCTGTCTCTCACTCTCTGTCTCTCTCTCTGTCTCTCTCTGTCTCTCTCAAAAATAAATAAACATTAAAAAGAGTTTTTAAATTTAAATTGAAAAAAATAGAAATCAGGCAATGTAAGCCCTCCAACTTTGTTATCCTTTTCAAAATCATTTTGGCTTTTCTAGGTCCCTTGCATTTTCATATAAGTTTTAGGATCAGCTTGTCAGTCTCTATGGAAAAGCCTACTGAGTTTTTTTTTTCTAATTACATAATTATTTTAATTATTATATAATTAAGAAAAATTTAAATATGGAGGAGTTCTGTGATACACACTGATAAAAGTAAATCTCTAAGGGAACCCGGGTGACTCAGTATGTTGATCATCCAATTCTTGATTTAGGCTCAGGTCATAGTCCTAGGGTTGTGGGATCAAGCCCTGTGTTGGGCTCTGCATTGAGCATGGGACCTGCTTGGGATTTTCTCTCTCTCTCTCTCTCTCTCTCTCTGTCTCTCTCTTCCCCTCTCTGTCCCTATCCTTATTTGTGCTCTCTAAAATAAAATCAATAAAATAAAATAAAATGTAAATCTCTGTCTTAGTTGCAAGTCTACTGAGACTTTGACAGAAGTTACTTCTAATAAATAGATCAGTTTTGGGAGAATTGTCATCTTTACCTTATTGAGTCATTAATCATTTGAGAGAACAAATTCTTTATTTTTTTCTCTTGCTTTTCTGGTTTCTGTTTAATTGATTTTGACTCTGTGTGATTTCCTTTTTTTCTGCTTGCCTTTATTTAGTTTGCTTTTCTTTTTCTAATTTCTTAAGGTGGAAGCTTTGGTAATTTGTTTGAGATCTTAAGTCTTTTCTGATAATGGTGTTTAAAGCTATCCAGTGTCCTCTCAACCCCGCTTTAGTTGCTTCCCATGACTTTTGCTATGCTGCATTTGTGTTTTTCTTCAGTTGAAATTTGTTATTATTTTTTAAAAGTTTTTAAAGGGGGCGCCTGGATGGCTCAGTTGGTTAAGCATCTGACTTCGGCTCAGGTCATGATCTCACAGTTTGTGGGTTCGAGCCCCCGCGTCAGGCTCTGTGCTGACAGCTCAGAGCCTGGAGCCTGCTTCGGATTCTGTGTCTCCCTCTCTCTCTGACCCTTCCCTGCTTGCGCTGTCTCTCTCTGTCTCTCAAAAAAAAAAAGCATTAAAAAAAAAGACTATTTAAAGTTTTTAAAAGTAATCTCCACACCCAAGATGGGGTTTAAACTCACAACCTTGGGACCAAGAGTCATGTGCTTTACTGACTGAGCCAGCCAGGCACTCCCAGTTGAAAATATTTTTACTTTTCACTTTATTTTTGTAACTTTATTTTTGGCTCATGTGTTATTCAGCAGTGTGTTTTCACTTTCCAGATGTTTGGGGTTTCCCAAAATTTATTTCCTTTGTGGAGCTCTTATTTAATTTCATGTGAGCACAGAACATACTTTTTCTCCTTGATCATTTTGCATTTATTGAGACTCTTGTTCTATCATTTATTTAAATATCCAACTCTTATTGTTGAAAAATCTTTTGCTCCTTTCAATTCTGTTAGTTTTTGCTTCAAGTGTTTTGGGGTTCTGTTGCTCAATACATACGCATTTATAATTATATATATCTTCCTGATATATTGACCTTTTTATCATTATAAAATGTCTCTCTCTGTCTAGGAGTATTTCTCATCTTAAAGTCTATTTTGTTTGATATTAATATAACTATCCCAACTTTTTCATGGCTACTGTGTACATATTTAATTTCATTTTGTGATAATTCTCACTTAGCTTACACCTAAGTGGGGTCCTGATACCACATGGCCACCAACTTCCGCTGTTCATTGAGATCCTCATATACCTTTACTAGGGACAGGAATTCACTCAAAATTGTACCCTAGTTAAAGTACATTTGTCTTCAGGGTTCTAAAATATCTATACTTATGATGTTTAAAGAAAAGGATTATGTGTTTGTTATTCAGGGGACGTGGTGGATCTTTGCTGTTTTGGTGTGTGACGGCATGCACTCCGATTTCTTTTGGTGTACAGACACGTCATTTCCTTTTGGTGTTTACCTTTCTTCCACTGGATATAGACTGGATGGCTGTTCATCGGTTGCCTTATCACCTTTTTAGCTAAAGAGGATTGGAGCCAATAACTCAGGCCAGAGAATTGAGGCTCTCACTCCCTGGAGCTTAAAACCTGAGCAGAGCGATTCACAGAGTGGACATGACTAAAGCATCCTCCCCGCAGCAGCTGTGTGTGCAGGGTACTGGCCAGTATTCCTGCTGCCTGACCCTGGGAGATACCTTTTATGTCCCCTTCAGACTGGATCCCCAGCTGCCCTTTCGGTTGTCCTCTGTCCTCTGTCCTCAGATCTCTCCTCTGATCCTGCCAGTAAATTCCATTTTCCCCCAAGTTAGCCCAGAGGCAAGTTTCCATTGCCTGCAACCAAAGAACTCAAATGACATCAGAAGGGCATAGGAAATTTTAAAGATCCATAGATGATATACATGGTTTTGGAAGGTGATGTTTGTATTTAGATTGATTTTTCCAGTTTTCTGTTTGTGAGCTAAAGCAGTTTTATCCCAGAAGCTGAATAACTTACCAACTCCAAGTTGGTACCTTTACTAAATTGAAGAACCCCAACTTAAAGATGTCAATTTTGAAAAGGGGTAGAGACCCATTAGGGGGCTGACATCCTTGCTGTACCCAGATGTAGAGAGGGAGATAGAGAAAATCAAAGTGGTTGCGGATAAATGAGTTCACTGTTCCATCCCGTAACCAGTGGCAAACAAGTGTTTCATAAAATAAAATAAAATAAAATAAAATAAAATAAAATAAAATAAAATACCACCTCTATGTTTCATGTGAGAAAATAGTATGACCTCTTCATGCTTTTCCATGCCCAGCATGTCCCTAGAGGTATGCAGCTGGGTTCCCTTTGCCCGTGTGGGTAGGGGACAGACTGGAGCCTGGAGCCATACTACTCTGGCAGCACTATTCTCAGGTAAAAGTATAGAGTGTAGCAACTGTGCCCTTAGAAAACTCTGGACTTGGGTTGCCTGCTGGGCACAGTCTGTGGAGCATGTGACTCTTGATCTCGGAGCTGTGAATTCAAGCCCTATGTTGGGCATAGAGCTTACTTAAAAAAATAAAATAAAATTTAAACATTAAACAAAAAAGAAAAGAAAACCCTGGACTTCTTAATTTTTGCTGTCGTCATGAAAGGTGATGGTGCTTTAGCTGCAACTGTGAGGCCCAGGGAATAATTCCATCTTTGGGAGCTGCTATGTATGAATCCAGTGATCAGAACCATTGTAAAACATACAATTTCCAACCTCAGCTGAGCCCTCAATCTTATTTAGTAGTTTTTTTCAGGATAGGAAGACCTCCATGCTAGCTCCTCCTCTGGCTCTAATTCCCTTTCCCTTAAGCTATCCCGAGCACCCAGCGCTTGCCACCGTTACCACAGCGTTGACGGAATAGGACTGGCATTGTTCCTTTACAAGTCTGTTTCCCCAATAGATTGTGAACTCCTCAAAGAGAAAGGAAGCTTGTCTTATTCATCTGTGCATTGTCTGGCACAACGTGTGGAGCCAAATGCCATGAATGCTTATTAAGTGAATAAATGCCCAATTCATAGCGAAGCCAGTTGCGGATTTGCCAGGAGCGTGAAGAGGAGAGGAGACCCTGAGGTTGTCCGTACAGACTGCAACCTGTCAGAGGAGGCGGCCGCGGCTCAGGGAGGGGAGCGACCTGTCTGAGATCTCAAGGCCAGTCAGTGGCAGCTCTGAGACTAAACTCAGATGGGTAAAATCCAAAAATATGCTTTTTCTTTTCTCCTTCACTTTTTGGAAGCTCCTCTAGAACTCTCAAATGAGACAGGTAGTGCTTTTCAACCGTTCTTTGCTTTCTGAATATTCCTACCCTGTCAGGAAGAATTTCTTGATGAAAGTAGGTAATTCTAGCTTTAGTTCATACTGGGTTCTCCATACTGGCCCATCATTCCTTTGATGCAAGTTCATTAAACTGCTTAATTACAGTTATTAGCAAACATCTTTAGGAATCCAGTCATCAGTCATGTAGGATTTTGCTAATTATTTTTAAGGTGTGTTTTTAAAATGTGATTTTTAAACAATTTACAATGCAGTGAATTTTATTTTCATTTCTATCTTTTAAATGATTTTATTTATTTTTATTTTTTTAAATGTTTTTTTTTTTAATTTATTTTTGAGAGACAGAGAGAGCCAGTGTGAGCAGGGGAGGGTCAGAGAGAGGGGGAGGTACAGAATATGAAGCAGTCCTCAGGCTCTGAGCTAGCTGTCAGCACAGAGCCCGATGCAGGGCTCGAACCCACAAACCATGAAATCATGACCTGAGCTGAAGTCAGACGCTCAACCGACTGAGCCACCTAGGCACCCCTATTTTAATTTTTTAATGTTTATTTTTGAGAAAGAGAAAGAAAGAGACAGAGTACAAGTGGGGGAGGGGCAGAGATAGAGGGAGACACTGAATCTGAAGCAGGCTCCAGGCTCTGAGCTGTCAGCATAGAGCCTGACTCGGGGCTCGAACCCACGAACCATGTAGCTCATGACCACATAGCTCATGACCAGAACCGAAGTTGGACGCTTAATCGACTACGCCACCTAGGCACTCAAACTATTTTTTTTTAATGTTTATTTATTCATTTTGAGAGAGAGAGAGAGTGAGAGTGGGGGAGGGTCAGAGAGAGACAGGGAGAGAGAGAGAATCCCAAGCAGACTCTGTGCTGTTAGCACAGAGCCTGATGTGGGACTGCTTGATCCCACTATGAGAACATGACCCAAGCCAAAATCAAGGGTTGGACACTCAATCGACTGAGCCACCCAGCCTCCCTGCAGTGCAGTGAATTTTAAAGTAATTTCAGTTTTGCTGCTTTTCCATCTGAAACACATTGTATATGATGATTATTCTTGCCTTAACCAGACAGCTCTCTTTTCCATTTACATATATTTTTGGATTTGCAGTTTTGCAAATGAAAAGATGATTTCTGTTGTAGAGAGGAAGACCTGAGTAAAATCTGATTCTGATAAAGATTTACTTTGCATGTATGAGCATTTACTTTTTATAACTGGTAATAAGTATACATCATTATAAAGTAGCAGAAGGAAGTTTGGAAATTTAATAGACTCCAATATAAAACACTAATTATATGGTTTTACATATATTATGAGCCTGAGCATGTTTACCCAAACATAACTAAAATTAGGATACTTGATGAGTTATCAGAATTGCCACATTGTAGCCAAAATTTGTTAAAGTAAAATCATGGTGTATATTAAAATTTAAAAAGTACTAAAAAGAAGTCTTTATTTATAAGTACTATGAAACTGGGATGGTGGGTATTATGCCAAGGCAATATTTGCATATTTAAAGCAAAGAAGTGTGAAGATATTCAAAGTGTATTTAAATGATATGAAGGATGTGTTTTGGTAGGTTTCTTTTTTTTTAAAGTAGGCTCTGTGTCCAGTGGGGGGTTGAACTCACAACCCCAAGATCAAGAGTCGCATGCTTTATTGATTGAGCCAGCCAGGCACCCCTTGTCTGTAAATTCTTAATGGATTTCTTCAGTGAATTGCCTGGTTTTAAAATTATTCATATTACTGGTTTACACTTGTTTTTCAGTTCAATAAATAAAAACTTACTGGGTATTTGTTTTATAAAAATCTGTGCCAGGTGATTTTGTATCCCAAAACCAAGGCTGTAGTCATCTCAAGATGCAAAGTTCACTCCAGGCTCCTGATAGAGCTAGTCAAATTTGACATACGTTAATGCTATAGCTTGGCAAATTTGCCTGCTTAAGTCTTTTTGATTCTCTGTCATGAGTTGGGGAGAGGGGCAGAGGGAGAAAGAGAGAGAATGTCAAGCAGACGCCACGCTCAGCATAGAGCCCAACACAGGGCTTGATCCCACAACTCTGGGATCCTGACCTGAGCCGAAATCAAGAGTTGGATGCTAAATGGACTGAACCACCCAGGTGTCCCTAAAAAAAAGTTTCATAATTAAAGGCTCTCGCGCCCTTCCAGAACCCTGTAATTATTGACCATATTTTATCACTAGATTCTAATGTCAAAACAGATGACTCTTGTGTGTTGGTACACAGTAGGTGCTTGATAAATGTTGAAGGAAAGAATTTATTGTGTTAATGCATCCTCACCTATTGTCTCCATTGGCAGTTTGCCTTATGATGTGGAGGATGTCATCAATTATTTATTCCACGGAAACATTCCACAAATAATCATCATCATTATAAATTTAGAGGAGGTAATGTGGTCAACTATGAATTATACACGTCTGGATTATCTGTACTGTTTTTAAGCTTGTGTCAGTCCCTGGAAGCCAACTCCTGATAAGCAGTCTATGCCTTTTGTTGGTGGTAAGCTTCCCCTTCTATGACACTTTGATGGCTTGGGAAGTGGTTGAGACCCCCGTGTCCCCTAAGGTCTTTCACTGTGTCTCTGGCCTTTGGGGAGCCAGGCAATAGGGTCTGGCACCTTGCTGGTTGGAATCTGCAGCGCTACTCCCGGCTTCCATGTGCGCAGGTTTTATGTCTGTCTGACAAGGGGTGGCTTTGACCTAGTTAGGTTATGGGAAGCTGTATCAAGCCCTTACCTATTGACTCAATTACACATAATTTGTTAGTTTAATAATTTGCAAATGGGCTATTGAAGAATTTTTTTTAACTCAAGTGATGAGTGCAGAGTTGGGCCTTATCAGCATATCACAGCAGAGGTGAGGACAATCATGTTAATGTATAGTTGGATGCACAGATGGGAGCTTGGATCAGTGGACAAAGAGAGTATAGGCTGCCAGACTTCATATAGATGGATTTTTAAAGTTTATTTATTTATTTTGAGAAAGAGAATTCCAAGAAGGCGCTGTGCTGTTAATGCAGAGCCTGACACAGGGCTTGAACTCATGAGCGGTGAGATCATGACCAGAATCGACCTCAAGAGTCAGCACTCAACCAGCTGAGACACCCAGGTCCCCCAGACTTCATATATTTTACCTAAAAAGGGAATTCCAGCCTGCAACTGAGTGATCTTGTCCCGTTGGAACAGGTATATCAGCAGAGGAACTTCGGTGATTTTCATCTGTATTAGTTGGGGTTCTCCAGAAAGACAGAACCAATAGGATTTCTATCTATCTATCTATCTATCTATCTATCTATCTATCTATTACAAGGTAACGGTCACATGATTATGCAGACTGAGAAGTCCTACCATCTGCCATCTGCAAGCTGGAGACCCAGGAAAGCCAGTGGTGTAGTCCTAAGTCCTGGGAGCCAGAGAGCTGAGAGTGTAGACTTCAGTCCAAATCTGAAGGCCTGAGCACCAGCAGCACTGAAGGTGGGAGAAGATGCATGTCCCAGCCCAGGCAGAAAGTGAATGGCCTTTCTTCCTCCTTTCTGTTCTACCGTGGCTCTCAAGTGATTGGAAAATGCCTACCCACTTTGGAGAGGGCATTTACCAATTCAAATGCCCTTTTGGAAACACCCTCACAGACACACCAGACATAATGTTTAACCAGCTCTCTGGGTATTCCATGGCTCAGTTAGGTTGACATATAATTAACCATCGCATTATCCATATTCATTTTGTTTTAAGTCTACCCACCAGACATGGCTTGTCCTGTGGCTTGCCTTTAGGGGGGGGGAAGGCAGTGAATTGAATGCAATTTGAGTATTTGTTCGGTTCTGTTGATAGAGGTTTTTCAGTGTAAATGAACAAATTGGTGTTCTCTTGTCTGCTCTTGTCTCTAATGTATTTTAGCTTGTCTGGGTCCATCTTTGAGGACCTGATCACCTCTGGGCACTGGCTAAATGTAATCTCTAAGACTTGATTGTGCAAGACCAAGTCCTGGAAAATGAAGCTAAATTAATTGGTGTCCATTGAGAGCCAGGCCTCATTAGAAGCGGTGGGGCTATAGTAGTGACCCAGACATGCAGGGCCCCTGCTGCATGTTCTAGTGTGGTTTACAACCAGTAAACACTAAGTAACCAAGCTGATGTCAGCTTCAGTCTAGTGATCTGGTGAGATAATTTGAAAGAGAGTATGGGGCTATTTTAGGAAGAAGGTGGGTTAGGTGACATGTGAACTGAGACTTTAGTGACAGGAGGGGCCAGCTGATGGGACGTCTGGGTGGCTCAGTTGGTTAAGTGTTTAACTCTTGATTTTGGCTCAGGTCATGATCTCTTGGTTTGAGGGATTGAGCCCCGTGTCGGGCTACATGCTGACATTGTGGAAACTGCTTGGGATCCTCTCTCTCCCTCTTTCTCTGCCCCGCCCCTCCTCATATTTGCACACATTCTTTCACCCTAAATAAATAAACTTAAAAGAAAAAGAAAAGGACGGGGCAGCTGAGCCAAGGTGGTGGTATAGGCAGAGAAGACACACAGGGATGAGAAAATTCCAGAGAGAGGAAGCTGCAGGTTCCAAGACCACAAGCAGAAAGAAGCGTGGCATGGGACTGGAGTGTCAGGGAATGAGTGGAGGCAGGTGGTGGGGTGTGTGGGAATAGGACCAGATCATTAGCTTGGAAGGTTATGATGGGAAGTTTGGAGTTTGGAAATGGGAAGCCATTATTTAATTTTAAGCAAAGGAATTTAATCAATACACTTGGTGCTGGGGATGTATCAGTGAATAAACCAGATAAAAACCCTCGCTCTCCTGTTGCTTACAGACTGATTTGTGTTTCAGAAAGATCACTCTGGCTGCTCCATGGGGAAGGGGTTGTATGGGAGCAAGAATGGAGGCAGGGAGATGGGTTCGTGGCTGCCGTGGCAGTTCACTAGCAAGGTGGTTTGGATTCGGGGAGTCCCAGAGGAGATGGGGCAAAGTGGATGGGTCATGGATCTGTCCTGGAGGTAGACCCTACGGGACTTCTGGCACCTTGGAGGCAGAGAGACTTCGTTCAGGATGTGGCAAGTTGTAGGGACCTCTTGAATGTCTATATGGAAATGCCAAGAAGGCGGTTGATATGAAGCTGGAACTCTGGGACGTTTTAAGTCCTACTGTGAAGATGAAACAGCCACCGAGGGAGATACTATCTGATGAGGCCCTGACCTGCTGCAGTCAGGCCCTTCTCTGGGTGATACTGGAGTTACACTTTGGTTTCCAAGTCCTCACAAATCTGGGAAGAGCTGGAGAAGGAGAAACAAGCAGAATTGTTTCCGTCCTAGTCCTTCCTCGGCAATCCTAGCTTGTCTGGGTGGGAGAGGTGCAGGGCGCATGGGTCCTCCTCATCCTTGGAAGACAGCATGATCCAGCGCTGTGGGCTCACACAGCAATGCCTTTCCTACTGTCTTTGGAGAGGGAGCTTTTGTAAAGATAGAAAAAATAAATGAAGACTTGGGACATCATATTTTCTTTTTCTTTAAATCTTTTTCCTAATGTTTGTTTACTTTAGAGAGAGAGAGAGAGAGAGAGAGAGAGAAAGAGAGACAGAGCCTGAGCTGGGGAGGGGCAGAGAGACGAAGACACAGAATCCAAAGCAGGCTACAGGCTCTGAGCTTTGAACACAGAGCCCAATGCAGGACTCGAACCACAAGCTGTGAGATCATGACCTGAGCTGATGTGTAACCAACTGAGCCACCCAGGCATCCTGGGACTTCACTTTTTCAGTGTCTCTTTGCTCTGTGAAACATATTCTTGTATGGTTTTAGGGCATGCACTTGCCACCCAGTAGTCTTTGCTGGTGCAGCTGAGCCCTCCTGTGGGCAGCCCTGGGGCACAGTGCAGGGTGAGCATGCAGAAAAGAGTTCCTTGCATTGAATTGACAGTAATGAGTGCCCATGATAGAGCAAGGGTGTAACCTTTTTAAAGTAAACATATCATTTTGCTGCATTGTTCCAAAATGACAAATTAGGGAACATTACTGGCTGTACAGAGGGTTTGTTTTTCTAAGGCTTCACCATAGAATTCTCAAATACGCTCTGTTTTCTCATAACTTTTCAGTAGCATGAATATTGTATTAAGTTTTGATGAAATGCTTTCCTGTATAATTCAAAGAGATCACTTCTAATACAATGACTTACCCATCTGCTTAAGAATTCTGAAAGTTAAGTGGGCATTTCCTAATTATAAGCATTAAAACACACACATTCACACACAGTTTTTTTGGCTATAAAAATAATGTAAGGCCCCTGTGGAAAATATAAAGAGAAGCAAACATAATCCCACTCTAGAGAATAGCACAGTGTTAATATTCCAGTATTATTTTTATGCGTATCTTATACATAGCAGGAATCATGCTGTATATTTATTTTGTGCCCTTTCTTTTTGCTTGATATTAAACTGTATGCATTTTCTCTTATTTTCATTTTATTATTTATTATTTTTATTTTTTATTATTTTTTTAATTTTTTAAATGTTTCTATTGAGAGAGAGAGAGAACCAGTATGAGTGGGGGAGGGGCAGAGAGAATCCCAAGCAGGCTCTGCACTGCCAGCACAGAGCCTGACACAGGGCTTGATCTCACCGACTGTGAGATTATGACCTGAGCTGAAAGCAGTGGATTTAACTGACTGAGCCGCCCAGGTGCCCCATTTTCCCTTATTTTTAAAAGCTCTCCATGAACTTCTTACCAGTTGTGTAATAATGTATAGATACCTTGGAATATACTTGGTGTATCTTACTAGGAAGATATTTTTGTGTATATATTGTTACCATCTAATTATTTCCTTGAAGATTAATTTCAATAGCTAGAGTTACTGGGTCAAAGGTTATGAACCTTGTGAGTATATTTTGAGGGCTCATGTTCTAGAAAGATGTATCAGGAAGGGCCAACTGTGCCTTTTTAATATTGATATGCTATTTTAGTATTATAAGTTTAAAACATTTGCTTTTTTAATTTATGAAAATGATATGATTTTTAATTTTTAAATAGACCTTAGTAGAGGCAGTTTAGGTTCACAGCAAGATTGAGCAGAAAGCACAGAGTTCCCAGATGCTCTGTTCCCCAGTGTCCCCCATTATCAATATCCACGCCACAGTGTTGCATTCTCATGATATAACTTTTATTTTCCATTTCTTTGCTTACTAGAAAGACTGAACCTTTTAAAAACTGTGTGAATTATTTTTAGCTCCTCTTTTATGGGTTCTTCATTTCATGGGCTTAGTGATTTCTTGATTGAGAGACAACTCAGAGGAAATACGGTTGGATATAGCCTTTGTCATTGGTACAGCATCTGATGCAGTGTTTCTCCAGGGGTGCTCTGTGGACCTTGAACATCCACTTTTCTGGCCCATTCCTTAGCTTTGGCTTTCTGGGGGTGGGGCCCAGGGATGTGTGTATTTAACAAGCCACCTGGCGATTCTTATGCACGCTAAAGATGTTTAAGAGCCCCCGGTCTTAAACCTTATTAAAAACAAAGGTTTGAAGCATTACATACAAAAACTACCTACTCCTTTCTATAAACTATAACAAATAAGTGTTACCTCCTATTAAAAGAGAGAACACCAGCGCCTTTTCATCAGTGGGAGAGTGTCAGAACCAGATTAGTCAGATCTGAACGTTTCTTACAAGAATGTGTTCAGATGACTAACGTTTTGTCATTCACAGGTACTGTAGCTGGTTTGCATTCTTCTTAATAGAGCCGCTTCATTCAGAAAAAGCTGGGAACTATAGCAGATAACAGATAGGCCTGGCAGTTCCGAATTCCTTCAGTGAAACATTCTTTTTACTGTCACTGTCTCTCCATCTATAGTGGCTCCAACCAGGTTTCCAATAAGGAAAACACAAAATCCTCATATTTGCTCATTTCTGTTTTTTACCAGAAAGTGTGAAAATCCTAAAAAAAAAAATGTATGTAAGTGCAGTTGTCTGCATACTCTAAAAAGAATAGTTGAGAAAAGGCAACACAAAGACCATTTATGTACATGTCTGTATACAAGCCTGTATGTCATGCCGCGCTCACTGCAAACGTGGCTACCGTCTGTCACCGTGCAGCGCCCTTACGGCATCACTGACTGTTCCCTGTGCTGGGACTTACTGGTCCCGTAACTGGAACCCTGTACCTCCCTCCCCTCTTTTTACCCATCCCCCCATCTCCTTCCACTGTGGCAGCCATCAGTTTGTTCTTATTTACAGGTCTAAAATTTCTGCTTTTTGTTTGTTCATTTGTTTTGTTTTTCTACTGGGAAGACCCAGTGAGAAGGAAGCCATCAGCAAGCCAGGGAAAGGGCCCCTCTAGAACGTGACCGTGCTGGTACCGTGATCCCAGACTTCCCAGCCTTAGAACCTCGAGAAATAGATGTTTATTATTTATAAGTCATCCAGTCTGTAGTATTTTGTTCTTGTAGCCCCATCTGACTAAGATAGGACACTTATAAAATCTGGGTACAACATAAAATTTCTTCCTTGAACTTAACATTTTAAAAATTCGGTAGAAAAACTAGAGGCAAGGATGATTACTTTTATGACTTCAATTAGTTGCCCCCAAGACAGAATAGAAGAGAGAAAAATATCAGAGCCAAATACAAAGAGAGAGAAACCATGAGGGAAAATATAGAAGACTCAGGGAGGGGAGCGGCACAGATCTAGGGCACCCAGCATGTGAATAGTTGGAGTTCCAGAAGGAGACAAAGAAACAGATGGAGAAAAAAACATAAGCTACATAGAAGAAGAATCTGAGACCACAGATTGAAAAATTCACTGAGGTCCAGGTAGAATTGAATTTTTTTTAAGTCCACAGTTAGGTACATTCTGATAAAATCGAACTCCAGAGTAGAAAAATAAAATCTCACAAGCTTCTAGGCGTAAGGAGCTGAGAGGAACTTACAGAGGAAGAAGCACCAGATTTTTATCAGTTCAGTGGGAGGAAAGGCCTTGAAGTCAAGAATTTCATAACCTTTCAGTTTGTCCGCAGCCTTTGGGGTGAGGGAAGGAGAGTTATCAACATGGCAGGATTTAGAGAGTCTTTCATCCAAGCGCCTGATCTGAGGAAATAGTTAGGGAGTCTACACAGAGACCCTAAGACAGGGGAAAATGAAAAGGAAGACCACAAAGGTCATCAATGATCCATAAAAAAAATACCCATATTATTTCATGTAAGCAGAGCTGAGGAATGCCTGAGACTGGGTAACAGAAGTGCCAAAAAAAGGAAGAAAGATTATTGAAATAAAAGTTATATTTTATAAGCAAAAATTTTAGTTACAGCCCAACCAGAAGTACCAAGTTATTTTAGCAAAGTAGTTGAGTGGGGCGCCTGGGTGACTCAGTTGGTTAAGCAAAGTGTAGTTGGGGGTGCGGGAAGGGCAAGAGGGGAGAAAAATAAAATCCTTCCTGATAAACCAGCTGGGCTGGAGGGTGAAGGAGGGTAGGTGTGGCGTATGCTGAGTGTGTCACGGGGAGGACGGGGAGCCGTGCAGGAACTGAGCCTGGAGTGGACGTGTGTGGCTATGGACGCGGGGAAGGGAGCGTTCATGGAATAGCACTGTCCAGGAGCATTCCCCAGCCAACAAGGGGAGGCGGGACACTGAATGGGAACCTGGTTAAACCCATCGAAATAAGGAAAAGGAGCAAGGAGACAACAAGAAGCTGCATAAATTGTAAATATAAAGTGAGATAAAAGGTCAAATGAAAACACAAAGCGGTGTAGTGAGGGTCATGACTGAGAGGTAGCACAGCCTGTGGAGCGGACAGGCTTTGGACAAGCTACTCAGTAGCTCAGAGAGTCCCCTCCTGTGAAAGGGGCATAATGATAGCACCTGCTTCAGAGGGCGTTGTGAGGATGAAACCAGTTAATGTCCGTACAGCACTCACACCAGTGCCTGCTACGCAGTTAGACCCAGCAAGTGTTTGCTGTGTTATTTATAAAGTATGTTCACAATGTTAATGTTAGGTAAGATGAAACAGCATTAAATCAGGGTGCTTGGGTGGCTCAGTCGGATAAGCATCTGACTTCAGCTGAGGTGGTGATCTCATGGTTTATGGGTTTAGGGTGACAGTGTGGAGCCTGCTTGGGATTCTCTCTCCCTCTCTCTGCCCCTCCCCCATGCACTCTCACACACACTCTTTTCAAAATAAATAAATAAACATTAAAAAAAAGTCACGAGGGGCACCTGGGTGGCTCAGTTGGTTAAACATCTAGCTTCAGGTCATGATCTCACATTCGTCGGTTTGGGCCCCGCATCAGGCTCTGTGCTGACAGCTCAGAGCTTGAAGCCTGCTTTGGATTCTGTGTCTCCTGCTCTCTCTCTGTCTCTCTCTCTGTCTCTCTCTCAAAAACAAATAGACAAAAAAAGGCACTAAATCAGAAGCACTACATTATTGTGTAGTGGTTATGGTCACTTTTGTCACAAAGCTGTATGTGCCAAATAAAATGGTAACTAAATAAAATGAAAAGTGTTAAAAATGAAAGGAGAACTGATGAAAATATTTTACAGTGGAGAAATTCATAAAACCTCTTTCCTAGATGGAGCGATCTGCTAGACAAAAATAAATAAGATCTAGAGAAAATGAATAATGGAGTCAACAAACTTAAATCTAACAGATGACATTGAACCTTTTGTTCCTCGAATATTTTTTTTTTGCATGGAGCATTTAATAAACATTGCCACAATGCATACCCTAATACATTAAAAAATTAAATACATTCCAGACCATATTTGTGATCCTAAGCCAATAAACTAGAAATAAATAATGAAAATGATAGGGCACCTGCTTGGCTCAGTTGGTAGAACGTGTGATTCTTGATCTTGGGGTTTTGAGTTCGAGCCCCACATTGGGTATAGAGATTACTTAGAAATAAAATCTTAAAATAAACAAATAAAAATAACCAAAACACTTAACTGCTTGAAAATGAGGAAACACAACTCTAAGTAATCCTTAGATACCTAAATATCAAAAGATCAAAGAGGAACTCAAAATGGAAATTAAAAAAAAGTTTTTTATTTTTTACATTTATTTATTTTTGAGAGACAGATGTAAACGGGAGGGACAGAGAGAGAAAGAGACAGAATCCAAAGCAGGCTCCAGGCTCTGAGCTTGCTGTCAGCATGGAGCCTGACGCGGGGCTCCAACCCATGAACCATGAGATCATGACCTGAGCCGAAGTCAGACACTTAACCGACTGAGCCACCCAGGCACCCCTCAAAATGGAAATTAAAACTGTAATAAGGAAAGCACTTCACACACAGAAAATACTATTCTTAAAAAAAAGTATTATTAAGGAACATATAATATAAATAAAAGAACTTAGTACTCCTCTTTTCAAATTACTAAAAGAAAGAATAAGCCCAAAAGAAAAGCAAGAAAAATTTAAAAATACTTATGCTGACATTAACCAAATAGATGAGAAATTTTAAATGGTTGAAATGAAATGGATGTAAGAAATCAAGAGCTTTTTCTTTGCAAAGGGGAGAGAAGGGGGTGTTGGTGAGGGGACTGTGAGGGACACAGTGAGAGTGGAGGAAGAGGGGATGGAGAGGAAGCCATGTGCAAAAATTAAGGAAATATTCAGAAGAAACTTTGGTCTCCTGTGATCTAGGACCCCTGGTTCTCCTGTCTCTCTCACGTTTCCATGCATCCTCTTCCCTGTTTCTGGCAGGCAGCTTTGCAGAGTGGATCCAGGGTCGGCTCTGAGGGCAGGCTGCAGGGTCAGTCCTGACTGGTCACTTGCCGGCGGTGTGACTTTGGGGGCATCATTTCATCCCGAAACACTGGCGACCCTAAGAGTGTGGATATGGTGCGTGGCAGCATGCAGGGCAGCACTGGCCCCTCTATCTGGTACATGCTCAGGAAACACCAGGGGTGACCTCAGCGTCTCCGCCACTCCCCGGAGACGTCCCAGGATGGCCGTTCCACGAGGCCATGCTGTGTCAGGGCACTGCTTTCGTTGACTGTCTTTCCAAGAAACCCCGTTCTGTTGTTCCAGCATCAGTAGTGTTGTCAAATAAGCACAGAGGAGGTCGACCAGCATTGGCTGTCTTTGCTCTATGCGGGACATTACAAGTGCTTTCTGTGCACTGTCTCACGAAACATTTAGTGCCCCTTAAGAGTACCGTCACCATTACTGTTAACAGTTGAGGAAAAAGAAGCTCAGAGAACTTTACACACTTACCCAGGATCACACAGCTAGAGGAACTGAATTTGGACCTGTTTGATACTCCCTGCCCATCCCTGTCCTTGCTTGGTGTTGATTTATTACTTCCTGGTCGATTTGGGGAGTGTTGACCTAGAGCAAGAAGTATCAAAAAACAGCCTGGAGTGGTGGAAAGAGTGCTG
>NC_043708.1:97411582-97480773 GCF_006229205.1 Suricata suricatta
GGGGCTCCATCAGGTCAGGTGGCATCCAAGTCTCAGTGTTTTTACTGGCAGATTAAGGGATTCAGTGTGTGTGTGTGTGTGTGTGTGTGTGTGTGTGTGTGTGTGTATGTGTGTATGTGTGAGCTCTCTGAGGTCTCTCTAAGCCCCTGGTTCTTTGTACAGGTGTATATATCAGGTAGCTGTCAAAAAGGAGCCTATTATGAACGGAGTTAAATGTTCTTACTTTTTCCAGAAGTATAAAATGCTTTTGTGCCAGCATGTCCTTTCTCAGAAGACCCTCTTTGTGGTTTTTGGTGTCGCCCAGGTACTCCAGGAGCAGATCCGGGCCCGGGACAACATCAGCTACGGAACTAATTCTGCCTTAAAGACTCTGGAGATGCGTCAGCTCTCCGGTTTGGGAGACCTTCGGGGCAGAGTGGCAAGGTAGGCGGTCACGTGTGTGGGACTGCACTCATCAAAAGCCGTTTTTCATCAGCTCCATTTCACAAAGTATATATTCACAAAGTCCCAAAGCAAATTCTTTGCCTTCTTCTAGTACATTCCCTCCTTTGCCCGTAAAAACCTACGGTAGAAGTTACCCCTGATTATGAGCATGCCACGATTTCGTAGGTTGCTGCAGTCAGAGTTGTGTTCGTGGAAGGAAACGATGGGAGAGCTCAACCGACCTGTGTGATGTGGCCGGGTAGTAACTCTGCTTTCTGGCTCTGGGAGTACAAAGTTGAGACTTGCATTTGGTATGTCTCTTTTAAAAATGACATTTTCCCTGTAATTTATTTTTATATTCTGAAAATATTGGTCTGGGATAGAGTGGGAATTGAGAGAAGAGATCGTTGGCCTCAGAGAGTATGGAAGGTGCTGTTCCCGCCCCGTTCTGCTGAAGGATTGCTCAGTGCACCAGCAGCACTGGAATCACCCAAGAACTTGTCGGAAATGCACTCTCTCTAAAATATTTATGGGCCTCTTCTGCCCTCTGCTGCCGTCGAGAGTCAAGCACAAGTCTACAGCGGGAGCTGTGGAGCCGGGAAGCAATTCCAATCAGGCTGAAGTGAGAATGAGGGTGGTCTGTGAAGGGTGAGATGGCAGAAAGAACTGGAACACAGGCTCCAAGCCCTCTTTGGAGCAGAGGAGGGTGGTCCTGGGGGAGCTGCGCAGGACAGTACGTGGAGGACCTCAGATGCTGGGCCTTTTGTTTCGGTCTGCCAGGGCTTAGAGCAGATGGCTTCCGGATTGAATGGGGGCCTAGTAGCCACTACACTCTTGTGTAGTTTTCTCTTCTCATTCCGGTCAACTCCAGTCTTCTTTGCATGCCCTTTAGTGATGAACCCCCCATTGACCTTATCTCTCTTGACCCTCACCCTGTACCTTTCATCGGTAATCAGCTACTTGTTATTCCCTAAATGGGTCCTGCTCTCCTATCTCTGTGCCTTCGGATGAGCTTCTTCACCCACCATGCCTTTCCCCCTTCTTTTTTAACTTCTAGTTAGACTTTCAAGTTCAGCTCAAATGTCATCTCCTCCAGGAAGTCTTCCCAGAAACCCTACTCTCCTGAGCTCCCCTAGCATTCTGTTCTATGGAGTCTTTCTGCTGCTTTTACTGTCTTGGGGGCAGAGTACCATATTTATTTTTGTAACCTGCATGCATAGTCTCTGGAGAATAGTAGATTCTCAATGAATATTTGTTTAGATGAATTAATGATCTAGAAATCACTGTAACAGGACTGAAAAACTTGAATTCTTTTTGTGGAGATTGGCTTAAGAGAAACCCCACTCTGCGATACCTCCCAGAAGAGTGACAAGTTAGAAGGGCTTCAGACCCACAGGGCAGAATAGGGACTTGTGGGAAACTCTGAGGATCTGTCTGTGCACTTTAGCTGCAGAGGAAGATTACGTGAGGCAAACCACATACAAGGTCAGCACAGGGCAGGGCATGGAGTGAACGCATAGCGAGTGGGAGCACTTGCTAATCTCAAGGGCAGCAGCAGTGCCGTTACCCTCATGAAACTGTTCCAGTTACCCCGTGGGAAGTGACTTTGAAATAATGTGAGGAGTTTTACATTTTTCCAGTGCAGTTTCCTATTAACTTCTTTATGTTTCATATTAACTTCTTAACGCAGCACGTTCCTTCCCTGTAGCAAATACTTTTACAATGAAACAATCACACACGTTTGTTGTGAGCACCACCTATTTTTGCTTTGTTTTGTGGTTTTATGGGTCTTTCCCCTGGAATGCTAATGAGACTTGGTTGAAATAAACTTGTGTGAAAAAATAACTTTGGGGGTGCCTGGGTGGCTCTGCCAGTTAAGTATCTGACCTCTGCTCTCAGGTCATGATCTCGCCATTCGTGGGTTTGAGCCCCAGGTCGGGCTCTGTGCTGACAGCTCAGATCCTGGAGCCTGCTTCAGATTCTTTATCTCCCTCTCTCTCTGCTTCTCCCATGCTCATGATCTATGTCTCTCTTTGTCTCTCAGTAATAAATAAATGTTAAAAAATTTTTTGAAGGGAGGGGAAGGGGGGAAAAAGAATTAGGGAGAGGGAGGGGGGCAAATCATGAGAGAGTTTTGAATACTGAAAAGATACTGAGGACTGAAGGGGGAGGGGGAAGGGGAAGAGGGATGATGGACATGGAGGAGGGCACTTGTGGGGAAGAGCACTGGGTGTTATATGGAAACCAATTTGACAATAAACTATAAAAAATAAAATTTTAAAAAATTAAAAAATTCTTTGGCAAAGTTTTGGTTTTCTTGTATTGAATCGGAGAAGTATAAACTTTTTAAAAGATAGTCTTAAATTACCAGGCTGCTATATTATTTCAGATTTTATTTTATAGTGTTTATAGATCCACCAGTGATGTTGATAGGAAGCAGGCCCTGATGACAAGCCCCCCCCCCACCCCGTAATTCTCCGTGGAGATGGGAGGCACTCTCAGCCCACTAAGAGTGTCCGGCTCTGCACAGGAATCTCTCAGAGAGGTTCCCGTTTCTCCCTAAAGCAGAGTTCAGGGAGCCCAGCTTTCCTATTCCTACTGCAACAGCAGGTCCGTTATTTGGCCTGTCTTCTTCGTTTTTCCCATGCTCAGTGGCCACTTCCAGTTTCCTCTGTGAGGTCTGTTTTCACGGGGTCAGAGTTTTAAAGGAGAAGTAGCTGTATACTGAGGCAGGTGTGCAGGTTCCCTCCAGGTCAGCAAGTCCAGGTGCAAAGGAAGAAAATGGGTAAAGTGGACATCATCAAGACTGAAAGTCGTTGGCTCTTAGAAGTAATGATGTTACGAACATTCACAGACAGATTTCTATGTGGCCATATGTGTTCATTTCTCTTGGATATATATACCAAGGAGTGTAACTGTTGAGTAATGTGGTAACTCTATATTTAACCTTTTGAGGAACAGAACGGCCAGATTGTTTTCCAAAGCGGTCGCACCATTTTCCAGGGCCAGCGGCACTGTGCGAGGGCTCTGATCTCTCCACGTCCTCCCCAGCACTTAGCGCTCTGTTTGACAGCCTAGTGGGTACGAAATAGCCTCTTGTGGTTTTGATTTCCATTTTCCTAGTGACTAATGGTCCCGAACACCATTCAGTGGGCTTAATGGCCATTTGTAGATCTTTGGAGAACTGCTCATGCAGATCCTTTGCACATTTTAAAACCGGATTGATTGTCTTTTTGTTATTGAGTTGTAGGAGTTCTTTATATATTCTAGATTCAATTCTCTTGCCAGATACCTGATTTGCAAAAGCTTTCTTACGTTCTAAGGGTTTTCTTTTCATTTCTTGACTGGGTCCATTTGGTTCTTTTAAAAAATTATTGTCTCTTTATAGTCTCTGTTTGATGAGACATTGCCATTATACCTTCCTTTACAATGTTTTAAAGTTTTTATTTTTTTATTTTAAGTGAGGGGCAGAGAGAATCCCAAGCAGATCCATGCTGTCAGCACACAGCTCTGTATGGGGCGTGAACTCATAAACCATGAGATCATAACCTGAGCCGAAATCAAGAGTCAGACACTCAACCACCTGAGCCATCCAGGTGCCCCATACCTTCCTTTACTTTTTGAAATCATATTTTCTCTATTTCTTTGACATCCTGTATTTATAGTGACTGCCCCATTGAAGTCTGTGCCTTTTAAATCTGACATCTTTTCCCTCTCACTGCCAGTTTCTTTTGCCTGCTTTTTTCTTTGCTTAGTTCACATTCTCTGGTATCTTTGCTGCATACTGGGCACTGACAGCCCATACCCTCTGCTTGCTTTGGTTGTTTGTTTGTTTAGTGACGTGGCTGTTTTAGTGATGTCCATGTCTCCTGCGGTGAGAAGCCCCTGGTACACAGTTGTCCTGTGATGACAGCGGTTTTAGGAAAACTCTCTTTGACTGCCTCTTTCCCTGATCTTTTTTTCTTTTTTTGAGAGAGAGAAAGAGACTGAGAAGGGGTGGGCTCCCTTGCCAGGAGGGGGCAGAGGGAAAGAGAGAGAAAGGAGGCTCCACCCCCAGCAGAGCCTGACATGGGGCTCAAACTCACAAATGTGAGATCATGACCTGAGCTGAAATCAAGAGTCAGATGCTTAACTGACTGAACCACCCAGGAGCCCCTCTTTCCGTGATCTTTTATTTATTTATTTAATTTTTATTTACTTTTGAGAGACAGAAAGAGACAGAGTGAGCAGGGGAGGGTCAGAGAGAGAGGGAGACACAGAATCCAAAGATAGGCTCCCGGCTCTGAGCTAGCTGTCAGCACAGAGCCTGACACGGGGCTCAAACCCACAAACCATGAGATAATGACCTGAGCAGTAGTCAGAAGCTTAACGGACTAAGCCACCCAGGAGCCCCTCTTTCCTTGATCTTTTATTAAGCTGTCTGTCTCTGCAGGTATCACATCCAGATCTTAGTCTCTATTAATTCTGGCAGATTGCTGTACTGTTTCTGACGATACCCTGGGACATAAATTGCACTAGAGTCTGATTCAATTAAATTATTGCCAGCCCTTAAAGGCTTAATTATGTATGTATACAAGAATTATTATATATATGTAGGTAATTATAGCATGGAATATGAACACCTTAATGTTTTAAATGTCACTGCCTTTCTGGGAACCTGAATGTTAAGCATCTGACTCTTTTTTTTAATTATTTTTTTATTTAATACTTTTTTTTATGGTTTTAATTTATTTTTGAGAGACAGAGACAGTGCGAGTAGGGGAAGATCAGAGATAGAGGGAAACACAGAATGTGAAGCAGGCTCCAGGCTCTGAGCTAGCTGTCAGCACAGAGCCCGACGTGGGGCTCGAACCCACAAACGTGAGATCATGACCTGAGCCGAAGCCGGACGCTTAACCGACTGAGCTACCCAGGCGCCCCAACATCTGACTCTTGATCTCAGCTCAGGTCATGATCTCGAGGTTCATGAGATCAAGCCCCACCTCAAGTTCTGCATTGACAGTGTGGAGCTTGCTTGGGATTCTTTCTCTGTCTCTCTGTCTCTCTTTGCCTCTTTCCCTGCGTGTGCTCTTTCTCAATAAAAAAACACTTTTTTTTAATGTTTATTTTTGAGCGATAGAGACAGAGACAGAGAGACAGCATGACTTGGGGAGGAGTTGGGGCGGGGCTCAAACTCACAGGCCACAAGATCATAACCTGAGCCAAAGTCGCACACTTTATTGACTAAGCTATCCAGGTGCCCCTAAATAAATATTTTTTAAAAATAAGAAACTAAATGTCACTGCCTTTGGTGTGCTATGCCACCACGTCACAGACTGTAAGAGATGCTCTCTGCGGGTATGTTTCCTGGTCAGGTCTGTCGCCAGACCTCTGGGACCGTGTTGACCTTCTGCCCACCTGCCCGCCACTGATCTGTAACCAGATGAAAAATTACTCTGCCGCACATTGGCTCCAGCCAGGAACTGCAGCTGGGAGATAAAAACTATCCCAAGACCTGACAAGGGAAATTTTGAAATGAGTACATTATTAGTTCATTTATAATACAACATCAGGATAAAATAGGGCAACTTGTCAGATTCATTGCAAATTTTTGTGTGACAAAAGCTGTCTTTAGATCCCAGAGGCTGTCTTTTAGGAGTGTGGTTTTTGTTTGAAAAGACAGGAACAGTGTCACTGATTCAATATTAGCTGAGGTAGCAATATAGCTTCCCCCTTTTTTCTTATTTATTTATTTATTTAGAAATAATTTGAGGGGTGCCTGGGTGTCTCAGTAGATTAAGCATCTGACTCTTGATTTCGGTTCAGGTCATGATCTCATGGTTTGTGAGATCAAGCCCTGTGTGGGACTCTGCACTGAAAGTGCAAAGTGTGCTTGGGATGCTCTCTGTCCCTCTCTCTCTGCTCCCTCCCCTCTCAAAACAAACAAATAATTTGAAACTTACAGAAAGTTTGCGAGATTTACCAAATGTTAACATCTATTCTCTTTCTATTCTCTCTCTCTCTTTTTAATGTTTCTATTTACTTTTGAGAGAGACAGAGTGAGCTGGGGAGGGACAGAGAGAGAGGGAGACACAGAATCCAAAGCAGGCTTCAGGCTCGGAGGTGTCAGCACAGCTGCCGCTCGAGAACCAGTGAGATCATGACCTGAGCCAAAGTCATACTCAATTGACTGAGCCACCCAGGTGCCCCAACTCTATTCTTTCATTAGTAATTTTTTTACTCAACCTTTGAGAGTAAGTATAACTTTGTTTTTAACATAAGAAAACCAGGGGCGCCTGGGTGGCTCAGTTGGTTAAGCATCTGGCTTCGGCTCAGGTCATGATCTCACGGTTCATGGGTTCAAGCCCTGCATCAGGCTCTGTGCTGACAGCTCAGAGCCTGGAGCCTGCTTCAGATTCTGTGTCTCCCTCTCTCTCTGACCCTCCCCTGCTTGTGCTGTCTCTCTCTGTTTCTCAAAAAATAAATAAAAAACATAAAAAAATTAAGAAAACCAGAGTTGATTTCATTGTGTATGTTTCCTGATGACAGGCTTTGGTATCTTACCCTGCATCCCTCCCTTCCCTCCCCCACTTGCTTTGTCCCCTTATTTATAAAGGTACAAAAATGAAGTGTGCTGGTATTAAACTAAGTCAGACACATTATGAAATACATAAAGTAAAAAAACCATGAAATTTCACCAGCCCCTTGCTGTTTCACTCCTTACAGGTAACTAATATTAACAGCTTGATGTCTGTCCTTTTAGACGTCTCTCATATATAGTCACAAGGTAACAATTTATCATCGTAGTAATACGGTGATTTGCCGCTTAACAGTCACCTAACTGTGTGACTTTGATTTTACAAAGTATTCCTATGTATTATTCTGCCACTTAAGTGTTCCCACATAACAGTACATTGTGGGCTTTCTTTGTCTGCACAGATATAGTCCATTGCTCACTTGGACATGGAGTGTCCTGCTACAGTCGTGTGCCATGATTTATTATATTTATCAGCTCCTTGGTGTTAATGGAAATTTGTGTTATAGCATTTGTGTTTCCAAGTGAGAACTTAATATTGAAGCCAAGCCATAGCTAGGGGCAATCAGTCAGCCATGAGCTTCAAGATAATTTCAAGATCTTTCCAAATAACTTTTCAAACATAGCCTGTCCCTCAAACACCTTTGCAAAGATAATGAAACTGATCGGATGTACTGAAACCTGACAGTTCCTACCCAACAAAAGCTGTGTTTGGGTTGGAAAATAAAGCCTTTGTGTAATATTTTTGTATTTCATGGTATGTTAAAACCTAGATATCCCCAGATAAGATCTAAATAATATTTTGCTAAACAATTAGGAACTCAAAAAAGAAAGGTCTGTATTTGGTGTTGGTTTTAACCATCATTTGTGAAGTGGGGATAATTTGTAAAGACTAAAGGAAGTAACATGTATCAAGGATCTTGTAGGGTACCACCTTAAATATTCTTTATATTCGTTCATTCACACATATACTCATTCATTCACAATATTTGTTGGGCCTCTACTACCTGCAAGGCAATGTACTGAGCACTAGGGTTTTCGTGATGAGAAAGGCAAATGGTGTCCCTCTGTCTTGCAGTTTATATTCTATCTGGCAGGGGAGACATATTAAACAGCTTAATGCAAAACAATTATTTAATTTCACTTGTTATTTGAGTAATTTATTTGTAGATATTTGGGGGTTTTCTTTCTTTTTTTAAATTTTTAATGTTTATTATTGAGACAGAAACAGAGCATGAGTGGGAGAGGGGCAGAGAGAGAGAGGGAGACACAGAATCTGAATCAGGGTCCAGGCTCTGAGCTGTCAGCACAGAGCTCAATGCAGGCCTCGAACCCATGAACCATGAGATTGTGACCTGAGCCAAAGTCAGATGCTAAACTGACTGAGCCATCCAGGCACCCCTGGAGGTTGTTTTTTTTTTTTTAAATATTTTTTAAAGTTTATTTATTTTGAGAGAGAGAGAGAGGGAGAGAGAGAGCAAGCGAGAGAGCACAAGTGGGAGAGGAACAGAGAGAGGGAGAGAGAGAATCCCAAGCAGATCAAGACAATGCAGAGCTCGATACAGGGTTCAAACTCACAAACCGTGAGATCATGACCAGAGCTGAAGTCAAGAGTCAGATGCTCAACCAACAGAGCCACCCAAATGCCCCGATATTTGGGGTTTTCTATAGAAATCATATCATTTGCAAAATGACAGTGTTATTTCTTCTTTTCTGGTCCCTGTATCCTTAGTCTCTTTTTCTTGTCCTCTTGCTGTGGCAAGCCCCTCCGATACAGTGTCCAGTAGACGTAGTGATGGGGGCGTCTTGCTTTTGTTCTTTACTTTAATAGAATTATTCCTACGTTTTCCATTTTGAATGATAATTGCTCTAGTGGTTTTTTTTTTTTACATAGATTTATCAGATGAAGTTTTCTTAAATTCCTAAATCACTAAGAATTTATGAATTTGTATTGGGTTTTCTCAAGTGTTTTTTGCATCTGTTCAGATCTTTTGATATCCTTCCATTTTGGTCTGTTAATGTATACTCAGCCAAATGGCTAGATATATTAATATACAAAAGTAAGTGTCCTTACTATTAAACAATAGCAAATAACTAGAAAGCTTACTAAAATGACCTTCAGGCAGGGGGAGGATTTTTTCTTGACAAAAAATAATGATGGATATGATTATATTAAAATTTAAAACACTGCTCATCAAAAGACCCTTTAAAAAAGAAAATGAAATGTTACAAACCAAGGAACATATTGGCTGATAAAGGGTTAGTGCTAAGAGCATTTAAAGACTTCCTACAAGTTAATAATAATGCAAACAACCCAGTATAACAATGGGTAAGAGATATGAATGACGTCTTACCAAAGCAGAAATATATATGGCCAGCAAACATGTGAAGAGATTTAGCATCAGTGGTTGACATTGAAATGAAAATTCAAAAACACAACAAAATACGGTGTTTTCACCCAGTTGATTGGCATCTGAAATATCTGAAAATGCCAACTGTTAGAGAGGATGTGGCTTCTTAGGATCTCTTATACTTAGCTAGTAAGGGTATAAAAGGGTAGAATCTGATCTTACCTCCCAATAGCAAACATTCACCTATTCCATGATCCATCAATTTCTGCCCCAGAGAAATTCTGATGCAAGGGGTCTTGTTAATAGCAGCATCATTCACAACAGCAAAATACTGAAGTAACCTGAAGTGCCCATCAATGGGAGTATGAACAAGTACATCTCCACAAACAATAGACTGTTATTCTGTTGTCAAAATGAACTACAGTGGCATATGGCAATATGGATGAATCTTAGCAATGTAATAAGTGGAAAAAATGAGTACCAAAATATTGCATATGACATAATATCTTTTGTAAAAGTTAAATTCAACTAAAACATGCATACACATACTTTTAGGAAATATGCATGCCAGGGGCTCCTGGGTGGCTCAGTTAGTTAAGCATCCGGCTTTTGATTTTTGGCTCAGGTCATGATCTCACAGTTAAAGAGGTTGAGGCCCATGTCAGGCTCTGCTCTGGGAGTGGAGATGAAGCCTGCTTGGGATTCTCTCTCTCTCTCTCTCTCTCTGTCTCTCTCTGCCCTTCCTCCACTCACATTCTCCCTCTGTCACTCTCTTGCTAAAAATAAATAGACTTAAAAAAAAGAAATATGCATGCCATCATATATATACATACATTTGCATATATGTGTACTTATATACATGCATATGTATATGGAATTGTCTTTTAAAAATTTTTTATGTTATTTTATTTGAATTCCAGTACAGTTAACATCAGTGTTATATAAGTTTCAGGTGTTCAATATACTGATTCTGCACTTCCATACATCACCCAGTACTCATCACAAGGGCACTCCTTAATTCCCATCACCTGTTCCATCCACCCCTCCACCCATCTCCCCTCTGGCAACCACCAGGTAAGAGTCTGTTTCTTGGCTAGCAATTAATCATCTTAATAGGAAAACAAGGAAACGATGACACAGGATTCAAAATGCTTCCTTTCATGGGAACCATTATTAAAAATAATTAACGGAACAAATTGAGCCATGCTTGGACCACTGATAAGAGTATATTATGAAATGAGGAGGAAGAGATCCAAAATGATAACAATAATAAAAATTTTAATCACAAGAAGTTCAGCAAACAGTTTATGTGAGGCATTCTCCAAGTGTGTAACTGGTGTGTCTGATCTACTCCAGGGCTCCGGGAAGACTTCCTTAAGGAAGTGACTTGTGTGCTTAGCTCTGAGGGACGAATGGTAAGTAACCATGTGAAGAGGTCAGGGAAGAACATTACAGACAGAGAACAGCACAAGTCAGGCCTTGAAGTGGGAAGGGGTGAGTTAAGTTCAAAGCCCTGGAATATAATCAGTATGACTAGATGAAGTGGGGAAAAGAGACAAAGATGTGTGAGATGATGCTAGAGGTTAGATAGATAGGAAATAATCCTTTTGAGGCAATTTAAAGGATTCTGGTCAGTGTTCTAAAATCATAGCAAGTTAAAGAAACAAGGAATTTATACAGATACAGAATTGTATTTAGTTTGCTTTTTTTTTTTTTCCTGAAACTTTGTTTCTTTGGGGTTAATACCAAGATTGAAAGGCACATAGAAATATATTTATGTTTCAAAATTTGGGGCATATCCTGCCGGGTTGCCCTGTAGAAAATTTGTAAAATTTATTTTTCCACCAGTATTGTGTGACATAGCTTGATTCTACAAACTTTCTTCAACATTGGGCATTTACATTCCAAAAAGATTTCCAATACAGAAAAACAATGGCATAATTATTGCTTAATTGGATATATTGTACTATGAATATTGAAAACTTTAAATGCATATGTGCAGTTTTGTCAGCTTATTTAAAATAATTTTTAAAATATTTTAAGTATTTAAGTCAATACCTAAAAAATATTTATTGCATTAATTTTTTTTGTTACCTCTGAAAAGGATTATAGCATTTTGTAACAAAATGACTGAGCTAAACAAGTTGTTCAATTTCAAGTAACTGAGTTTGTACCAAGAAATTACTTTTATTTTTATTTATTTTTTTAAAAGAGGGTGTTTATTTTTTTAAATGTTCATTTATTTCTGACAAAGGGAGAAATAGAGCACGAGTGGGGGGTCAGGGGCAGAGAGAGAGGGAGACACAGAATCTGAAGCAGGCTCCAGGCTCCGAGCTGTCAGCACAGAGCTCGAACCCATGAACCATGAGATCATGACGTGAGCTGAAGTTGAGGCCTAACCACTGAGCCACCCAGGTGCCCCCCAAGAAATGACTTTTAAAAGGCTGGAATAATTTAGCTGGTAGCTTACTTCAGAGTCTACAATAAATTTACCAGTGATTTTCTCAGTTTGCTCACCATTGTTTCTTGCACCCACTCCTTCCTCTGGGGGCTCTTTTTTTTTTTTAAGATTTTATTTTTAAGTAATATCTACACCCATCATGGAACTCAAACTTACAAAGATCAAGTGTCACAAGCTCTACTGATTGAGCCAGCCAGATGCCCCTGGGTGCTCTTTTCTTTTTCCTGAAGTACATGATTTAGTGACTCAGTATGGGTTTGTTGGCACTACTTTTCTTAACCTTTGCATGTTTAAAACTGTCTCTGTCTTGATTTTGCCTTTATTCTTGCATAATAGATTATTTTTCCTCAGTCCTAAGATGTTTCTCCATCATCTTCCGTCATCATGGTATATGCTATCTTCTGATAAGTACTGTCAAGTCTCATTGTGCATCTGTGGTAGGTTACCTGTCTTCAGTCTCTGGCAGCTTTTAAGATTATCATGGGTTATCAGAATTTCATCATGCCCTGTTTGCTTTCACTTATTCCACTTTGTATTCACTGAACACTTGAGGACTCATGTTTTCCAGTTTTAGGAAAATGTCAGCACTCACATCTCAAATATACCATTCTATTTCCTTCTTTGGGGAAGGAATTCCTCAATTCGTCTTTCATTTATGTTGGCATCTGTTTATTTGTTCTCCTTGTCTCTCCCCTGTTTTTTCATGTTTTGAATCTCTGTCTTTGCTTCCTTCTGAGTGAGCTCCTTGCTACTGTCTTCTAACTCACTGATTCTACCTTCACTCTTGTCCAGTCTAGAATTTGTCGGATCTGTGAAGACACTGTGTAGTTTACTTCCAGGGTTTTCTATTTTTCTCTTATCCACTTGTTCTTCCTTCCCCTCTGCCTGTTTTTGTTTAATAATTTAGAGTTCTCTTTATAGATATTAATTGGTCTTTGATCTTTTCAGTGTCTTAAACATATTTATTTAAAAACTCACTTGATCCAGGTTTTAAAAAAATGTTTATTTATTTTTGAGAAAAGGTAGGGAGGGGCATAGAGAGGGGGACAGAAGATATGAAGCAGGCTCTGCACTGACAGCGGAGAACATGTTGCGGGGCTCAAGTTCATGAGCCGCGAGATCATGACCAAAGCCAAAGTCAACTGCTTAATCAACTGAGCCACCCAGGTGCCCCTGATCCAGGTTTTTATTCTTTTTGGGGTTTTTTTTGTTTTTTGAGCTTTCCGTAGCTACTGGGGCCCCCCCTTAAGCCTCCGGGTCCGGTTGCCCTGGTGCCTGGGTTCTGTCACAGGCGTGCTCCTGTGTGCCCCGTGAGTGGGGCTGGTTCTTGCTCCTCGTGCCCTGTGGGAACTAAAACTTCTACTTCTCTTGGTTTTCAGATATAGAGCCCTTCGAGCGCACAGCGCCGGCTGCAGCAAAACGTACAGTTTGCTCCATCTTCTGCACCATCTGTCTGCTTTCTACTTTCCCCCATACTTTTTTCCCTTTCCATTCTTTTTTGTCCCTGTGGATTTATACTTTTTCAAAATTCATCTGGAGTCATCTTGATAGGCTTTGGGGAGAGAGCCAAAATAAGGGCATGTGTTCAGTCTGCCATGTTTAACTGACAGACCAGGTACTAGTTTTAAGTTGCAACATTTTAGTACATAATGATTAGTAAATCAGCTAAATCTTATTGCTTATTAGAAAGATTACAAAGCACTGGCATGCTCTCTAATTTTTATTCATGGCTTATATACTATAGATCAATATTTTATTTTTTCAAGCTTCTAGAGGGGTATAACTTTGTCAGTTAGTATGCTGTTTTTGATGATTGATTGCAAACATTTTATATGACTTAGTGAATGACATTCTTTTCAGCATGTAAGTCACTTAGGGAACAACTTGTAAAGCTGGTTGAGGCCTCGGTGCAGATCCACAGCTTTAAGAATTCATTCCCGGTGCTTTTAGGAAGATTGCAGACTGCTGATTTACTGAAACGGGGACCCGTCACAGGCTCTGTCTTCAGCCTATGTACTTACAGTGACTTGTTCAGCCAGTTCCAATCTTCTGAGCTGATTTGTCTGATTTGAAAACTAATGAACAAGAGCAAAATGTTGGATAAAATCTCCATCAATAATAGAAAAAAATACACATGTAAGCTGAATAGGATTTTTATTGTGGTGGCATAAGAATCTGTTTTTAAATTTCTGGATTGTGTGATATATGTACTGAAGAAAAAGGTTCCCACTATATCCTCATTTTGTACAATTAGTATGTGACACATAGTAGCCATTCTGTAAATACTTATTGACTGAAAGAATGAATTATGGAGTGGGGTTCCCACTGTTGCCCCTCTGCTTCTGCTGTCTATTCCCTTAAACCTGACCTCACTTTCGCGACAGTGACTCTAACCCTCATATCTCTAACTCTGCATTCCTTCTAGTCCAGCCTTGTTTCTGCTTCATGGAGACCCCAGGGAAGGATGGTAGGATGGTGCATATTCAATAAAATTGTAACTCACTCTTTGTACATGGCTATTGACTGAAATATTTTTCTTGTGTAATTGTTTTTCTGATCAGAAAAATTATACATACTTATTGCAGGGAAGTTGTACAATTTAGAAAAAAAAGAAAACTAAAATAAAAATCACACATGCATGCAGAGATAGTTGGTTAATAATTTGCATGCTTCCTCGTAAAATTTTAATGACTGTATGCATCCAGGTTTGGTCAAGAAAACAGAAACCACTCTAAGTATTTTAGCAGGAAGGGGTTTAATCCGGGAGATTAGAGCTTGCAGAGCCATTGGCAGGTTTAGGGAAGCAAAGTGAAGGGAACTGCTATTGGCTTTCAGGAAAGTCAGGCAAGGAAGAATCACAGAAAGGAGCCATTGAGAATATTATCTGCCCATAACATGGAGTGTGTGATTTGCAGGAGTGTTCCTGGAAGTGGCTATAAACCTCACGTGTGCGGTCACCCCATGTCACCCACCCCTGCCAGGGAAACATGAGGGCTTCTCTTCTACCTCTCTGTATAAATGACTGTCACTGGTGGAATCTGAAACAGAACCCAGTTGCCAAGGTCGTTTGGGAAGTACAATTTTTGGACCTCTGCCCCCTTGGTACAGAGAGCATTCACAAGGAACACAAATGCTTTGTCAGTTGTTTTGTGGTTTTTTTAATTTAAAAATATGTCTATTTATTTTTGAGAGAGACAGAATGCAAGCAGGGGAGGGGCAGAGAGACAGGAAGACAGAGAATCCGAAGCAGCTCCAGGCTCCGAGCTGTCAGCACAGAGCCCAAGGTGGGCTCAAGCTCGTGAACCAGGAGATGATGACCTGAGCCAAAGTCAGACACCCAACTGCCTGAGCCACCCAGGCACCCCAGAAATGCCGTGTCAATTCTGAGCAATCTAAATATATAACTCTTTGCCTATTGTCACCAATTCTTCAATATATTTCTTCTATGACTTTCGCCATTAATCATGAATATCTGGCTATTTTTATTCTAGACAGAAAGATTGAACTTCTGCCAACTGTGAGGGTTTCCCTTCATTAACACCCTTGAGATCCACTCAAGGGCTTTTAAGTGTCAGTAGTCTACTTCTGGAAGGTGACAGCATATTGGCACCTGCCACAGGTCTGACTTTTCCTCCTCTGGGCCCATGTGGTCATCAGGAACTCCTCAAGAGGCCATATGTGTGAGTTAAAGGAAAGTTGGCAGAAGCAAGAGTGTATGCCATGGGGGTGTGGGCTCATGCTATTTACTTATGCCTTTGGGACCTATTTAAGTGTGATGTCTATGTTTTCCATCCCCTTGAAGATGGAGCACTGCTCATATGCTCCCCTTTATGGCTTGGTGCTCATGATAAACTGGCCAGATTGCATGGTCACTTAATGTCCCGTGCTTAGGCATGCATTTGCTACCAGGGCCCGCTAGCAAGCCAACGGCTACTTCTCAGAGCAGGATGATTGGGTTGGAACAGGGCACACTTAGTTTCATATTCCTAGGGGGCTATTCTGTGAATTTCCTATTAGGGTTTGACAGAGGCTTCCCACACAGCTTCTCTGCCCCAGATATTTTGAGCACCGTTGGCACTACCAAGCTGGAAGGCCCAAGGGGCAGAGCAGCTCACACGGCAGCGTGAATCAGCTTCGCAGCCTTCTCACGCTCCGGGCCCCACTCAAAGCCAACCACCTTAAGGCGATTTGATAAAAGGTTAGAAATTGTACTTTCACATGTAGAAGGAGTTGCTTTCAAGATCCAAAGAAGGCCCAGAGAAGTTGGAAGGATGGAGGGGATTCTGAAGAGTGACAGACCACGTCTGGCACACTCTTTAAGCCTTCTGTAATTGGGCTCTCACTGCATGTACAGTTTTGTACTCAGTGTAAAGCCTTTGCTACTTTGATGCTTACATCCCTACTCTTATTAAGCAACATCCCTGTGGTTTAACTTAAAACCTATAACGAGGGCAGGTCTCTGTATTCAATTGAACCTCTGTGTAAAAGAATGAATCATAGTAGAGTTTCTTTGCATTTTAGTATGTCAAGGAGCTTCAGGGCTCGTTTTTAAACTTTAATAAGAGTTAGCTTTGTTGTTTGCCTGGACAGATGTGACGCCAGCATAGCCAGACTCTCTGCAGAGCACAAAACGACTTATGAGGGCCTCCAGCACCTGAACAAAGAACAGCAAGCTGCCAAACTTATCTTGGAAACAAAAATCAAAGACGCAGAGGGGCAGGTATGGCCTATTTCAGGTAGCCTTTTAAAAGTTGGTAGTTCGTTCTTCACTGAGGATAACATGGTGATAGAAACCAGCCTGGCACATGCATATCTTTTCCTCACTTCTTTCCCCCTGTTTCAGTGTCATGACCCTTCATGGGTATGGCACTCAAAGTGCCAAATTTTTTGGTACCGTCCTAATTTTAAAGGTTCTTTCCCCTTATTCCTAAAACAGCTAATATATTCCAGAAATTCTAAATTATGGCTCCAAAACTACTTATATAGATAGGTAAGTGATCGAGCATTCTTTTATATGCCTTGTCCCCATTTTTGATTAAGGAAACCAAACACTCATAGGGTGTGCTACTCGTGGCTTGTGGGAAAGGATTCAGACAAAGCTAGAAGGTAGGCTGGCTGGGAAATTTTAGAGTTCTCCATTTTGAAACACAGATCAGTTCATAAAGCAAAACTTTTGTCATTTTTAAGTGGCTTTTTGGCCTCTTAAAAGTTTCCGTTGGCCATATAGGGGCCTGTCTTCTAGGATTTGTCCCTATAGCGTCTGCCCTACTTGCTATTCTGCATGTAAAGAGGGATTGACCATTTCAGTAAAAAGGGGCATCTGGTCAATTTGCTAGAGTTAAAATACTTGTGTTCAAAATATAGTAAGTAAAGATCTGAATCTACTTATGTGAAGGACACAGATATAAAGCCATAAAAAGACCCACAATAAAACAGAAGTCCGGTAATTTTTTTCAGAGAATAAGGACAGAATTGCCACATCAGAAAATAAATGCTCAGGAGAAACTGAGCCTCCCAGTAGCTGAACCAAGTAAGATACAAATAGAAATCTATAGAAGGAGACATACTTTTTCTTTGGTCTGGATCTAATTAATACTTGTCCCATGAATCTGTAAGTGAGGAACATTGATCATCATAATTCCTGAAGAAACTGAAGACATTTCATATAGGACTAGTTTCTGTTAAATTTAGTAGGAAGTCAAGGGACAGGGGTGGGTGCCGGGAACAAGGAGTCAGAGGGATGTAATTTACAAATTTATTTTCTGGTGACTTGACTCGATATGGAGGTAAGTCTGAGATCGTAAAGGATTTTGTAAGTGATAAGAACTCCATTCTTTATGACTAGCAGCCACAGAAATGGTAGAAATTCCAAGGTAAACATAACTATATCCTGTGCCAGCAGGTGGAAGTAGTGGGCCTGGGCAGGAACTAGTGTTGCTCATCAGAGAACTATCAAGTTAGGTACTCAGAGCGTAATGAATTTTGGCATCGTTCCTGGTCTTGACTTCTGATGAGTGCATCTGATAGAAAATGGAAGTGGAAGGATGAGGTGAACTCCTAAAAGAATATATTAAACTGCATTGAATCTTAATGCCATTGACTAGAATACATAGCTTACTAAATGTTATCTGAAATTACTCTGCAAAGCTTAGATGTGATGTTACAAGCAAAGTTCCTTTCCCAGATTTCTCAGCTTCTGAACAGAGTGGACTTGTCGATCTCAGAGCAAAGCACCAAACTGAAGATGTCCCACAGAGACAGTAACCACCAGCTGCAGCTTTTGGACACGAAGTAAGTAGTCAACTTATAGACATTTTTTTTGGTTCAGGTTCTTGATAACCCTATTCAATAGTACAATTTTTCTGTCTTCATTTTTATTTATTGCACAAAACAAGAATGGAAGTTAAGAGGAAAAGTTTCCTCGTAGCATGTTGCCATTTTACATTCCTTATTATTGTTTTTAGTAGTTGGGTAATTCTCTATTCATCTAATAGATACATGGTGAGCACTGGCCTAGGTGCTAAGGATCCAGAAATAAAGAAAAACAGACTCTGTTCCTATCATTGTGGAGTTTATAATCTAGGGAGTTGATGAGCATTAATCAAATAGTGACTTGAGTGAGTGTATGTCTTATTATTACTAATGGTTATAAGTGCTGTGAAGAACAGGTTCACGGTTGTGGTAGGCTGAACAATGGTTCCCCGAAGATCACCATGGCCTAATCCCTATCAGTGTTACCTTATATGGCAAAAAGGGACTTTGTGGATGTGATTAAGGTTTTTAAGATGGGTAGGTTTCCCTGGATTACCTGGTAGACCCCATGCAATCCCTAGAGTGTCTGTAAGAGGGAGGCAGGAGGGTCAGAGTCATCGGAGAAGATCCATGATAATGGAAGAAGAGACTGGAGCGATGCACTCTGAGGCTGAGGAAGGGGCCACAAACCATGGAATACAGGCAGCCACTAGAAGCTAAAGAAGGCAAAGCAGTGATTCTCCTCTGAGAGCTTCCAGAAGGAACCACGTCTGCTCACACTTCGATTTTAGTCGATTCTAGACCTCTGACCTCCAGAACTATGAAAGAATAAATGTGTTGCTTTAAGCCATCAAGTCTGTGGCAATTTGTCACCACAGCCACAGGAAGCTAATACGGTGGTGCTCTGAGGCCTGGTTGTAGCGGCCTCCTTCCTGAGGAGGGGATGCTTGAAGTAAGAGCTGAAGAAGAAATGGAATTCACTAGGTGAAGAGTGAGGTAAGAACGTATGGGATGGAGGAGTGTGGCATCCAAGAAGCTGCAGGATGGCAAAGGTGGCTGGAGGAGAGCTGGAGCGGAAGTGAGGGCTGGGGAGGAGGCGGGCCTGCAGCAAGGCCTTGTAGACCGCGTGCAGGGTTGTTGTCCTGGTTTAGTGCAGTAAGGATAGCCGCTAGAGGGTTTGAGGCAGATGGAGTGATATAATAAGATTTATAGATTATTTTTAAATGGCCTTGGTGGCAATCAGAAAATGGTGGGGCACTAGGGTAGCTCAGTTGGTGAGTGTATGACTTGGGCTCAGGTCATGATCTTGAGGTTCAAGAGTTCAAGCCCTACATCGGGCTCTCTGCTGTGAATGCAGAGTCTGCTTCCAGTCCTCTGTCCCACTCTCTCTGCCCATCCCTTGCTCATGTGTTCTCTCTCTCTCTCAAAAATAAGTAAAAACATTTAAAAAAAAAGAAAGATAAAATGAATCAAAAGGGGCCAATGCATGGGCCACCTGGATGGCTCAGTTGGTTAAGCATTTGACTTCAGCTCAGGTCATGATCTCGTACTCCATGAGTTCAAGCCCTGCGTAGGGCTCTGTGTTGACAACTCAGAGCTAGAACCTGCTTCAGATTCTATGTCTCCCTCTCTCTCTGCCTCTCCCCCGCTCACACTCTGTCTCTCTCTCTCAAAAATAAATAAAGATGAAATTTTTTTTTAAATGGGGGAGCCGAAGCAGAGATGGGGACATCATCAGGTGGGGGCACCGCTGAGTAGTGTAGGTGAGGGAGGTGTGCACTAGGGTGGATGTGAACGAGCCGGTCCGCACCCTATGTTGTGTTATACTTTCCCATTTTATTTTAGTAACGCTTTAAACTTCACTTGCCCACAGTGAAACTCATCTGCCCCTCTGCTCAGTCACAAAACCATACATCTTTCCCACCACGAATCTTCACGAGCTTGGCATTTTCCTGCCAAAGCACAGCCAGGCCTCCTTATATATGTATTTGCGTGTGTGTATATATATATTTGACTTAATATGTTTTTTACCAATGATTTCAGTGTGGAACTTTGTTAGAGACTTGTGGAGATTTTAAATTAATCACTCTCCTGGTTCTTATATCTTATCATCACCATATTTAATGCTGTGTCAGGGTTGTTGCTGAGTTAACAGGAATCCTCTTATGACAAGCATGTTTCTTTTTCCTCTAATTATCTGTATTATATAATTGTTGAGTTATGTCACCACTTCTCATAGATCCTACGTGCTTGCCAAGTACAGAAAAATCTCTTCAATCCTCTTCCTTCCATCACAGAGGAAAAAATAAACATGTTGGTATTTTTTGCTATGTAAATTACTTCCTTAGGAGATATTACTAGTCAGCAGACATGAACATCTTTATTTTTCTTCCTACAGTTTAAAGTCTAGAAGTCTAGACGCAAACACAGTTCATAGGGGAAAGGGGACAAATCCTGGGGCAGAAGTGCAGATTGGCTACCCAAGGGAAAACCCTGGTTGGGTGAACTAGGGAAAAAGCCCCTTCCCCAAAGAGAACCTAAGGGAACTCACCTGTCTAAATCTTGGCTCTGAGTAGAGGGGTAGAAGATATTCCTTGAAAATTCAGGACCACAATATAGCCTTTATTTTATTTTACTTATTTTTTTAAGTAAGCTGTATACCCAGCATAGGGCTTGAACCCATGACCCTGTGATCTGAACCAGCCATGGGCCCTTACAGTACAGCTTTTATATAGATTTAGAGCTAGAATTCACATTAGTTTAATCTTAGAATGATCCTGTTTGGGTGATGGCCTAAAAGGCATGCTAGAAGCAATATAAATACCCAGTCCTCAAGGCCTTGCACAAGCAGATCAAGTTCTAAGGAGCATGAATGTATAATCAGAAATTGTATAACAATAGAAAGAAAAAAGCCACCTGTGATAGAGTCAGGAGAAACAGAGAAAAGCAGAATAAGATATCTAAATACTGCAAATATAGGAATTATTGGATAAAATAAGTATTCATGTATGTACATACATTTGTACGTGGTGTATCTATGTATGTGTGAGTATTCACACACACATTGAAAGTATGACTAAGGAATGAGAGATTATCAACAATGATCAGCCAAAATGAAAATAACCAAATACAATTTCTAGAAAAAATAATAATCGAAAATAAAAGCTGTAACCTCTAGCCCCACCAGACTGGGGAGCCTGAATAGTGGCCCCAGGTGACCTTGGACCCCCTACATTACTTCCCAGCTGCAGTTTACAGCCTTGCTTAGCAAGTGGAGCCCAGCTGCTCCCACTTACTTGTTGAGTACTGCCTGCGGCCTTGCCCAAGCAGGGAACCCAGCCAGTAACCCCTCCCCAAAACAGAAGCCTAGACAATGATTCCGCCTGATCTCAAAACCCAGCCCCCAGCCTCACCCAGCTGTGAGGTACAGCAGCTGGCACCAACTGACCAGGAAACCTGGCCAGGAACCTCCCTCAGCAGTGCAGCACAACCAGCAGCCTGCCCGACCGTGGAGCTAGCCTGAGGCCCTGTCTGGTCATGAAGCCAGCTGAACTCAGAGGCTGGCCCGTGGCAACAACTGGCTGGGAAGCATAGCGTGGGGGTCCCACTGGATTGGGTGCAATGTGGAGCCCAGCCTGCAGTCCTTAATCATGGAGTCCAGACAGCAGCACGGCCCGGCCAGGGAACACATGAGACCTCAGCCGACCAGAGGTAATTGCGCAGCGCAGTTAGCGACTCTGTTTGACTGTGCAGCCGAGCCCAGCAGCCTCCCATTGCCAGGGAGCCCAGCCAGTAGCCCTGCTTAAATGCAGAGCCCAGCTTGTAGGCCCATCTGACTGGGGAGCCCAGCCAGCGATCCCCCATCCCACATCCCTCAACCTCAGAGCATAGGCAGAAGCCCTGCCCGACTAGAAACCTAACAGACAAATACAGAACTTCCTATCTAACAGTAGCAGAATACAAATTCCTCTTAAGTGCAAACAGATTATTGTCCAGGATAGATCATATGTTAGGTTACAAAACAAGTCTTTTAAATTTAAGGTCAAAATCATATCAAGTACCTTTTCTTACCATAATAGCACGAAACTAGAAATCAATAATAGGAGGAAAATTGGAAAATTCACAAATATGTAGAAGTTAAACCACACACTCCTGAACAACACATGGGCCAAAGAAGATCAAAAGGGGAATTTAGAAAATCTTTAAATAAGTGAAAAATGGAAATACAAAGTATTAAAACATGTGGAATACAGCTAGAGCAGTTTGATGAGGAAAGTTTACAATCCTAAATGCCTATATTAAGAAAAGAAAGATCTTGAATAAACAGCCTAACTTTGTATCTCAAGGATTTAGAAAAAGAAGAACAAACCCAGAACCATGATAGCAGAAGGAAGGAACTAATAAAGATTCGACCAAAAATAAATAGAGCATAGAAAACGGTAGAAAAACAATGGAAGGGGTGCCTGGGTGGCACAGTTGGCTAAGTGTCTGACTTTTGAGCTCAGCTCAGGTCATGATCTCACAGTTTGTGAGTTCCGGCCATGCATTGGGCTCTGTGCTGATGGTGCAGAGCCTGCTTGGGATTCTGTCACTCCCTCTCTCTGCCCCTCCCTAGCTTGTGCTCTTTCTCTCTCTCTCTCTCAAAATAAATAAATAAGCTTTTTAAAAGAAGTTTAATTAAAAAAAAACAATGGGAAAATTAATAAAACTAATTGTTGGGTTTTTTTTTTGAAAGATAAACCATATTGGCAAAACTTTAGGTAGACTAAGCAAGAAAAAAGAGAAAGACTCAAATAAATAAAATTATAAATGAAATAGGAGTCATCATAACTGGTACCACGGAAATACAAAGGATCATAAGAGATTATTATTACCCATTGTATGCCAACAGATTGGATAACTAGAAGAAATGGATAAATTCCTAGAAACATATAAGCTGTCAAGACTTAATCAGGAAGAAATAGAAAATCTGAACAGAACAATAATAAGTAAGGAGATTGAATCAGTTATCAGAAACTTCCCAACAAAGAAAAGCTCAGGACTACATGGCTTCATGGATGAATTCTACCAACATTTAAAGATTAATGCCAGTCATTCTCAAACCTCTCCAAAACCTAAAGAGGAGGGAACACTTCTAATATCATTTTATAAATCCAATATCACCCTGATACTAAAGACAAGCCAACATCCCTGATGAAAATAGATGTAAAAATTCTTAACAAAATGGTAGCAAACCAAATTCAATTAACAGAATGAAGGATAAAAAAATCATATGATTATCTCAGTATGGAAAAAAGCATTTGAAAAAATTTGATACCCTTTTCTTGATAAAGACTCAAAAAATCGGGTATAAAGGGAATGTATCTCAATGTAATAAAGGCCATATATTAGAAACCCAAAGTTAACATCTACTCAGTGAAAAACTGAGTTTTTCCTCTAAAATCAGGAACAAGGTGGGGTGTACTCTCCCAACTTTTTTCAGCACAGTACTGGAGGTCCTAGCCAGGGCACTTAGGCAAGAAAAAGGAATAAAAGCACTCCAAATTAAAAAAAAAAAAAAAGGAGCAAAACTATTCCTCTTTGCAGATGGTATGATCTTATATAGAGAAACTCTAAAGACTACATCATTCAGAACACTGTTAGAGTACGTGAATGCATTAAAGTTGCAGCCTCCGTGGTCAGTCTTCCTGGTCAGGCAGGGCTGGAGGCTGAGCTCCACAGCTGGGTGGGGCTGTGGCTTGGGCTTCCTGCCTTTGTGCATAGTGGTATGACCCAGGCAGTTGTGATCCATTGGCCAACCTGGTCGTTTGGCAATACCTAGCTGTAAGAGAGGCTGGGAAATGTCAGAGAGTACATTTACCCACGTAAATGGGTACATGCAGCCATGTACCCAGCTCACAATTGAGGATTTCTTTTTTTTTTAACAATTTTTTATTGTTTTGTTTATTTTATTTTATTTGAGAGAATGAGTAGATTAGAGGGGCAGGCGGGGGGAGAGAGAGAGAGAGAGAGAGAGGGAGAGAGAGAGAGAGAGAGAGAGAGAGAGAGAATCTCAAGCAGGCTCCATGCTCAACACGGAGCGTGACATGGGGCTTGATAACATGCCTTTGGGATCATGACCTGAGCTGAAATCAAGAGCCGAATGCTCAACTGACTGAGCCACCCAGGTACCCGTCTTTGAGGATTTCTTAATAGTAGAAAGAAAACATATAGAAAATAATTTAGGGTCTCCTACCACAGTGTCCATTTTATTCTTACTATTAATATTTAAGTCATATGTTCTCTTCTGCATTCATTCTATTTCATAATGGCATTAATACAAAGGTAATGAAGAGGAGGTAGCAAGTGTGGAGTGTAATTTTAATGTATTTGGAAAAGACAAGGACTGGAGGAATGGAGGGTAGGGTTTTTTTTTCTTTCAATTTTCTTTTTGGTTAGAATTAGGAAATATCTGCATTAGGCAAGAGCAATTTGGAGAACATTCGAGAGAAGTGGGGCCAGGCTCCAGTCCTGGGAGATCACAGGGAGAGGGAGGAAGAGCTCAGGGAAAGAGAGGGGACTAGAAGGGTGCCAAGATACTGTGTCCTCTGAGCCAGGAGCACTGGGGACCCTCTGAAGGCAAAGATGAGCACCTGGCATGGCCCATGGGACACCTCAACACCCACACCATCAGCTCTTCACCAGTGGGAAGTGTTAGCAGGTGTTTGTCTGTTGTACCTTCCTTCCCGGCACCCCCCACCCCTGACTTAGTGCTAAGGACAATTCTAAGGGAAGGTAAGCTTATAATTCTAAGGGAGCTGAGGTTAATGCTGACATATTTGTGGGAAGTTCAATAGCCAGAGACTGAAGTTGTGTGATGTAATTTAAAAAGATTTTTACATCTAACTTACGAATTTTCTTATTTTAGATTTAAAGGTACGATTGAGGAGCTCAGTAATGAGATTTTATCTGCACGGAATTGGTTGCAACAGGAACAAGAACGGATAGAAAAAGAACTTTTACAGAAAATCGATCAGCTTTCCTTGGTTGTTAAGGAAAACAGTGTAGGTATTGATGTTTGGCACACTACAGTGAAGTTACTCAGCAGGGCCCTGCAGTGTTTATGAATAATCCCTAGCAACTTAGCATTGATTTATTTAGCACCACGTTATGTTGTTCAGTTGTTTCTTGCCTTAGAATCCTTTCTTCATGCTCAGTATAAAGAGAGCACTTGGACTTATTTTGGTTAATGAAGGCTAAGTAGAAAATTTCAGTACTTTCAGCTAAGGCAACTTTAAGCCAAGACCTTAGTGAACCAAATTGTACACCTGCATTTCTAAATAAAACTCACAGCTACAGACTTCATCCTAGTTTGGTTTAATTTCATCTTCTGGAAAACACAGCGCTGACCCGGTTTCTCCCGCTCGGCCCCGCCAGCACACTGTAACCACCGTATGCCAGTCACGGCACAACATGTCAGCAAAATCTACTGTTTTCTTCTCCCTTTTTCTTCTCTTTTTACCCCACTGTCCCACAGAACTAAGGCTTGCAGAACTGCTCCAAAAAACCATCAAGAAAGCCTTACATGTAGACTCTTCAAAGTCAGTAGGCTCTGAAACTGGTATTTGGCAGGCAAAAAAATTATTTTTTGGTTTGGTCATTTAGCCTGACCCTCTTCTTCTCCCTTCGCTTGCATTGCTTCCTCCTGTTGGGCTTTGAGGGAGCAGAGGCATCCAGGGCAGTCTGCGTCTCTCACTCCGCTGGCTCTCAGTGCGGAGCTGCTGAACTGCACACTGCACTGTCCCACATCAAGAGAGCTAGGTCATGCAATAGGCCCCTGACGGCTCAGTGTCTTGGCCTCCAAGGCTCACCTGCAGATTCAGGTTCCCATGAAAACCAAGCACACTGGAAAGAAAAGGAAGGAGAATACTTAATATATTAAATATTTCTTTAAGTGTTCTCCCATATATTATCAGACTTGCTGATTTGCATAGATGCATACTACTACATTTGTAGGCTTTTGTCTCTTTGGATTACTGCTTACTTTTACATATGGATTGGTTAATAACTAATAGCAAACCCCAGGATAATGGTGTCTTTAATAATTATTTCTCTTTCGCATAAAAGATGTCTGGGGGTAGGGACTGCAGCCCTGGCTTGGTAGCTTATCAATCCTCAGCAAACCAGGGTTCTTCTGGCTTAACTCTGCCAATTCTAGAAAGTCACCCTTGTTTTCATAGTTCAAGATGATCGCTCATGCTCTAGCCATGACGTCTGCATTCCAGGAACAGAAGGAAAAAGGAAGCGGCGAGGATATGCCTCAGCTACCTTTTAGCTTTTCTTAGAAGCTGCTACATACATCTCGTTGGCCAGAACTTAACCTTACAGCTGCACTAAACTGAGGAGACTGTAGAAAATGTAGTCTTAATTCTGAGCGAGCGTACTCCCAGTTGAAAATCGGGGGTCTGTTAAGGAAACAGGGGAGAATGGATGTCTGAGTGAGCTACAAGCCCCCTTTGCGATTCTGTTCCCTGCAGATGGTTGTTAAATGATACTAGGACTGATGCGGGTGCAGGACAGACTTTCCTTTTGGAGTAATCAGGTGCAATTCTTATCACGGATCTCAGGGGGCCAGCGAAAGGGACATGGAGAAGAAGCTGAGCCAGATGTCAGCCAGACTTGACAAAATAGAAGAGAGTCAGAAGAAGAATTTGGAAGTGCAGAGGACAAAACAGGAAGAGGAGAAGGTGCATGGGCGCATCAGCAAGCTGGAGTTACAGATGAATGAGGACATGAAGGAAATGAAGGCGGAAGTTGACGCTGGTAGGCCAAAAAGAAAACAGCTCTCATGGTTTATTTTCACTGTCATCTGACACCAATTAATGAGCATCCCCTGCAACTACCTATGACCCCGGCTGATGGTTACAACGGTAAAAGGTCCTTAGCTGATTTTCTAAGTAGCTGTGCTGTAGTGAACTAAAATGTGTCACTGCCAAGTCCATGGAAAGCCACCGTGGTGGACAGGCAAACCAATGAAAATTGCTCAACTTACAACTGATGTACATTTTCTTTTCTTTTCTTTTTTTTTAAGATTTATTCAATTTTGAGAGACAGAGACAGACCATGAGCAGGGGAGGGGCAGAGAGAGAGGGAGACACAGAAGCTGAAGCAGGCTCCAGGCTCCGAGCTGCCAGCACAGAGCCTGACATGCGGCTCAAACCCACGGACCATGAGATCATGACCTGAGCTGAAGTCGGACGCTTAACCAACTGAGTCACCCAGGTGCCCCTGATGTGCATTTTGTTTAATGCCATCTGAGGGTTCTTTTCTGTTTATAGCCACAGTCAGTGTGTCTCAGAAATAAACACATATCTTTGAGGGACTTTTGAAGGCTTCTTTTATTACTGCTGGCAGTATGCTACGTCGTCAGTGAAGGATTTTCTTCTGCCCAGAAGTCAGCAGGGCCCATTAATTCACACTTGTGTAGAAGGAAGTGTTAAAGCTATATTCCAGGTGTGAAGTACTGTTGCCTATGAAGGAAGGGCTAGACTTAGTTATGCTGTGAGTTCTGGAAGACAGACCTGGAACCAGTAAGTGAAGTGGCAGTCACGTGAAGACAGATTTTAACTTAACACAAGGCAGAAATATCCTCAGGTAATGAGTTCTTTTTAAAAAAGACACTGATGACTTCTGAGCCTCCAGGCTCTTTGTCAATGAAAGTATTGAAGCGGAGGCTGGTTGGGTATGGCCAGGAAAGAGAAGAAAGTCTTACAGTGTGACAAGGGGGAGGGACTACATTATCTCCCAGCCCCCTCCAATTCCATGATTCCACAATTCTCCTCTGCGGAATCATTCTACTTTGGCCACGTAGGAATAAAAGTAGTTAGTTATCTCAGGAATAGTTTTGTTGTTACCACCAAAAGTTTTATTATGTTATTTAAGTAGAAATCACAATTAAATTTATGAATGGAAGAACTTGTGAAGATAAAAACGAACTTTCTTTGTGTTTGGGGGTATTAGAATATGGCATTTGAATATTACATCAGTGTTTGTTTTTAATTTTTATTTATTTTGAGAGTGAGAGAAAGCACAAGCGCAGGAGGGGCAGAGAGAGGGGGAAAGAGAGAGACTCTCAAACAGGCTCTGTGCTGTATAGAGCCCCAACTGGGGCTCGAACTCATGAACCGTGAGATCATGACCTGAGCCAAAATCAAGAGTCAGACGCTTAGCCAGCTGAGCCACCCAGGTGCCCCTCATCAGTGTTTAGCTGTGCATCATTCTCTGGGTGGGTCTGTTAGCATCTATTCAGCATGCCACTGAGGGTGTTAAGATTTAGTAATTACTAAGAAAGGCATAGGAGCTTTTTAAAAAGAAAAATATTTACTTTTTCTTATTCTAAAAACAATATGTTTCTTAATGGAAAATAAGAAAGCACAAAATATTTTTTAAAATACTCATAACCTCTCTCACCTGGGTGTCATCTTTATATAAATCTTTCTATGCATATACCATGTATATGTGCTCTTTCAAATCGAAACCCATGTTGATTTGTAACTTACTCTTTTATATGTTGTATCTTTCTATTCAATAAGGACATTTAAAAAATAAGTAATATTTATTCTTTATATTATCATATAGAGAAACATTTTTGAGAAAATTCTAAATTTACTAATGAAAACAGGAGCTTTTAAACATTTATTTAAAAAACCCACGGAAATACACAATAATATGAAATGCTTTTTTGATGGAGGAATTTTTTTTTTTTTGCTTTTTATTTTGGAATTATTTGAAGTTTAGAAAAACAGTAAAAGTATCCCCAAAACTCTTTATATCTTTCATAGAAATTAACCAGTTGTTAACATTTTGGAAATTGTTTAATTTTATTGTGTGATGTGAGTGTGTGTGTTTGTGTATGTAAATATAATTTTTTCCCCTAAGTAATTTGGGAGTAAGTTGCAGAAGTCGTGATGTCTTTTTACCCTTGTATTATTTCAGTCTATATACCCGAAGAACAAGGACATTCTCTTAAATAACTATAATATTGTTGAAAGTTTTTTCAGCATTCAGTTTTCAACTTTAACCATTGTTTCCTTTATAGCAGACCCTCCCAGGCCTAAGTTCTATTCCAGAACCATAGAGCATAGTTAGTTATTGTGTTTCTGTATTTAGTGTCTAACAATGGATCAGTTTCTCAGTGTTGTTGACATCATTATGAATACAGGCCAGTATTTTGTGGAATGTCAGTTTGGGTCTGTTTGCTTCCTCTTAATTAGATTCAGGTTGTGCACTTAAAAAAATGTTTATTTATTTATTTTGACAGAGAGTACACATGCACCCAAGTGGGAAAGGGGCAGAGAGAGGGTGAGAGAGAATCCCAAGCTCAGCCCCACGAACCATTAGATCATGACCTGAGCTGAAATCAAGAGTTGGACACTTAACTGACTGAGCCCCCCAGGCGCCCCTCAGGTTGTGCATTCTGGACAGAAATGTCACAGAAGTAGTGTGTCCTTCACATATCAGGGAACCTTATCAGGGGCACCTGATGTTGGTTTCTCCTGGTGTTGGTGACATTAGCTTTGATACCTTGGTTAAAGCGGTATCTGCCAGATTTCTCCATCGTAATAGTTCCCTACCCCTTTGTAATTAAAAAGTAATCAGCAGGGAGATACTGGAAAACGATGTTCCCTATCAAACTTTACTTCATTAGTTTTAGCATCTATTGATAGCGTTTGCCCAAATCAACTATTACCATAGGTTGTAGAATTTGACACATGTTGTTTTTTAATATTAACTCTTGTGAAATTTACCTCTTCTTAAAGGGTTTACAGCCATCTATGAAAGCATAGGATCCCTCAGGCAAGTTCTTGAAGCCAAGATGAAGTTGGACAAGGACCAGCTGCAGAAGCAAATCCAACAGATGCAGAAGCCAGAAGGTCCCATGTGAAGGGGACTGGGACAAGGACCTCAAACGTGGTTTTGCCAGTAGGGCCAGAGCTAGATACCTGTGTAGCTGGGCTGTCACTGCATTCAGGATTGTTCTCTTCATGGCGTGCATGTGCCAAGAAACGTGTTTTCATGGGTCTAGACGTTTACCTTGAGTCTCAAAAACACTTTCTTTAAAAGTATTAAATACAACTTTTACCACTTTATTCCACTTCTCTAAATTCAACGGAATAGCCTCCCTGCCCCTGGATTTTGAAAGGCTTTTATCTCCTTCATTTTATGAATGAAAAGACCTAACCTTCCTTCAATGCTTGATGCTCTAGCCAAGACTTTACTATTTTGAAAAATGTCATGGTGATTTATTTTTAATTAAGAAACTAATGAATTACCACAGGAATGTGTTGCTCCTCCCCCTAAATTAAGAGAATGTCCTGGTAGATTAGAATTCAACCTTTTAGTCCATATTTGAATTTTATGATTGTTATCTGTGCATTTCTTATATGGTTATCTTCTTGTAAATCTTCTGTCTTTTGTAGAGAGAAGGGATTTAACATTTGGAACCCCCCCTTCATCATTTACGTGATGAAAATAGACTAAAAAGTGATAACTGCCATATACATGCAGATTAAAATGGGAACTTAAGGCAATTATCTAGATAATGCAAGGCACAATATCTGCATTGACCACCTAATTAAACCAGGTTTTAATATTGAAAACTTTTTTCAATTATCCACAGCCTGTATAGTGATAGCCATATATTTAATAATGGAATGGTGGTTAATAGTCTGTTTCTTGCACAATTAATTGTTTGTTAATCATAATAGGATGTGAGAATTTTCAGGCTTTATGATCTCCTCTCTAAATGTTTCCAAATCGGCACAAAGTGCTAAGGTTTATATACACTTATTGTAACTGTATTCTTGTGCCTTGGTTTTACCACGTCAATGCACTGTATCCTATACAAGTTTTACAGACAAAATAGAAGGCATGATAATACATCAGAATTATGATGTAAAAACGGGATCCTATGTAATTTTTAAATGTTCTAAAAATTTTACCACTGTTAAGACATTAATCATTCAGTATTATTAATGGAATAGAAATTCATACTTTTGTATGGACAGAGAATCAAACTGATATTGCATTTATAACACTGTCAAGAAACTTTCATTCCGAGCAGCTTCGTAGAGGATGGGTGTTTTATTTTCAATCTCCATATTTGATTAGTCATTGAAAATTGATGCCAGTGAACTTGTTCACTTGTGGACATAAAACCTGATGGTGAGACACACGCTGTCCTAAACTGTAAGGGTGCCCAGGAAAAGGAAGACCATTCTTAAAAATTAAGAAAAAAATGTGTTTTGTTGTTTGCCAAGGACTCAGGAAAATTAAACATTTTCTATTTTTAGAATAACTCATAAATGAATTATATAACTGGCTATTACTGTTTACCCATATAAAGTATGCTGCTAAACTACACAGTATTCTACCTTGACAAAACATTTATTTTTAATTTGGTCCTGAGGAATCATCTAAGGAATGTTTCATCCAACACATATTTCTTTATTTTGTCACAAATCTTTGCATCTCTTTCTATAGGAAGACTATTTCCAGTTGACAATGAAAAAATCCAAGATTAAGACTCATTTGCAACCAGAAAGTGAGTTTCTTTCTGTGATACAGGAACTGCATTTAGTAGAGTTTCCCCTGTTTAAGCACTAGCCACAGCACAGAGTCACGCCCCCTCTGGTGTCTCTCTCCTCTGTGGTCTCCCTGAAAGAGGAGTCGGCACATGTGACACTTGGGGAAAGGGATGGGGGGGCCAGCTGGACTCGGGATGTGCGGTGACATGAGCAGGGGATGGATGGCTGTCCGCTGACATTGCCCGGGTGCTTCCGGTGCTGCCGGCCTCATGCCTTGAGCTCCGGCAGGGTCCATCCTGGCCACATGTTGGAATCACCTGCGAAGGGATTCAAAAAGCCACTGACGCCTGGGCTGCCCCCCTAGACTGATTAAGCCAGACCCTCTGGGAGGTGGGAGGCAGACATCAGTAAGGCATCCAAGGCCCCCGGGTGACTCAAAGGCCACCGAGGGTGTAAGCCACTGAGCTACAGCGTACTCTTACGACCAAAGTTTAAATGAGGATCAGCTTCCGTGTTCTTTCCTTTACCAGAAATTTGCAATAAAAAGAATAAAATTTCCAAATAAATGTGGTGTATGATTTTTAAATTTAAAAGATTTTTTAGAGTGAGGCAACCTACTGGGAACTGGAAAGTCACGGGGAGCTGCTCCGTCTGTGGGTCTCCGAGGTGGAATAATGCCAGCTGGCAGTTCCTAGTGTGTGTGTGTGTGTGCCTGTGCCGTGAACTTGGTGTGCGTTCACTCAGTTCATTACGGCGATGAGTTAAGTACTGTTCACTTCCCCATTTTACAGATGAGAAAAATGGGTCACCTGAAGGTTGGGCAATTTGCCCACATCCCACAGCTAGTAAGTGGGATCCGTGATCCAAACCAGGCAGCCTCCTTCCATTCTTTGGGCACCTAACTAGTACGCCACTATCCCACCTCTAAAGATACAGCCTTGCTTCCCACATAACTGACTTGCCAGGCCACCAACAGCAGCCCCCTCTCTACATGGCCTTATAGCTCCACCATCGGAGTCCCTTTGCTTTTTAATGCCCCAGTTCCAAACACCCAAGAGAGGCACCTTACCAGCTTCGCTTGGGTCCGATATATCCACTGGTTTATCAGGGGAGGCACCAGAGGTGGGGCCAGTCGTTGCCATAGGACTGTAGGGTCCCAGACATTTCATCCCCTGTGCTTGGGCCGTCCTAGGCAGTGGGCTGCGGTTCTGTGCATCAGGAGATGAGTTATATTGGGTGACAGCTGAACAGAAAATGATTCCCTTTGAACTATGGTCATCCCACTCGGCTTTTAGCCTGAAAGAAACCCCAACAACCACTCATGACATCCTGGAAACTCAGTGATAACTGTATGAAGTTCTGTCGCTGCCCTCTTCTGGCTGTGTGACCTTAAGCGGTTCTCTTAATCTTTATGAATCCTAGTTTTCTCATCTGCAGAATGGAAATTATAATTATATAGAATTTTTGAAATGCTGAAGTAGCTAATGCAATATTGAGTGTGAAGTGGTAAAATATGCGATATGGTTTCTGACACTGCAGGTAAATGGAGGGTCCATGTTTCGGTTCAGAGCATCCCATTACCTGCTGGGATCATTTATGGAAAGTGACTCTAACCTCCAAAGAAAATGATATCCCACCCCGAGACACAGAAGAACAGCCTGGATGCAGAGATAAGTAGACAGGACCAGACTGGGTCAGTCCCTGAGTCTGGGGAAGTGCTGGGCAGCACCTCAGGCTAGTTAGTCTCATCCCTGGGGCAGGCATGGCTTCCTAGAACTGGGCCTGGGAGGAGCCACATCGGTTGAGGGGCCAGTTTTGAGAGGGCTCGGATGGGTGGGATCAGACCCAGAAGGTGGCAGCAACTCATGAATAAGCAAATGTGGTAGATAGAATGCAATGCAGCCATAACAAAAAATTCTGACACATTAACAGCATGGATGAATCTTGAGGAGGCTTTGTTGAGTGAAATAAGCAAGTCACAAAAGGACAAACATTGTAGATTTCCACTCTTCCAGAGAAGAGTCCAATGCATAGAAACAGAGTGGCATGATAGTTGCCAGGGGCTCTGGGGTGGCATGGGGAATGGAGAACTAGTATCAACTGGGTCCAGAGTAGAGGTTGGAGAAAATGAAAAAGTCCAGTAGATGGATGGTGAAGATGGTTGCAAACAATGTGAATGTACTTAGTGACGCAGAACTGTACATTTAGAAATGGTTAAACTACGAAAATGTACATATATCTTATCACAACGAAACATAGGAAGTGGATTCCTTAGCCTTCCAGTTGAGCCTTCAGATGAGACTGCAGCCCTGGCGGCGTTGATGCAACCTCATGAGAGATAAACCAGAGGTTACCCAGCTAAGCCAGGCCCACATGCCTGACCCATAGACGCTGTGAGATAATAAACTCTTGTTTTCAATGGCTACATTTTGGGGTAATCTGTTATATGCAGCCACAGATCACTGATGCACTGGCACTGGGTAATCCTGATAGCTCTTTTGTGGAAATGCTCATTGCTTATGCTACAAATTACATATTCGTATATAATCTCATACACTTTCTGAGCAAGACATAATCTTAAAATTTTACACTGAATGGCATATATACTTTATCCCATTTAATCTTTGTAATTACCCTACTTGGTGTGTATTCTTATTTCCATTTTGTGATGGAGAAGAGAGAGAGAAGTTAAACATTGACTAATATTGCAGTTGACTCTTGACCAACACAGATTTGGACTACACAATCCACTTACATGTGGATTTTTTAATAAATACAGTACAGTACTGTGAATGTATTTTCTCTTCTTTATGGTTTTCTTAATAAAATTTTCTTTTTTCTAGCACACTTTGTTGTAAGAATACAGTATATAATATGTGTAACTTGTAAAATATGTGTTACTTGACTATGTCATCATTAAGGCTTCTGGTCAATGGTAGGCTATTAGTAGTTAAGTCTGGGGGGAGTCAAAAGTTATACGCAGACTTCTGACTATGTAGGGGAGATGGGGGGGGTTGTCGGTGCCCCTAATCCCCTGCATTGTTCAAGGGTCAACTGTATATAGAAGTTGAAAATGAAACAAAGTACATAACAGCTAATTGATGGAGGAGCAGGGATTTCAATCCATACCTATCTGTCTTCAAAGTCTAGGCTGCCATTTTGTTTCAAGAAAGCCAACACCTACACATAAGGTGATTTGTTCAATATCTAACAATTGTTTGGAGTCAGAATACTGTCTTGCTTGGTGATTCTCAAAGTATCCCCAGACCAGAAGCATCGTCATGACTTGTCAACTGTTAGAAATGTAAACTCTCAGCCCCATCCCAGACCTCCTGAATCAGGAACTCTGAGATGGACTCAGCAATCTGCTTTGACAAGTCCTGCTAATGATTCTAATGCAAGTTAAATTTGAGACTCGCTGATAGAGAACTGCACTGTATTACACTAGCCCTCAACCCATTTAAGTTTAAATATACATTAATCAGAATTAAATACATTAAAAAATTTAGTTTCTTCTTTGAGCTGGCCACGTTGTTAGTGCTCAGTAGCCACCTGTGGTTAGTGGTTACGGTATTGTCCCACGCAAACATAGAACGTTTCTGTTTTTGCAGAAAGTTCCATCAGACAGCTCTGGTCTAGAGTAGTTAAGTTCCTTTCTTTTTCAGCTGACTGCTCTTTCCGAACTCTGAACCTTCATCTGTCAGCCTAGAATGTGATTTGGACTCAGAACTTTCCTTATGTGTCATCTCTACAATTTTTTTTTTAGTTTACTTAATTAGAGAGAGAGAGAGAGAGAGAGAGAGAGAGAGCAAGCGAGCAGGGGAGGGGCAGAGAGAAAGGGAGAGAGAGAATCCCAAGCAGAGAATCTGCACTGACAGTGCAGAGCCCAATGCAGGGCTGCATCTCACAAACCAAGAGATCACGACCTGAGCTGAAACCAAGTGTTTGGATACTTAACCCCAACCGAGCCATTCAGATGCCCCCTATCTCTACAATTTTATGTCAGTCGTCCCTGTTAGAGATCATTTCACAGGTCTTTATAAGGTTTTGCCTCACTTGCTGGTTCTGATCAGTAGACACTGCTGCTGGGTGTGTTGTATTGAGAAGGATGGGCAGTTGGTGCCAGACTCAAGAAGAGCCAAAGTATGTCAGCCAAGGAGCGGGCAGTGTGGTGCATGTCTGCCACTTTGGCACCAGGACTTTTATGGCATGTGCCTGGCAAGGGGTTGTCAGCCAGGGGACTGTTGAGAGATGCAGAGACTCCCTGGTGAGAGGGACCCATCAGGCCTGACACCGGGGTGATGCAAAGTGAGGCATTCACCTCGGAAATTTTAGATATATATTTTTTTAATTTTTTAACATTTATTTATGTTTGAGAGACAGAGCACAAACAGGGGAGGGACAGAGAGAGAGGGAGACACAGTATCTGAAGCAGGCTCCAGGATGTGAGCTGTTAGCACAGAGCCTGAGATGGGGCTCGAACCCACAAACTGAGATCATGACCTGAGCTGAAGTCAGATGCTTGACTGACTGAGCCACCCAGGCGCCCCCTTGCCTTGGAAAATTTAAAGGGACACCAAAAACTGTAATTATGGTAATATGTTAACCCAGTATTTTTAAGGATCAAAATTAATGCAAAAAATGCATGATGAGCAACATTTCAAACCTTAAAGACTAGATTCAATCACATTGCCCAGAGCCATTTTGGAACTGAGGCAAATGAGAAAACTCTGTGCCCCTAGATACATATTGCATATAGTTTTAAATTTTTGACATTTTGTTTATTGTGGAGTTTGTTGTTTATGTAGATTTTTAGAAATATTGCACTAGCACTAACATGTTATTTATCTTGATGACAGGATTTTGGCTGCTCCTTACGTTTACCATTTGAAGAGTGTGCCTCTCTCACCTCACCCTAATCGCTGCCCTGCCCAGATGACTAGAAAGTCGGAGCTAGAGTCAGTGCTCAGTGCTCATAATTAGCTTATCTCCAACGTGTTTGATTGCTTTAAATGGTCTCCAGTCTGTTTTTATCCCTGATTGCCACACTTTGTTTCATTTTCAGACTTGTGACTGAATTCTTCTTGGAACTAGGTTGGGACACACATTAAGAGATCTGACTCTTCTTTGAGACTCTAGGAAGAATGGCCACGGAGTGGGGAATCTCTCCTGCCGCCAGGCCAGCCCTCAGATTCGCTGTCCTTTGCTGCCCCTGTGTGGTCACTGGAAACTCCAAGGGAATCTGGTTCAGTAGGAAGAGCCACAACCAAGGAGTGCCTTAGTCAAGGGCCTTGGAGATAACTGACCTCAATTCCCTCATTTTCTGGAACAGGAAACAGAGGGCCAGAGAAGTTAGCAGTGGGCTTTGCTGGGAAGTAAGTACTATGCTAGTACGATAGGCTGTAACCCTAATAGTGATTTAGTACCTACGCTGCACCTGCTGGTCCATGGCAGTGAAGAAAATAGACCAAAATTTCTGCCTCTATGGAGTTTGAATTCCAGGATGAGGTAGAGGTGAGGAGAGAAAATAAGCAAACAAGGAAATGCCAAGTGTGTTGGATGATTGTAAGAGTTCTGGGGGGAGATACAGCAGGGGCTCAGGGAAGGGAGTGCCAGGAGGGGAGATACAAGTAGAAACGGGATGGGCTTGCTGAGAAGCAAAGACTTAATAAAGATAAGAGGCAGCCAGTCAGATACCTGGTGGAAGAATTTACCTACATCTTATTTCTAGCAAATGAAACTACCTATAATTCAGACATTCAGTTCCATCCAGCTGCTAACTCCAGGTACACGGTTAGTTGGGGCTTCCGGCTATTACCTCTGAACGCCTCACCGTCCCTTCTTGCCTTCTCATTTCCACACCTTGGGTGACCAACTCCCTGTATTAAATTCCCTGTTTGAAATACCTAGTGATGTCTCTGCTTTCCTGAATGGCCCCTGACTTCGGAGAGCAAATTGTACCCATGATTATCTTGCTTTCTTCACACCTGTGTCTGGAGTTGTGCGGCTCTTTGGCACTTCCCGGCTTGGGCTCTTTGATCAACCACCAAACACCACCTCTACTACTGGCTAACGTTTTTTGAGTGTGTGCTATCACTGATCCCCACACCTACCAAGGAGTGAGCAGGCTTTATCCTAGCCCCAGGCCCTTGCTGGTCTATTAGCCCCTCCCAGGCCCTCAGTTGGGTGCTCTAGAATTTAGCCAGGATATGAGTGGCTCAGGAAAATATCCAGGAGTTTTAGCATCAGTGTAAATAACAGCAACTAACCATTGCTGAGCACTTCTCTGGGGCTGGGGCCATGCTAAGAACTCTATGTACTTTTTCTCATTTAATGCGCTCTTCACCATGACTTTAGGAGGTAGGTACTATCGTGGCTCCGCTTTGCACACAAGGAAATGAGGCACAGAGAAATGAGGGAAATTTTCTGAAGTCATGCAGCTTAGGTATTGGAATCAGAATTTGAATCTGGGTCTACCTGATTCCAGAATAGAGCTCCTAACTACTACTCTGTATTGCCTCAAAAGGAGTGAGCATTGTGGATGGTTGCCTAGAGCAAAGAGGACCTTTGGCCATGACCCGAGGAGCTAAAGGTGACAGCACATCCTTGCCCTTTTCTGGCAGAGGCCTCAAGGGCAGGCTGCTTTAAAGGCTCCGTGACAGGACTCTCAGCCCTGGGTGCACGTTGCAATCACCGGAGGAACTTTTAAACTGCCCACGCCTAGATCCCATCCTCCGATATAACTGGTCTGGGTGGGGCTGGGCCAGGGGATGGCTTTCCAATTTCCCAGGTGATTCTAACATGCAGCCACGGTTGCCAGCCTGTTTTTCTAACTTTCGAGGGGATACTATAAACCTGTACATCTTGTTAAAATGCAGATTCTGATTCAGGATATCTGGATGGGTTGCAAGAGTCATGCTTCTTTTTCCCTTCTTAAAGTGTTATTTCTTTATTTTGAGAGAGACAGCCTGAGTTGTGGTGGGGCAGAGAGAGAAAGGGAGAGAGAGAATCCCAAGGAAGCTCTGCACCTTCCTCAGCACAGGGCCCAGTGCGGACTGGATTTCACAGATGGTGAGATCATGACCTGAGCCAAAACCAAGAGTCAGATGCTTAACCGACGGAGCCACCCAGGCGCCCTGAGAGTCATGTTTCTCAGAAGAGATGATTCTGAAGAGAAAATCCATCCCAAGTGGAAATCTTACTAGTCAAAATGGTGGCCAGCAGCATCGGCAGCATCTGAAGCTTGTTAGAAACTTGGACTCCTGGGCCCCACCCAGACCTGAGAGGGCAGGAGGGAGCCCAGGTGATTTTTATGAAATTAGGGTGGGAAAACTCAGTAAGCCCTGTGCATATATAAAGGAGTGTAGGGAGGCTGGCAAGGGGATTCGAAACTAAGCTTCCAAGCAGCATGGAAGGATTGGAGATGTGGAGCTGGGAGAGGACCAAGAAGAAGGCAGGTAAGTGTCTTGACCTGGGATGGCTACCCCAAGGAAGAGAGAGGGGGCTGGCTTTTTGTGTCCCAAAGGATAAGCGAGGCACTCAGGAGGACTCCTTCCTGAACAGTGGGGTGCCTGGTCCCTCTGGGCTATGCTTCTTGTCAAGGAGGCCACCCTCCCCTGATTATGGCAGAGGGATTCAGGCGTCGTATAGAGTCCATGACTGGTAAACTCTGTTGTTAATCAGAAATTCCGAGTTTGTACAGTTGAAGTGGCAGAAATGCCCGGCCACCTGGGGTCGTAGTCAGCACCTATGAAACTGAGATGAGACTTATTTTGAGGTCAGGACGAGTACATGGTCTTGGATTGAAACTGACAACCTAATGTGGGGAGATACCCACAAAGGGGAGACCTATATCTTACACAAGGGTGAATGGGAGGAGGTGTTGGAAGCCCATGAATCTGGCAGAGGCAACCCCAAAATTCTCAGGCTCCAAAGTTTCCTCCGGTGTCATGCTGTTATTTGATAGGAGGTAATAAGATGACCAGGAGACAGGTGGGCTATGAGGGGCAGGAAAGCCAGGGCTGAAGCTGAAAATGGGGGTCGGGGGTGGGAGTGGAGGGGGTGTATCCTGCACCAACCAGACAAGAGGGGTTTGGATTCAGGTGTCCTGGTGCTGGTCCTTCAGACAAAAACAACTCTGCCTTAGCCAGGACCTGCAAAAGGCAAGGCAGACAGAAAAGCAGTCTGGGACCTTGCCTTGGTTTTCTTGTTTTCGGGGGGTTGGAGGGAGGCAAAAAGAACTAACATAAATTGAGTGACTCCCTAGTAGGAACTGTGTTGTGTTCCTCACGCTAATCTCTGAAAACTCCCAATTTCGAGGTTAGAAACCAACTCACAGAGGAGCCAGTTTGGCTGTCTGTTACCCACCAGTGAGAGGTTAGCCCCAGGCTCTGCACCCAGTGAGAGGCAGAGCTGGGGTGTTGGGAGGTCTCCTCTGCTTGGTACCAGTGTCCTCACAGAGGCTTGGGCCCCTGTGGGGGGCACTTCCTGTTCAGGTGCTTTACCGCTGGGACACAAGGAAATGCATATTCCCTTTCAGACCAGACAAAAGTGCTATTGTTCTCTAGGCCCACAATCCATAATTGTTCTTGGTTCTTCTAAACCCAGGAAGCCAATCTTTGGCTCCCAGTTTGTTTTACCACTCATTTGTCTTGAAGGCCTCACTGGGAAGTACTTTGCTCAAAGCAAAGTGTTTCAAAGATGTGCGTGCACATGCTTGTGTGTGTGTGTGTGTGTGTGTGTGTGTGCGCGCGCGCACGCGCTTTATGCCTGAGATGGACGTTCTATTGTACCTGCCTCTTGAATATTTTCCAGCCAACAATTACTTGGTGTAGCTCTGCTCCAGGGGACAGGAATCCCCTTCAGCTGAATTAGACTGGCTCTCTGAAGGGGAGGAGCCCCTGCCTCCTTGGGGACCACTCCTATGGCTCCCCCTGAACTGATTACACCACTGCTGTCTGCCAGAGATGCCACCACAAAGTTTTAGAAGAAATCCTATTTAGAGGGAACTTCTTGAAGAATCGACAGTCTATTTTTCTAAATCGGGGGATGATTGTAATAGTCTGTTAGCTGATCTCCAGCAGATCTGAGTAGTCCTAATACTTTGTCAGGTGATGTCACTTCTCCCCTTAAAACCTGCCAATGGCTTCCTTTGAGGTACCCACAATGATCTAACAGGTCCTGTGTTATCTTCTCTCCCTTTAGAGCTTCTTAGCTCACCTGTGCTGTTTGCTCTGCTCCCATTAGCTCGCGTGCTGGTCCTCCAAGGCAAGCCCCTCCCTACCTCAGGGCCTTTGTACTTGCTGTTCCCCTAGATAGCTATAGCTTCCTCACTTCTTGTCCTTACTTAAATTCGATCTTTGTCTGGACTTTCCTGGTAATCCCATAAATTCCTCCTCTGGTATACCTTGAGGATTTACCTTGAGGGAATACCTCTGGTATTCCCTTGAAGATTTACATTTCCCCAGGTAGGATGGTTTGGTTGCTTACTTGCAGAGAACTGTGCCAAACGATAAAAGGTGCTCGAGAGTATCTATTGAAGGAGTAAATGAATGACTAAGTCCCTAAAGCAATGTTTTTGGGGCCAGTTACACAACATAGATGTATAGGTGACTGGAAGAAGAATAGAAGGTAGGGAATTCAGGCTGTGCGCCCCTCCTAAAGGCATTAACTCTAAAACAACAGCAGTAACAATCACAAAATAGTCCTGGCTACACCAAGCCCTCTCCAGGTTTCAAGTTTAAGAATGGGTATGCCACACTAGCAGCTGTCTAGAGCCCAGACTTCCTAGAATGGCTATTAACAAGTGACTCTGTGGAGCGATTCCCCGGGTTGAGTTTTCGTGAAGCTGTAGTTTTGTACATTCTAAACACCTTGTTGAGACATTCATTCGTTACAGACTGTAAACGTTTTCTGACTGGAAGGTAGGTGTTTCTCCAGCCATTTTATTTTTTGAATCAGACCCTAGAATTTGTTTTATTCTTTTTTTTTTTTCCTTCCAGTTAGAAAACTTAGAATTGAATTTGTAAGCTTCTTAAAGGGATTAGTCTTGCTGGTATGCATTGTGTATTTGCTTCCTCCCACTGTATGACCTGTCCTTTCTGTTCCTTTGCAGCTTCTTCCTCATTCCTAATTTTTTTAAAGTCTATTTTATATATCTTTTAATTCTTTTTAGCATAAGCAGGGGTGTAAGTAAAGAAAGGAAATGAAGGGGTCCCTGAGTGGCTCAGTCAGTTGAGTATCCAACTCTTGATTTCAGATCAGGTCGTGATCTCATGGTTTGTGAGATCGAGCCCTGTGCCAGGCCCTGAGCCCAGAAATGAACACGAACTTAGGCTTCCTCAAATAAACCCTCCCAGAAGAAATAATTTCCTTTCCTCCACCCCAACCAATACCCTCTAATTCCTAGGTGTCCACGCTGTGACAGTCACTAGAGACTGGGAGAGAAATACATCTGGGATCTAATAGGGAGACACAGGAAATAAGCTAGAGAAGTTTGGAAAAGGTGGTGAGAGCAGGGCAGAGCTCTTCCCTGAGGCAGAATGAAGTTGCTCTTCAAGCACTAGATTCCATCTCTCCATGCAGAAGATCAGACCTCAAGCAGTACAAAGTGCATCCCACACTGAGCTGGCCAAACCACAGGCACTATGTACAGGTGTGTTAAAATAAGTCCAGCCCCTCCTGCTGGGCTGTTGAGGGTATCTGAGGGTCTTTCCTCCTGCTCAGCTTTGGGCCCTTCCAGACTGCCCATGACTCAGGAAAGAGTGGGGTCCTGCCCAGCAGTTATCAACTACACTACCCCAGTAGGACAGTCCCTCTCCTTAGCAGCCCTCATACATTTCCTTTCTCAGGGACTTCCTATTTGTGGTCTGGACAGATCAAGCCATGTGCCTGAGCCACAGGCTGGGTGTCTGCCCAGTTGTGAAGTTGCCACGAACCCTCACACTGAGGGGAAAGAACGTCTGGGGAGTTAGTAGAGACGTAATGATCACTTGTAGTCGGATTCCATCTACCCAGGGAATGTCTCACTGTCTTGTAGCCTCGATAACGTGCAAATGCATTTACCATGAGAGCACAGAGTCCATGTCTAACTTTGCTTGCTTCACCCTAATATCCATTCTAATACCTGTATTAAGTCTGTGCTGTTGCGAGAACAGTCTCCCGTCTCCCCCAGGAAGGCTGTAATCCTAAACCTTGCCTGACAGCTGGAAGCCTTCTATAACAATGAGTGATGGCATGATTCTGTCTACCTGTAAACTCTTGTCCATTTAGGGGAGTGATTCTCTCTGGCAGGGTCTCTTCCTGCTTTCATTTTACACACACACACGTCCCCCCAATATAAAAAGCACCTTCAAAAAGTGGGTGGCTCACCTCATGTGGGGCTATGAGCAAACAGTCAAAAGTCTTGAGACCTCTACGATGCAAAAAGGTGTTTTTTATTATAGCACAGGGACAGGACCCAGGGGCAGAAAGAGCTGCACTGGGAGTGGGAAGGGTGACTATATGCTTTTTATTAGTGGGAGTCCGGGGTAGTGGAAGTCTCTCAGGAATTTGGGAGCAAATCTTCTAGGACCTTGAGGGGCTGGCTGCTGTTAAGGTCATTTACTACTGTCTAATAAAACATAAATCTTGAATCACTTCAGATGTTAATCAGCAGGCTGTATGTCTTAAAGATGATTGCTAACCTATATTTATATATCAAAGGGAAGTAACCCTACCCAGAGCAAAGCTATAGTTGGTAAAACATTAAAGGATGTCCTTGAAGGAGCTGTAGGAATCTCTACGAGCCACAAAAAAGTAGGGCCTTTGTTCCTCTTTCATCCACCATGTTCCCCTGTGAATAACTTTGATCCTCAAATCTTGAAGGTTGCTGAGGATGGGAGGTCCTGTATTCTGTAACTTCCTGCTGCACAGGGAGGTAGCCCCATACCTATGGGTCAAAGTTTGTTTGAGTCATGAAATACCAGAAGCCTGAGGCAGCTGTATCTAGCATTGGTGGCTTGTGGGAATCTCCATGAGCAGAAAGGATCATCTGTCTGAATGAAGGTGTGGCCATGCAAGAGGGTTGGTGCCAGGCACAAAGGCATTGGAGAAAATAGCAAAATGTGATTCAAAATAACAAGAGGGGTGCCTGGCTGGCTCAGTCAGAAGACCATGTGACTCTTGATCTTGGGGTCCTGAGTTGGAGCCCCACATTGGGTGCAGAGGTTATTTAAAAATAACAAGAATAAAAAGTCATTTTAATGAATCTTCTTGAAGACAAAACACCTCTTACCATAACATCAGAACAATAACTGTAAATGACAGAAGACTCAAAAAGGTCACAGTCAAAAATCCTATTGATAGGAGGGGGAAAAAAATCTAATAGGAGCGTAAGTATAGCTGACAAGGAAATCTGGTTATTTCTGTCACACAGAACCATTCAATAATCAGAATATCAAATGATGACTTTATACTAAGACCTATTAAAACTTTAGGAATTTCATGTATTTTCTAGAACAGCTAGAGCATTTGCCCAGACAATACAGCCTAAGGCCTAATTGACGGTGCTTTGCAAGTAACTTACAGAATAAGCCTAATTAGTAAAAAATTTTAAAAAAACAAAAAAAACCCCCACTTCATTTACAAACCAAATCTCTGAAGTTTGTTCAAATCCTCAAAAGTTGTAAGGCACATGCCTAAGTAGGATTATACATCATTATTAGATAAAAATTATTTAACCAAGTTAATGAGAATCCGAAAGCAAAGTGGTCATATAGTTTAATTGCATTTATTTGAATTTTAATTCTTAGTTTTCAGTAGAGATTAAGGTTTCTAAGTAGATAAGCCTTATATTTAGTAATGTTTTAGTATCTCCTCTTATTTGGAAAAGACTTAGATATCTAATGAATTCAATCTAGCCCATCATCTAAGTAAAACTTGAAAGTTTCAAGCCACCAAAGATTTTGAAAGTTATTTTAACAATTATCCGTGAAATCTTTGAGACAGACAAAATTAGCCGTCATTTTGAAGCCGCCTTTTGTTGACAAATGGCAAGAGCTAATGCAAACCAGTTTCACTGTCAGTAAACCTTTGTCGAATAAAAGTTTTATATCAATGGTGACAACTCCATAGACCTGACCATCTTCATTAAACTGACAAACTCAAAAAATAAAAATCTACAAACTCAAATTAGCTTTCATATAGAATGTGTAGCTCCTATGTCCACTTAAAAGTCAATTTGCTCCCCATTGTCCATTTTTGGCTGGACAACCAATGGAGAAATGTGAAGTGGGTGGTTTAGGTCCAGGAAGAGGTAATCTTTGCCCTTTGATTGCAAGGGTAGGAGGAGCAGGAGCTGGTGGTGCTGGTGTAGGAGCTGGTGAGACAGGCTCCACCCATGATGGTGCCGAAATATAGGGAAGAGGTGGAGGCAGAGGAGGTGAGGTGTTGCCAGCAAGGCTGGAGGCAGATAAAAGCCCAGAGAGAAGAAAGAGGACTTCCAGTCCTGGTCCTAAAACTTATCGGCTTATGGGGTGTCTTGGTGGTTCAGTTGTTACACATCTGACTTTGGCTCAGGTCATGATTTCAAAGTTTGTGAGTTCAAATCCCATATTGGGCTCCTTGCTGACAAATCAGAGTTTGGAGCCTGCTTCAGATTCTGTGTCTCCCTCTCTCTCTACCCTTTCCTTGCTCATGCTATGTCTCACTCACTATCTCTAAAAAAAATAAAAAAATCTTCTATTAATTTTTAATGTTTATCAGCTTTGGACAGATGAGCAGTTACATATTCTTTTTCCAACAACAGAAAGTGAAAATAGGAAGTCCATGTGAAGAGGGAGAGAAGACTGGTAATTTCCTGGAAACAAAAGGAGTTTAGGCAGCTGCTTGGGAATATTCCTTAAAGTCCCTCCCCATCCCGACGTAGACTAACCACAGACAACGGGCTCTGATAGTCCTAGCCCTGGACGAGGGATGCCAGTGTCCAGGTGTCCCCATTGCATTCTAGACTCTATATGGATGCTGTGCTATTATGCTGAGAAGAATCCACTGGTTTTGTGTGTGTGTGTGTGTGTGTGTGTGTGTGTGTGTTAAATTTTTATGTCTTTATTTTGAGAGACAGAGACTGAGAGCAAGCTGGGGAGGGGCAGAGAAAGAGGGAGACACAGAATCTGAAGCAGGCTCCAGGCCCTGACCTGTCAGCACAGATGCAGGGCTCGAACCCATGAGCGGTGAGATTATGACCTGAGCCGAAGTTGGACACTTAACCGACTGAGCCACCCAGGCACCCCAAGAATCCACTGTTTTTAACCCATGGAAAACACTAGAAAAGTTTTACAAAGGGAAATTTCCCAATGTTGTGACTTAAGTAGCCAGTAGGGAACAGTGATGAAAAATAATAAGGCTAGAAATCCATCATGGTCTAAACATTCTAACACATGTAATCTTTGCAGTTGACTTCCCTAGGAAATCGTCCCTGAATGGGTTTTAATTTGATCCAGCATTGGTTTCTGCCAGCTCTAAGAAGAGGTCTTGCAACCAGAAGCAATTAGTGTAGGGATGTAGGGGGAATCACGTTAGACCAATGAGGAGGAAATTTCACACGGGAGTCTTAAGATGGGCAGCTGTCTTAGTGACTTAAGTGGCAGCCCAGGGCCCAGGGCAAACCGCTATTTATAAGAACAGGAATAGAGAGGGTGTCAGGGCTGTGATTCTCATTATCATTTCAGCCAGGGTCCTAGCTTCCAGTCAGAAGGCAGGCTTTCATTGCCCGGCATAGAGTAGCTACAGACTAGAGGATTGCATCCTGAGCCATTGGCATAAAAGTGTTCCAGGGAGACCACACTCCTGGAAAAGCCCCTGAAATGAAAGATAAGAGGGAGGAATTCACTGAATTTGTACCGAAGCTCAAGCTCCAAATGAGAACACTGACCCCAGGTTGGGTGCCAAAATGATGTGTAGTCAAAGTGAATGGTCAAGAAAGCATTCTTGAGAACTTTTTGGTGCAAAAAAGTGCTTTTATTACAGCATGGGGACAGGACTCATGGGCAGAAAGAGCTGCACTGGGATTGTGAGGGGTGACTGACACACATTTTAGTCAGTAGACACTAGGGATAATCTTGAAGGAATTTGGAAGCCAAGACTTTCAGGACCTTGAGGGACCAGCTGCTGTTAAGATATCAATGGACCATATGTCTGAAAGATGATGGCTAACCTATATCTTGGGTGGGGGTAGGGGGATGTTTATGGTTGTCAGAGGGAAGGAGCCCTACCCAGAGCAAAGCTATAGTGGTAAAACATTAAAGGATGTCCTTGAGGGAGCTGTAGGAATGTTGGAATCTCTGTGCCTCAGGAGTCCTTCCTGGAGACTACTAGCCACAGCAAAGTCTGGCCTTTGTTCCTTTTTCTTCCAACACACCTACCAACTTTTTCTTTGGGAAGGTACCTTAAATAAACTAATTTGACTCCATATTCCATCTCTCTGTGGCCAGAATTCAGCAAATATTTATCCAGGACCTTCTATGTGCCCCATACTCTTGTAGGACCTGGTCATATGGCCGTGAACAAACCAAACTCCTTGCTCCCTTGTAGGAAATTTGCGGTGGGGAGAGATGAGCAAGAAGTAAGATCTAGTGTGAAAAGTACTATGGAGGCAAAAAACCAAGAAAGTGTGTGTGTGCGTGTGTGTGTGTGTGCGCACGTATGCATATGCATGTAGGGTGGTGATTTTAAAGTAGGGAAAGCAGCAAAGATTCCCCTGAGGGGGTAACATTTGAGTAATGACCTGCAGTGGGGAGCCACGCAGATAAGCCGGGGTGAGGTTCAGGTCCTGCAGTGAGCATGTATGGAGGCCCTGGAGAAGGGTGGGGTTGGCGTCCCAGGAACGGCCAAGAGGGGCAGAAGAAGTGTGCTGAAAGGCAGATGCTGAGGCAGGTTATGTGAGGCCTTACAGGGCCTTGTGAGGACTTTGGCTTTGGCTGAGTTGGCAGCAATTAGAAGGTCATGAGCAGAGGGGTGACTAACCTGGTTTAGACTTTTTCCTTGTTCTCTGTAACTGCCATATAGAGACAGCCAGGGTCAAGACCAGAAGTAGGGAGCCCTGTTAGAGGGTGGTATGGACTTACGGCAGTTGTGCAGATGGGTAAGCCAAGCTCCTTGTGGCTTGCTTGGCACCGTTGGGTGGTGGCTAGTTTGCTGTTTCAAACCATCAAAAATAATAAAGATGAAAGTTCTAAATTGGAGTGTTCTTGTTTAATTTTAGAATAGCATTCAATAAATAGATATCTGGTCCTATTTAGAATGCTAAAGGTATGGTTGGTGAATTGTGTTGTATTCTGCAGAAAGATTTTATACAGACTCCTTCATTTTCAAAGAATTTATGAGGTAGATACCACTGACCTTTTAAATTATAAGAAAAGTCATGTACAAGATAAACTAGAAGTCCGGTAGAACCAACTGGTACACAAAGGTGAGACAAGACCCCTTGGTCCTCTCTGCCTTGTCTCTCTGAGTCCATGGGTGGGTCCTCTAGCACCTAGAGCATGAACCTCTATCCTCCAACCGAGTGGGATCAACACAGAACATTTTCTTCTGTGCCTGTATTTCCTCACTTATGAATCGATTCTTGGTGCCTCCATAGTCCTACATAGGACCCATCTGGCAATTCCAAGGTACAGATGTATCCTATTTTATTTTTTTTTAAAGTTTTTATTAAGTGATCTCTTCACCCAGTGAGGGGCTGGAACTTCTGACCCTGAGATCAAGACTATCACATTCCACTGACAGACCGCCAGGCACCCCTGGATGTATCCTATTCTAAATGCGATCTGAATCTTAGGAGATAGGCAGAGTTACTGTCATTTTATAAATGAGAAAACTCCAGTTTAGAGAGCGTAGCTCCATGGTTTGCAATTAAATGAAAGTACTGAGTGATCCCAGGTCTAATGACTCTGTTCTTATTTCTCTATTAACCAAGAGAGTCTTAGCAGTGAGAGGAACAGAAAGCAAGTTCTCCTGTTGTCAAAATGGTGTGGGTGGCCTCTCAGGCTACCAAGGGGCCACATGGGAAATTCTCCTCACCTTTCCTGATTGCCATCCTCAGGTTCCTACCAGTAAATAGTCTGCTTTTATCTTACCTGATTGCTAAATACGGAAAGCCATTAAGCTGTAAGGTTTGGGATTCTTAGCAGACTCATCATACGAGTCACAATCCTGAGACACTCCCCTGTTTGCATTTGTATTGGTCATTTCCTCCAGAGGGTAGGATGTGGCCATGTGTCCGGACTTAGCAACGGTGAAGGTCATGCCTGGCAAAAAAGGTTCTTTCCTCCTCTTACACATCCTGTATTTTCAAAGTTGGATCTTGACTTTTTTTCTGAGTATAAAAATAGTGTGTGTTCATTAAAACACCTACATATACACACCACAGGTGTATATAAAATAAATTTTTCCACATAACACTGACGCTGCAGTGACTCGCTATTAACCATTTAGGTCTGCCTTTCAAGCTTTTTTGTGTGTCTGCATGCACAAGTATTTATAGGAGTATTTCTATTTTCTACAGATTGTTGCTTATATTCCCCTATACTTGTCATGGCTATTTTTAAAAATTTTTATTTTATTTTTTAAATTTACATCCAAGTTAGCATATAGTGCAACCATGATTTCAGGAGTAGATTCTTTAATGGCCCTTACCCATTTAGCCCATCCCCCCTCCTACAAACCCTCCGGTAACCCTCTTTTTGTTCTCTATTTTTAAACATATGTTTTGTCCACCTCCCTGTTTTTATATTCTTTTTGCTTCCCTTCCCTTATGTTCATCTATTTTGGATCTTAAAGTCCTCATATGAGTGAAGTCATATTTGTCTTTCTCTGACTAATTTCGCTTAGCATAATACCCTCTAATTCCATCCATGTAGTTGCAAATAGCAAGATTTCATTCTTTTTGATTGCTGAGTAATATTTCATTTTATAGATATACCACATCTTCTTTATCCATTCATCCATCGATGGACATTGGGGCTCTTTCCATGCTTTGGCTATTGTCAATAGTGCTGCTATAAACATTGGGGTACATGTGTCCCTTCAAAACAGCACACCTGTATCCCTTGGATAAATACCTAATAGTGCAATTGCTGGGTCGTAGGGTAGTTCTATTTTTTTCTTGAATATTTATTTATTCTTGAGGCAGAGCGAGACAGAGCATAAGAAGGGAGAGGCAGAGAGAGAGGGAGACATAGAATTGGAAGCAAGTTCCAGGCTCTGAGCTGTCAGCACAAAGCCTGACATGGGCCTTGAACTCATGAACCACAAGATCATGACCTGAGCTGAAGTTGGACACTTAACCAACTGAGCCACGTGGGTGCCCCAGGGTAGTTCTATTTTTAATATTTTGAGGAACCTCCATAGTGTTTTCCAGAGTGGCTGCACCAGTTTCCCAACAGCAGTGCAAAAGAGATCCCTTTTCTCCACATCCTTGCCAACATCTGTTGTCGGTCATGGCTATTTTCTTATGCCGTTTTATTCTTTCTATATTCTAATTAATTTTTTAGACTTCACATTACTATTAAAATGTTTTCACGACTTCATAATCTTTTATAGTTTGGAAGTACTATAATGTATTCATGGTTATTTTAGTCTTTAATATTTTACTCTTAAAATGGACTCCCAAAAAATGCGTATGTTTTAAATGCTCCATTCTGTAACTCCTCCCTGGGGGAGAAATTGATCAGACTTCTAGGCTAGAAGTCTGGAGAGCTGGGCTTCCTTTCCAGCTCTGCTCTTAGCTGTGTCCTTGCTCTGCCATGTGATATCAGGCTGTTCTCTTCACTTCTCTCAACCTTTGTACCCAACTGCACAAAAAACTTGAAAGGCAAAATGACTGTAGTAAAGCCCTTGCTATGTGGATGGAGGCTCGTCGCAGAGCATCATGAGGACCGAGAAGAGTAGAACATGTATGTACCTAGTCTCCAAAAGCATTATAATCCTGTGACATGGCACACACAAGTGGGGTCCTTCCGCCATCCTCCCACCCGAAAATCAGGGTCTTGATGATAGTGGGGAAAGGATGGCAATTCAGTAATAGCATAAATGCCTGAAGGTGGAAAAGTGGCAGGAGTATTTGGGGACAGTGAAGGGAACAGTGGGATAGGAGTAAGAAGTTTAGCTGAGTTAGTGATAAAATTAGAAAGGAAGTTTGGTAGGATCTTGTATGTCAAGAAGAGGAATTTGGGCTCGTCTTGATCCAAAGACAGTAAAGCCCATACATTGCAGGTGGGAGTTCCTATAACCAATGTGCCTGTTCTGTGGCCTCTGGTTTGTGCAGTTAGTAAAATTGTGTGTGTGTTTGTGTGTGTGTGTGTGTGTGTGTGTGTGTGTGTGTGTGATGGGGAAGGGAGGGGAAAGGAGGGAAGGGAGAACATGAGAGAATATTTGTATTGACAGAACATCCTGGAAAATAATTGATGAAAGGGCACATGGAAGCCATCAGCCCAACTCCTTTAATCAACTACCTTGGAGGGAAGGAGGGCCTTGGCCCAGGGCCCACAGGGACCCACTCACTGCTGTCAACACATGTCTGGGCCACACGATGAAGTGATGCTTTAGCTTCAACTTGCCGATGTGGCTTATATTGTTATGCCAAGTTTGCTGATGTAGCTTGGAAAAACCGCTGAGCTTGGTATCAGGAGGTCCGTGTTCTGATTCCAACTCTGCCCCTGGCCAAGGCTCTCAGACCCTTCTATGTTGGCAGTTTCCATATAGTTACATGAAGGTGTTCACTTAGAGCCGGTGGCTTTCCCCCCCTCCTCTGACAGTCAGAATCCTCCTTTTGTGTGTTTTGAAAATCCCTTTTGCACTCATTTGCTCTTTTAATTATTTTTTAAGTTTGTTTATTTTGAAAGGTGAGAGAAGGCACAAATGGGGAAAGGGCAGAGAGAGAGGAGAGAGGGAGACTCAAGCTGGCTCCACAGTGCCAGCGTGGAGCATGACATAGGACTTGAACTCATGAACTGTGAGATTGTGACCCGAGCTGAAGTCCTACACCTACCTGACTGAGCCACCCAGGTGGCCCTCATTTGATTTTTAACCTGATTGTGGGTGTAGGTGGAAGAGCTGTTGCTTGGTGTTACAGAGGAGGAAAAGGGAATTTGGACCACCATTAGGTGACTTGTCCTAGTTATTCCCAAGTTTCATTCCCCTCCTCCAGTGCCCTTTCCACTACACCACACCACTGAGAAATAATTTCACTTTAGTCATCTGTTCAGATTTCTTCCAAAGGAGATTCACTCACAGCTCAGCAGGGGTTAGCTTGGGTTTGCCCCCATAGGAGGTACTCATTGTGGGTCAAATGAGAGGGGTGGGGAAGGCCTTTTTGGAGAAAATAAGCCACCTGGTTCTCTGGCCTTTTAAAAATTTATATTCTTTAACATCTTTCTAATCTGTATATTGATCTTATCAATATGCCTTTGTTACTGTGCTTTTGTCCACAAAATTCAGTGGGAATATGCATTTGCAGTGTTATGACAACCTTGTTTAATAACCTGTATTTTCACTTGAAATATGTCGCCATTGTATTTTCATGGAGCAAAGTAATTCAGTGGGGGGAAACCAGAAACACAACCCACGGATTGCTTGAATGAGTTCTTTAGTATTACTTGGAAACCAGCCTCTTGGCTACTATGGTCTTAGAGAGAATTTCGAACTTAACAACCAGGACTTTTTGGAAAGAAAGGTGCAACTTTAGTTGACTAAGCTGGAAACCCAGCAATGACCTATTACCCTAAGTTCTTTGGAGGCTAGTTTATTACTCAGGTTACATCTTTCCTGATATTTAACAGGTGAATTGGTGTGGGTACTCCTCATTTAGAGAAGGAATCCTTGTAGATGTAGAGATATGGTTTATATCTTCAGCATAGAATGAGGATAACTTGAAATAATTGATACTAGACTAAAAATTCTTTTATCTTGCTGTTGGGAGGTTAAAGTACTAAGCAAAGCTAGTAGACAAAAATGGATTATTTATAAATGATCAGGAAATACTGTGTTATGAACTGGGAGAGTACTAGGTTGGATCCACATCTCACATTGTTGACTAAGGTGATAAATTCCAAGTGGATTGAAGATTTTTTTTAAGTTTATTTTGAGAGAGAAAGAGTATGCATGTATATGAGTGAGAAGGGGCAGTGAGAAGTACAAAGGGAATTCCAAGCAGCTCCATATGGTCAGCACAGAGCTGATGAGGGGCTCCAACTCACAAACCATGAGATTGTGACTTGAGCCAAAATCAAGAGTCGGATGCTTAAACAACTGAGCCACCCAGGTGTCCGAATGGGTTGAAGATTTAAATAGAAAAATATGCAAGTCCTAAAATAAGTAGAAGAAAACATGAAAGAATGCCTTTATAGACTTAGAGTTGGGAATACCTTTCAAAATAGGACTCAAAATTCAGAATCCCAAAAGAGAAGGCATAGAAGATTGATCATACTTAAAACCCCCACAAAACCTTCCAACTGGCAAAACAAAACCTACACCAAAAAGAAAAGGGAGGGGGGAAGGCAACCTGAGGAAAAGAGTTGGCAATAGTTGTTACAGACTATGAATAAAGGACTAATAATGTCTCCAATATGGAAAGCATTTTTAACTTGTAAAAACTTAGAAGAACACAATAACACTTGAAATAAAGATATGCAAAGAACATGAACAAACAGTTCACAGAAATGAAACAAAAATGATTCTTAAGCATTGGGGAAGTTGAGGCTCAATTTTACACATAATAAAAGTAAATTAACAATAGGCTGAGATGCCAGATTGGTGCAAAAAGAAAAAAAAGCCAAAGTTGTACATCTGTTAAGGCTGTGGGGAAAGAGACATTTTCATATGTAGCTGGCAGAAGTGCATATTGGTTCTGTATTAAAAAATCAAAGTTAAAAAAGCACATGCTCTTTGGTACAGCAATTCAATTTCTGGGACGTACCAATAGGGTATGCGTGTGCTTGTGCGAAATGATGTGAATCTATTCATTGTAGCCTTTTTTGCACTAGTGAAAGATTAAAAATGATCCGAATGTCCCTCAGTAGAGGATGAGCCATGGTGCGTAGATACAGCGGAAAACCATGCAGCTTTAGATTTATGTGGAAAGACTGACTTTGAACTAAAAACAAAATTCAACAAACGGGTGGAGAACAATCTACTTATATGTTATGTAAAAGGGCGGGTTGGGATGACTACACGTTACGTCCTTTTATATGCATTTCTAAAACTTCTGGAGGGCTACCTCGGAAACTAATAAAAGTGGCCTTATATTTGAGGATGTGGGAAGTGGGTGGCAGAGAAAGTTGGAGGAGTTTTCACTGTATACCTTTTAATATTTCTCCATTGAAATATGGCACATAAAGAAAAGAACAGACTACATAATGCTTGGCTTAAATAAATCCCAAAGCGAACACTGATCCCATTGTCTTGGTCAAGACGTAAAGCCCTACCTCACCCATAAGCCTCCTTTTCATCACAGTCCTCCCCCTCACAGGTGACCACTATCCAGATGTTAGGATTATCACCTTGTATGGTTTGATCACCTAGGTGCGCATCTCTAAATGATGTGCGTTAGTGGATTTATAGCTTTTATACTGTCTTGTAATGCGTTTCTTTGTTACAAGCATACATGCCGTGCATAGCGTAGTTCATTTTCATTGCGAGGTCTGAGATTGTTTTGTAAAGATGCTACATTTGTACATCCACTTCAGTGAACATTTGTGTGATTTTTAGTTTGGGGCTATGATATTGTGACTTATACGCACAGATGTATTTGGTTGTTCAGATGACAAAAATCTATCTCTCCTAAATGTTTGAGGTCAGGTTCTTGCCCATAGCTCCCAAAACTCTCAATTTGCTGAACAATAGGAACATGTCATGTTAGACTATTTGGTCTCTTGTTCTCCATTCTTGAAGGCCCTTCAGAGCCATAAAGGTGAAATGAGGGTCTCACTGTTCATAACAGTCCCCTTTGTACCACAGTGGAGTTTGTGTTACAGAGAGGACTTGCAAAGCACTGAAGGATGGAAGCTGGTTGACCAGAGAACCATTTGTGACTAGAGGGTTGGAACTTTCCGTCCCCCTCCTCAGGTTTCCAGGGATGGGAGTAGACATTGAATTAATCACCAGTGTCCAATGACTTGGTCAGTCATGCTTATGTAATGCCTCTATTAAAAAACCCACCACAGGTGGGCTCAGCTTTCCAAATTAGAGAAACAGAACACTTCATATGCCACCGTGTTGGGTCCCAAAATTTATGACGATGGAAACTCTTTTGTTTGGGACCTCATCCTATAGGTCTGTTCTCACAGCTGTTGATTTGGACCCTTCTAGTGTTCTTTGTAATGAACCAAGAATCTAGTGAGTAAACAGATTGCCTGAATTCTGTGAGCCACTCTAGCAAACCCGAAGAGGGGCTGGTGAGGACCTCTAGTCTGTAGCCAGTTGGTCAGAAACACAGATAACCTGGGCTTGTGATGGGATCGGAAGTGGGAGTCAATCTTAAGGCACTGAGCCGTTGGCCTGGGGAATCTGACGCTTCCTGTGGGGAGAGTGTTAGCAATTTATCCTAGCCGCTAACTCAGGAAACAGGTGAGTTCTGGTGTGCTGCCCCAGCCACCTGCTCCCATGGGGGGACCCCAAGGTGTCTGGACAAGGGGAGAGCACAGCTCCTGGCTGGGTTTGACAATAGTGTTGCCAAACAAACTCATATAAACTCTTCGCAAGAGAAGTCAATAATTCAAGAGATGAGGGTTTGTAAAGGGGAAGGGAGAAATTTATTTTGGGTGCTGGCAGCTGGGGGATGTGACAGGCTCAAGTCTTTTTTTTTTTTTTTTAATGTTTGTTTATTTTGGAGAGTGAGTGAGCAAGGAAGGGGTAGAGAGAGGGGAGAGAGAATCCCAAGCAGGCTCCATGCTGTCAGCACAGACCCCCAAATGGGGGTCGGTCTCACTAACTGACATCAAGAACTAGATACTTAGCCAACTGAGCCACCCAGGCACCCCAGGCTCTAGTCTTAACAACTGACAGCAAGATGGACACAGAGTTTTACTGGGAGAAGTAGAGGGGTATGTGCGAGAGAACAGGCATGATCCTGGGTAGGGGTCAGTATGTGTTCAGGTGGTGATCGTGGGCAGGGAAGGGGATGTGTGGGATGTGGTCTTCTGGCATTCTGTCGCTATCAGGGCTTTTCAGGTCTGGTGAGTGGGATATTCCAGTCACTGCAAAATACTTTGATCAATGCCTCGAGATAGTATGTGATGAAAGACCAGCACAATGGGTTTTAGAGCATGAATTACAATCTGGTCTATTTCTGGTTTTAGTTATGGGAGTCTGTAGCTAAGCAAGATCAGATTTGTATACCTGCCTCTCCTCACCTGTCTCCTACACCTCAAATGTCTGAAGTTAGGCTCTTTGATATCCCCTCCACTAACCAGCACTGCCTTCCCCACCCACATCCACTTCTCTTCCAGGGGTCCCTTCCATAAACAGAACTGATGGCTTTTATAGGAAACATAGGAATTCTTCTTGGCACCAAATCCTCCCCCCCCCCCTCCAGCATTGGATCATCAGGTTCTATCAATGCCCGCGCCCTAGTTCCTTAATTCTAAGACACTTACATATTGCCCAAAGTGGAAGTAATTTTAATAGAGAGACTGCTTGGCATAAATTGGGTGCTCCACATGGAGTGTGATCTTCTTAGAACCCACATCAATGGGCCGCTCGGCAAACAGCTGGGTCGTGGCACAGAGACGGCTGTCGCTGTTGTGTGTGGACACTTGGCTGCACAGGTGTCCCTACGTCTGTCCCCCATTGGTGGGACTCTTCCCAGAGGAACTTCTGTTTTAATCTGGATTCTCCATTCTTTCCTAAAAGCCTCTTCAAGGGGATTGCATCATAATGCAGTTTGCCCTTTAACTTTGGCCTAATTTAACTTCCAGAAAAGTTGCAAAAATAAGATAAAAACAGAGAGGGAGGCAAGCCATAAGATATTCTTAAATGCAGAGAACAAACTGAGGGTTGATGGGGGTGGGGTGGGGTAAATAGGTGACAGGCATTAAGGGGGGCACTTGTTGGGATGAGCACTGGGTGTCCTATCTAAGACCTGAATCACTGGGTTCTATTCCTGAAGCTAAGACTACACTGTATGTTAACTAATTTGAGAATAAAAAAATAAAGATATATAAATAATTTTTTAAAATAACGTCGAGGTGGCAGGGGGAGATACATAAAGTTGCCTTATACCCTTGAGAGATTTTCCAAATGTTCACTTTCTGAAACGTTAAAAGTCAGTTACAAGAGTGCCTGGGTGATTCAGTCAGTTAAGCATCTGACTTCAGCTCAGGTCATGATCTCACAGTTTATGGGTTTGAGCCCCGCGTTGGGCTCTGTGCTGCCGGCTAGCTCAGAGCCTGGAGCCTGCTTCAGATTCTGTGTCTCCCTCTCTCTCTGACCCTCCCCCACTCGCATTGTCTCTGTCTCAAAAATAAAAGCATTAAAAATAATAATAAAATGTTAGTTACAGACATGGTGCCTCTTTAGATATAAACTTCAGTTTGTATTTTCTAAAAATAAGAATGTTCTCCTAAAGTACCAACAGTACAATAACCACAATCTGAAAACTAACATGGATGTAATGCTAATTTGGGGGCGGGGGTTGAACCTAGAACTCTGCCCCCATTGCCAGAAGGGAGGCAGAGTTTGTGGCCAGCCTCCCTTTCTGTAGTCCATCTTACTTTGATATCAATTGCAATGCCGTCAGGGTGAGGCTAAACAGAATGTTAGGCCATCAACAGCCACCTTGGAGAGGAGGCTAACGCGTCCCTGGCGTGAGGAAATCCGCCCCACGTAAAGCCCTGCCTGTGGCCCGGTCCGGCCCTTCCCAGAACAGGGTCTGAAGTGACTGAGGCCCAGGCCTGGAGGCAGGGGCCGGGTCTGACTTTGCTCAGACAAGACCCCAGCCCTCTCAGCCAATCTGAAATCGAATTGGCAATTCTTGGCTGAAAACGGAACAAAGCGATACTTAGATTTTTAAAAATTATATGCAGGCCTTCATTTTGCTAATTATATTAAGTCCTTAGCAAAAGGAAATTCTGGATCACACAGTGATTTCATTGTCATAGCTCTTTCATCTTAAATGCAAAGACTAGGGAAATGCTTAATGACAGATGTCAGAAGAGTGCAGGCCTTTAGTGTGGAAGGTCCCTTACCTTGGACTTGTCTGAGGTTTCCTCATGATTGGATCCACACTAACCACCTGTGTTCTTCTCTGTAATGATACAGCTTTAAAATGGAAGCTTATCAGATACAGATGCTTACCTAGAAAGGCAAATAGTAGAAATTACCTGTTCCTTTCAGAGTGGAGAAGTTGGAGAGATCTTGAAGCCCTGTCACTCAGGGCTGAATGTCTATTTAAAGGATCCTGGTGACTTTCAAGAGAAGCCATTTAGTTTGTAACAATATAGAATCCAATTAAGAATAAGAATCTAGGAGTTATGTCAAATAGAAAATGCAAATATACTTTCACTCTCTTAAAATTAGACTTTTAATTCATAAAGGTGGTGAAGAGAGAGATTGCAAGCACAGGTATTTGGCAGTAGGGGATGGCGGCACACGGAGGGGAGAGGGGGGCGCCTTGAGCTCTTAACAGCTGGAAGGGATTCAGAAGTAGCTTTAGGCTCTGAGTGTCTGAAAACCTTAAAGTCAGACTTCGTGACACTTGAAGAAATAGCTAATTCTACAAATAGGTGTATGTTCCTGCCAATTAATTTAGAATTGGTACATTTGAAAAAAAGTTGGTCCATTTAATGTACAAGCCCTTATGCCAATACAAGTATCCATGTTCGTATGCACAAAGCACATTCTTACATAGACCTGATCAGGGGAAACAAAACATTACTATAGAATGGCAGGTGATAAGAGTGACTTTTCTACTTTAACAAATAGTAATATTATTAAAAAAGGTTGTCACTTTTGCCAATTAAGTGTCAGACAATTAAAAGTCCTTAGAGAACAAGGAAAAGTGGCAGGAAGAAAAAATGCCCATGACTGTCTTCATTGAACCAGGAAGTTTAATTCCCTAAAAGTAGTCATTTAAAATGTTCCCAATGTAGAGGGGCACTTGGGTGGCTCAGTAATTTAAACATCTGACTCGTGATTTCAGCTCAGGTAATGATCTCATGGTTCAGGAGATCCAATCCCATATCAGGCTCTGTGCTGACAATGTAAAGCCTACTGAGGGTTCTCTCTCTCCCTCTCTGCCCCTTCCCTGCCTGTGCTCTCTTTCGCACTCTTTCTCAAAACGAACAAATGAAAAATTTTAAAAATGTTTCTAATGTAGAAAAAAGGTGGTTTATTTTTCAACTTCCAGTAAGCTTCTAAAGTTCATTTGGCATCAATGACATCAGGGTAGTACTTGGATTTTTATTATTATAAAATTCCTTACCAGCTCAGCATATTATATTAATTTTTACACTGGCACATTCTCCTTTATCCACAATAAAAAGGTAACATTTCTTTCCTCCTTCCTCCTCCCCACCTGTCTGCTGCCACTGCCAAACCATGTGTGAATGAGTTCTTAGTTCAAGAAGATTTCCCATGGAACACCTGGGTGGCCCAGCCGATTAAGCATCTGGCTCTTGATCTTGGCTCAGGTCATGATCTCAAGGTTTGTGAGATTGAGCCCTGCGTCCAGCTCCATCAGAGTGCAGACCTGCTTGGGAGTCTCTCTCTGTCCCTCCCCTACTCACTCTCTCTCCTTTTCAAAGTGAATGAACTTAAAAAAAAAAAATTGAACTATCATGTGTAAAGGAAATCCTAAAAGAAAATTTGAGGTTGGGTTAGGCAAAAATGTCTTACATAGGACATCAAAAGGATATGTAAGAAAAAAGTTGATAAATTAGACTTCAAAATGAAATACTTCAGCTCTTTGAAAGACACTGGTTCAAATATTTTTTAAAAATTTTTTGGAGTTTATTTTTTTGGTGTTTATTTTTGAGAGACAGCGAGAGTACTAGTGAAGGAGGGACAGAGGGAGAGAGAGAGAGAGAGACACAGAATTTGAAGCAGGCTCTGAGCTGTCAGCACGGAGCCCACACAAGGCTTGAAACCACAAACCATGAGATCACGACCAGAGCCAAAGTCGGATGCTTAACCGACTGAGCCACCCAGGCGCCCCTGCAAGGCATTAAGAGGATGAGAATACAAGCCACAGAGTGGAGGAAGCCCTTCACAAAGACTCTTTGAAAAGAACTTGTCAGAAAATCTAAAGAACCCTCAACTCAGCAGTAAGAACAACCAATTTTTAAGATGTGCCACAGGTTCAGATGCGTAGTTCAGCAGTGAAGATCTACAGTATGCAAAAAAGCATATGAAAAGATGGTCGTCGTTGGTCATTAGAGAAATGTAAATTAAAACCAGGAGATACCACTGCCCACCTATTTAAATGGCTGGAGAAGATTGGCTATACCAAGTATTGATCCAATGTGGAGAAGTTGGAACACTTGTACTCTGCTGGGAGGAATGAAAATTAGGATGACTACTTTGAAGAAAAATTTGACATTTTCTAAAAAATATTGTATACCTGGGGAGCCTGGATGGCTCAGTTAGTTGAACATCTGACTTCAGCTCAGGGCATGATCTCATAATTCATGAGTTTGAGGCCCGTGTCAGGCTCTGAGCCTGCTTCAGATTCTGTGTCTCCCTCTCTCTACCTGCCCCTCACTTGCATTCTCAAAAATAAACCTAAAAATTATTTTTTAAAGGTTATATACCTACAATGTAATCTAGATGTAATTTCCCAGAGAAAGGGAAATATAGTCTACATACCAACTTGTACATGAATGCTTTATAATAGGTTTTTTGAAATAGTTAAAAACTGGAAACCACCCAAATGTCCATCACCAGATAAATGGACAAATTAGAAAATACTTCCTATGGTGACACGAAATAGATCTTTGGTTGCTCAGGGGTGGGGGGTGGAGGAAGAGCTACAAAGGGACAGGAGGACACTTTCAGGGATGATGAGTCATTATCTGGATTGGGGTGGTGGTTTCTCAGGTGTATGCAGCTGTCAGTATTTTTGGGTTCTACACTAAACATGTGCACTATTTATATCAATCCTACTTCAACAAAGTTTTTCTGTTTTAACTACTTGACTATTAGATGTGAAATAATTGGAATCTGACAGAACCACATAGATGAGACTGTAGAAACGGGCGCTCAGGTAAAGAGGGGCCTCCCTCGAAGAGATTTGACAGTAATGATCAAAATAACAAATGCACCTACGCTCAGACCTGAAATACTACTTCTAGGAACTCACCCTACAAAATTACTTAAATATGTATAAAAAGATATTAGGAGAAGTTTGTTTATTGAAGCATTGTTTACATCAGCATATATGAACAACTTCAACATCTGTCAATAGGGCCTAATTAAAGTTAAATGAACTGTAGGAAATTCATAGGACACAGTGTGGCCAAAGAAAGGACCAGAGCCTGTTATGTACTGATAATGGAAAGTTCTCCAGGACAATGCTTCTAAAGGCCAGGTGTAGGACAGTATGTATAGGCCAGTAGGGAAAGGGAGGAACAGTGAAAAGGGAGGAGAATGAAGACAAACCACAGAGATGAAAAGGATACTTGTAATGGAGCAACATATTCCTTTCTTCAGGAAGAAAAAAAGAAGAGGGGGAAAAGTGGTAAAAGACACTTAAAGAGAGGATACTCAAATGGCCCATCAACATGAAAATATACTCTGCCTTAGTAGACAGGAAAGTGCAGATTAAAACCAGCATAAGACACCGTAACAGACTGGCGGCATGGCTCAAGTTGGAAAGTTGGATAATCCTCAGTGTTGGTGAGGATGTAAAGTAACCAACTCTCCTACACCACTGGCCGGACTCTAAATTGGTATGGCCCCTGTGAAAACAGTTTGGCAGCATGAATTCAAGTTCGAGATAGTTATACTCTGACTCTGCAATTCGACTCCTAGGTATATAAGCAACAGAAATGTCTGTACATATTCGCCAAGGCATATGTACAAAAATGTTCCTAGGAGCCTGGTCTTTCATAGCCCCTGTAAGGTCTGCACACCCAATTTCCATGTGTAGGGAGGGGGATCCCACACCACCAAGCAATTCTCCAAGATCTGGTGAAGGTCACTGAATACTATCCCAGCTTGAATGTATGCAAATGATGAAATACTTTCCAGAAGGGATTATAAAGTCCTCTAATAAGAATTTCTCTTCAGTTTGTGGGGCATCTGGTGGCTCAGTTGGTTGAGCAACCCACTTTGGCTCAGGTCATAATCTCCTGGTTTGTGGGTTCAGGCCCTGCATCAAGTTCTCTGTACTGACAGCTCAGAGCCTGGAGCCTGCTTCAGATTCTTTTTTTTAATGTTTATTTTTGAGAGAAGGAGAGGGAGAGGGAGAGGGAGAGCAAGCATGAGTAGGAAAGGGGCAGAAAGAGAAGGAGACACAGAATATGAAGCAGGCTTCAGGCTCCAAGCTGCCAGCAGAGAGAGCTCAAACCCATGACCTGGGAGATCATGACCTGTGCTGAAGTCAGACACTTAATTGAGCCACCCAAGTGCCCGAGCCTGCTTCAGATTCTGTGTCCCCCGCTCTCTCTGCACTTCACACACACACACACACACACACACACACACACACGTGCGTTCTTGCTCTCGCTCTAAAAAATGAACACTAAAAATTTTAAGAAAAAATTTCTGTTCAGTTTGAAAGTAAAATTATTAAAGGACCATGACCTTTGCTCTTATTTTCACTGCCTCCAGTTAACTCTGAGTCAATCTATTTGATAATACCTGCAATCTCCAGGGACAGATGGGACTATAAAACAGGTGCACATATGTGCACGCACGTGCGCACACACATGAAACCCAACCTATGAAACTTTTAACTTAATCGAGATTAAATATCTTATCACTCGATGTGAGTAGAGCAAGAACTAAGTCCAAAAGAACTGATTTTTTTATTTACTCCCAGGTAAAAAGTTGTAAAAAGTGTCAAGAGTTCGTTATAGGATTCCAGATCTCCTCTCCTGGCAGTGTGTTCAGAGAAGTCGCTTCTCCTTCTGTGCTAAGAAGCCTCCAGGGCCTCTGTTGTATCCATGTGTTCCCCACTCCCGTTTCCTAGCTTCTTGCTGTTAGGTAGGCTCTTCAACCCATTCTGCTAATGAACTCAAGTAATGGCTTAATTACTTAAGAACAGTTACAGGATCCTACAGTTTCCCCTTCTCTGCACAGAACTATCAACCAAATTGATCTGATTATAGAATACCCTTCCCAGCAGCATAATATACATTCTTAAGTGTACATAAAACATCAAAATAGGCCATATTCTGGACCATAAAACTATTCTCAAAGGAATTCAATTGTTAAGGTATATCTTATGGCACTGAATTAGAAATGCATAGTAGTTGGCACCTGACTGCCTCTGCAGTGAGCAAGAAGCTCTTAATCTCGGCCCCAGAATTTTGAGCCCTGTGTTGGCTGTAGGGTTTGCTTAAATAAATGAACTTTCTACCGATTTTTTAAAAAAAGTTTCACATTTGCAAATACTTTAACACTTCTGAATAACCCTTATACAAGAGAAAGTCAAAGGTAAGTTAGAAACATTTGCAGCAAATGAAAAACACAGGAAACTGATATATCAGAATGTAACTAAAGCAGTACTTAGAGGCAATTTGTAACACTAAACATCTATATTAAGAAAAAGGACTCAAATCAGCTCTCACTTTAGAAGAGGAGCAGGAAATGAAACTCAAAAGTATGTGTCAAGATGGAAGTAATATCAGAACAAAAATCAAAGAAATAGAAAAGAAACACTAGAGGAAAAGGAAAAGCCAAAACCTTGTTCTTTGAGAAGGTACAATTGATCAACTTCTAGACTGATCAAGAAGAAAAAGGCCTAAATTGCCACGGTCAGAAATGAAAAATCTAGCATCAGTACGGATTCAACAAGTAGTGAAAGGACACTAAAGGAATAGCATGAACTTGATGCCAAGGAGTTTGACAGTTTAGACTAAATGAATACATGCTTGAGAAACACAAACAAAAGCTCACTTGAGAAGACTGCTAACCTGAATAGCACAAATCTATTAAAACAAATTTGTAGTTAAAAAACACCCATAAAAGCAGTCACAGAGCCTGGATGATTTCACTGGTGAATTCTACCAGACATTTAACAAATAATATTTCTACACAGACTTTCAGAAATGGAAGAGGAGGCAACACTTGCCATTTCTATATGGCTATTTCTGGGAAACCAAAGCAAGAGAAAGACATTACAAGAAAATACTACCACAAAAATATCTCACAAGAATATAGATGTCAAAATTCTTAACACGTTAGCAAAACAAATCCAAGAGTGGTATAACAAGGGCACTGCACTGACATTTATCTAGGAATTCAAGGTTTAACATACGAGTATCCAGGCATTTCACCATATTGGAAGACAAAAGGAAAAGCACCATCATCTCAAAAGATGCAGAAAATGCATTTGACAAGATCCAAGGTCCATTTCTGCTTTAAAAAAAAAACAAACAGCTTTCTGCATACTAGGAATCCTCACTCTGACAAATGACATCTTAAAAAAAAAAACCGCTTCTAGCTGACATTATATACATGGTGGGAGATTGGTTACTTTGCTCCCAAGGTTAAGAACAAGTCAAGGGTATGTGCTCTTACCAGTTTAACTCCACATTGTACTGGAGAGCAATGTTGAGGCCACTGCTCTTTCAGAAAGGAGCCCTGGTGTCCGAGCAGCATGGAGGGTGAACTAAATACTTAAATGGCGGCCAGTCCAAAGGTAATGAAAATTAGGCAGCAGGCAATTATGGTAGATCTTATAGATCTTAGTCATAAGGACAAATAGGGATGACCTGTTTGACTCTTCCATCAAATGGAGAAATCTATTGATAAACTATTCTTGATTTCCCCTTGCATATGAAAAATTTCTCTATCTTAAATGTACATGAATAGATGAATGCAACCCTGGAGAAGTGAATGAGCATTCATTTGTTCAATAGACCTTCTGATGATATACGCATATATAATACTTTGTTAATAACCATGTTGACATTAATGGTTAATACCAGTAATAATACCTAACAGCTACCATATGCCAGGTTCTGGAACTGTCACAGAATCCTACATGAGGTAAATAGTATTATCTTGGAGGTAGGTACTGAAGCTGACAGAAAGGATCTTAAGTAATCAAGACTGGAACACAGTTGCTTTTGAGACCAAAACTGGTGCTTATCAGTGCTACTGAGCGTGGCCTCCTTATAGCCTGTTAGCACCTTGAGGGTGGTGGACTCCAGCCTTTGGTGATGGTCATGCAGAGAGGCAGGGAGAAAAGAAGACTGAGATGCTTGAGAACCATTGGTTCTTTCCTAGATTCTGTCCTGGCCAGGCTTTTTCTTCACCAACGATTCCTTGTTTGTGGTTAACTTAAGAATTCTTACCCAACACAGGGGGCAGCTGTACTTACTTTGAGAATTTTAAAAAAAGGTGTTACTGTGCCCCAGAAGGTGAGTGCTGGGGGTCCTTTGGGCAGGGAGTATGCTAATTCAGAACTCCTAACAAGGAAAACTTGTAGGAATCCTATGATGCAAAGGAAACTACAGTGATCTAGTTAAGAGTCGGTGGTGGCAGGAGGGAAGGCCCAGGAAGCCCAGGGGAGCTTAAGGAAAGGGCCATTGTGGAAGGCGCTAGCTCCCTGGGAAGCCCCACTGTTGTCTATACCCTCATTTTTCTCTGTGGGCTCATCCAGGGCGTCCCCAGTGTCCAGAGGACTGGCTCCTCCTGTATCTATCTGGCCTCGCTGTGTCTTCCTCCTTCCCACCTTAGCAGCCTTCTTAGGCAGGTCCCCTTGCAGAATGTGAAATTACACGGAAGTTTCTCGCTACAAGGGTGACCTTTTACCTTCTCTATACCAGCTCTCCCCCAACCCCACCCTGCACTTGCACCTGCTCTACAATAGCATTTCACTTTCTGGTTCCTCAACTCTTCCTTATTTGCCTGTTTCACTGGCATCCTTTGTCTCCCTATTCGGTGTGGGTGTTGTGTTCGGCCATTTCTCTGCCCTCATAATCATCCTCCTTCCTTTTTACCCTTGTTTTTCTTTTCTAGAGCCTAATCAATTTCCCATCACAGATTAAGGCAGCTGAAAATTTCCTGTAACGTGCACACGAGCTGTTCAAATAGTTCTGGAAAAATGAAAATTTAGATCCATGTTCCTTGACTTCGTCACAGAGTTACATGATCAGTCTTTGGCTGGAGCCTGCATGTGTGCTGCTGCTTTAAGTTACTAATTTTCTAAAAATGTTTGAGAGTGAGAGCATGTGCACACAAGCGCCGGAGGGGCAAAGAGAGAGATCCCAAACAGGCTCTGTTCATGACCAAAATCCAGAGTTGGACACTCAACTGGCTGAGCCAAGCCAGCTCCCCTGTGGCTGCTTTTATTTGCCCCGAGTTTCTTTCTTTCTTGTTTTAAATTTTTTTAGTGTTTATTTTTGAGAGACAGAGTGTGAGCAGGGGAAGGGCGGAGAGAGGAGGAGACACAAAATCCAAAGCATTCTCCAGGCTCTGAGCTGCCAGCACAGAGTCCAACCCTGGGCTCAAAGTCAAGAACTGCAAGATCATGACCTGACCTGAAGTTGGCAGCTTGACCGAATGAGCCACCCAGGCGCCCCTGTTTACCCCCTAGTTTCCATGGTTTCCTCCCCAGCCATCTGGGACTGTCCTTTGCACCGTCATCCTCCTGTGCCATGACTCCCCTTCTCTGAGAAGACTGTGGTGTGAACTTTCCGGTCCCTCAGTAAGACTGTCCTGTCCACCCCAAGCACCTCCCTAGCCTCCTCTTCAAGAAGCCTTCTTCTTCTGTTGCATCTTCTTCCCCACCCTGCAGTCTACCGCAAGCATCTTTGTCCCTGAACACAAACAAAGCTCTCTCTCTGTCTCCTTTCCCCCTCATTGTGCCTTTCTACAGAACATTGCTGGGATTTCCATTCTGATTTTTACTGTAATATGTTTTCATGGCTTGAATCTCCTATCTTCTTGAATACAACGATTTCTAAAAAATCAGTTTTATATATTTTGTTTACCCCCCACCACAGACTAGATGATGGAAGTGGCATTTATCCTTTTCCATGAATCCCTGTGCCCCTATACCCTGCTGGATGGAGCTGAGGTTGGTCTTTATTTTTTTTTCCTTTCAATTCTTTTTAAATGTTTGTTTATTTTTGAGAAAGAGTATGTGTGCATGCTAGTGGGAAAGGGCCAAAAAGATGGAGATAAAGGATCTGAAGCAGGCTCCCAAGCAATGAGCACAGAGCCGAACATGGGCTCAAACTCATGAACCATGAGATCATGACCTGAGCCAAAATCAGGAGTCAGACACTTAACCAACTGAGCCACCCAGGTACGCCCTGAGGCTGGTCTTGAGACCACAGGTGAGCATAGGGATTGTGGCAGGATTCCACATCTTGGTGGAAATTACTGCAGGAAAATGATAGGAAGTGCTGCTTTCATAAAGGTGGAATCCTCATGGGACAGGAATACTACGATGAACAGTTTGGCAACAGTTGCCAAATTGCTCGAGTTTCTATGCTGACTGCTGAAAGAAAGAAGAATGAGTAATCTCTGTTATGTGGATAATTCACAGTAGCATGTTTGGAAAGCACGAACGTCCCAAATGCGTCAGGGAGGCAAGTGTGTTGAGCTGGAAGGATGTTAAAAAAGAAAGAAAAAGGCACGCATTGTGCTCCCATCAAGAAATGTAAATATCCTGGATAAACAGATCTTTTTACTAGGAGAATTAACTTACATGAAGTAATTCTGTGATTCAACAGGTTTTTATTTGAGTTCCTGTTACGAGCTCTGGCACTAAGGGAACAAAACAGAGTCCCTGCCCTTAAGGTCAGGGAAGTCCTGGCTGAGGAAGGGACATGGAGGAAAGACCCAAATGAAATGAAGTATGAGCGTATAGGGGACAAGAGTATCCACACAAAGGCCCTGAGGCCTTTGCTAGACGCTAGAATGTGTGAGTAGCAGCAAGGAGGCAAATGATGAAAGAGCAGGATGAAGAGGAGGAAGAATGTTGTTGAAGATCGAGCCACAGCTGGTCCAGGCGGGGGATATCATGTGTAAAAGCAATTTGAAAATCTCAGTTGCTGCTAAAAGGATTTAAATAGAATTCTTAAATTATTTGATAAATCAATAAAATTGAATTGCTTTATTTGGTTTATCTTGCACGCTACTAACGGGAGAGACTGTTGTCCTGTAACCCCAGTGACTCCCCTGGTAAGACACCATGGGCCAGTCCTTGCAAATTTCAGCAGGACATGACACTCTCCGGTTGTCATGTAGGAGGAGGCCTTTGCGTATTATGGATGTTAAGTGAACATATTCTTCCTGTTACTGTTTGTATTTGACTTTGCTTGTGCTGTCTTTACCATACTGAATGGTTTCATTGTTTTAAATCTCAGGGGGGTTTGTTTTATATACAGCGTCTGTGTTTCTTTAAAGGATCACTTATTCCTTTAAGCAATACAAATACCCTCCATTTTTCTAATATATATATTATATATATTTAAATTTAGCATTCATCTAACATGCAATGATTCTTATGTAAATTTTATACTGAGAATAAGTTTTTTTAAAGGTATTTTAGTTTTTTTTTTTTAATGTTTATTCACTTTTGAGAGACAGCACGAGGGAGGGGAGAGGCAGAGAGACAGGGAGACACAGAAGTCGAAGCTTCAGCTTCAGCACAGAGCCTGACGTGGGGCTGGAACCCACAAACTGTGAGGTCATGACCAGAGATGAAGCCAGACGCTTAACTGCCTGAGCCACCCAGGCGCCCCTTTACTGAGAGTAAGTTTTAATCAATTTGAATTTGTATAAGGCACCAGGTATGGAGGTAACTTACATCTTCCATATGCATAGTCGGTTATGTCAGATGTTAAATAAGTGTCTTGCTGGATATAGAGACATGTATTATTCAAAAGTGAAAAATAATGAAGTTTGAGTTTTCTTAAAGGCCAAACTAGCTGTACACTAATCTCAGAAACATTTTTGAGACCTCGCTAAACACAAGGCCTTGTGAATGATATCCTTGGGGAATAAGATGTTCTTCCCTCTGCCAAAGATGGGGTGCACACATTTAGGTGGCATTCTCCCTCACCTTCTTTGCTGGTCTGGGCAATTAATAACAAAGCCTCTGTTTTCTCATCTGTAAAATGGGAATAATAACTTCATAGGATTGCTGTGGAACTAAATAAGACATTTAGCGATGTCTGCCCCATAAAAAGCACTGTTTAAACAAATGTTTGTTAACAAACAGCCGATTTTATTAGCGGCGTAGTAGTTCCCTCCATGTTCTCAGGTTCTGAGAGCATCCAGCACTCAGTAGAGATTTGCTGAATGACCCAGTGAATGGTGGCTTCTCCGGGACCATGGTTTGTCCACTGTTTCTTCAAAGGGAGGGAAAAGGGTTGAGTTAGATCTCAATAACGATTAACATCTGTAGGGCATTTATTTTCATCCAGGTGTTGGTTGCACTGTTCTGAGGACTTCCCGTATATTTTTTTTTT
>NC_043708.1:97480873-97517309 GCF_006229205.1 Suricata suricatta
GAATCACTAGATGGAAAATCCCTGAACTCTGTACAGACTTCACCTGAGTTACTCATAGTCCAGTCTACACGCTTCATATTCCCTCCTACACGACTCAGGAGCTGCTCAGGTCTTTGCCATATTAATACAAAAGCAACACCGAAGCACTTCCTGATAGGACATTTCTCTCCATTCTCTGCTTCACAACCAAACTTTGGAGCTGTCTGCATGCATCTTCCACTTGTCTACCTTGCTTTGACCCCTTTACCTACTCTCAACTAATCTACTCCTCCTGTTCTTCTTAAGGTCACCTATAACCCTTTCAGACTTTTTCTTTCGTGACTTCCCAGTGGTCTTTGCCAATGTTGACCATCCCCTCCTCCTCAAAAGGCCTTCTCTGGGTTTCCAGGACATTGCTTGCTGTTGACTTATTTTCTTAGACGTTTGTTCCAAAGCTCTCCTGGGAATTCTTTCAGGACCCTTCTTCAAATGTTAGCTTCTTCTGCGTTCTAATACCAATTTTTTTCTCACTCATACTCTCCCTGGGTCTATTTACCCAATAGAATTCCTTTCCGGTTCTCTCTCCTGGACTCCAAAACTATATGATCAGCTGCTCACCAAACCTCTCAGCTTGGATTTTCCACAGTCCTCTCACGCTCTGCATGCCTAAAACTGGGCTCACCACCTCTCATACGGATGTTGACCATCTTCTATGCAGCTTGTCTCTGCAAAAGGCATTGCCATCCATCTAGTTACCCAAGCTAAAAATGTGGGAAGCATTTGTGACTCTTCGCTTTCTCATACCCAGCTGATGACAAGGTCCTGTCTATTCTGCCTCTACTCTACCTCCAGAATCTTTGTCCATTTCTCCTCTCCTTTGGGAGAGGAAATGTGAATGGTGAAGAGCACAAAGGGTGAAACCTGGCTCTGTCCTCACTGCTATGTGGCCCTGGACAAAGTGTTCAATTTCTCTCTGCCTGAAATATAAAATGAAAATAGGAACAATGCCTTGCTCATGGGCTTGCTCTGGCTTCCTCTGTTCAGCAAGTTTCTGCCCGGTTGGCCCAAGAATTAAATCGATAGAAGACGGACTAACAGAAGGGGGAAATAAAGTTTAATTACATGTGCACAAGGTCCAATAATGACCAAGGCAAGCAGCTGTTATACTTTTTAGATAAAGAGGCAATAAATCTCTGACGAATTGGCAGGATAAAAGACACTTTATGTTCGTGAGCTTTGGTTAGTAAGGAATTCTACACAGAATTTGGACTGGGGGTCATAAATTAATAACAAAGTAACAAGATTTTTTATATAAACTTCCTGGCTCTGAATTCCCTATCTGGTGATAAGGATGTCTCTTTACATCCTGGTTCCCGGAGGGCACCTTTCAGATGGGAGATCTATTTCCTGCCTTCTAGACACTGAGTGGGGTAGGAGTGGCGTCAGCATGTTCTTTTTGCATTGGCTGCTTTCATAAGTAACTTTTACTTAAAATGGTATGCCAAAGTGGCACATCTTGGGGCAGCCTGTCTTTGACCCCTCCTCTGAAACTTCTTTGGAAGTTATACACCTTAAAAGTTGAACTGGTTTAGGTGCTTGAGTGGCTTAGTCTCTTAAGCATCAGACTCTATTTTGGCTCAGATCATGATCTCACAGCTTCCTGGGTTCAAGCCCCACATCCGGCTCTGTGCTGGCAGTGTGGAACCTGCTTGGGATTTGCGCTCGCGCTCGCTCCCCGCCCCCTCTGCCCCTCCCCCACTTGCACTGTCTCTGTCTCTCAAAATAAATAAACTAAAAAAAAGAAAGTTGAGCTGGTAGATGATTCTGTCTTGCTGAACCAGTCTTAGTCCTGATAATATATCAGTTCAACTAAACTCATTGGAGGAGGTGGTGTTGCAGGTATGTTCTGAGTTAGCTTATTTACTTATATAGTCAGGTATTAAATAAGAGGCATTTCTATGAAAACAAAAGATAAACAATGGCTATCGATCGGAGCAAATTATAAACCGGTTTCTGAGTTCGGAGGTCAGCCAGTCGAGATCTCAAGATTTCTGAGGCATTTTCAGATAGAGGGAGGGCAGGCAGCTGCAGCCTGATGGATGTTCCTGCTTTGCAGTTTGAAGATCTCTGGTGATCTTTCTGAGTGGCCCACAGAGCAGCAGGCATGAAAGTGGCTTATATATGAGCTATTGTGATTTCTCTGTATTAAGTCATCCGTATTCAGTCTGCAGGAAACCGGGGCCCAGCTCGCAGTGATTCCAAGTCAGAAGGATGGGAGAAAATCGGAAATGTTAGTTTGGAGAGCCATCGCCAGACACTTGAGGAAACCAGGAGAATTCACAATCCAATCCAGTTTATAGGCCGACAGCAAACCCTCCGTGACCATCAGAACTGGAATCTGATATCCACAGAGTTGTGTTACAAAACAATTTCTAAAATCGCCCTCATTTTCTCCAAACATGGACTAATTAATGCCAGTTTCATTAAGTTTGGCTTTATTATTCACATAAGGGCAGCAAGAATATTGATCATATAGGCTCTTTTAAATCGGCTCTGCTGAGCCTTTTCATAAGGAATTTCCAGATTGAACTTTTAACAGCACACCCCTTGCCCACCCCGTTGTGGCTAAAAAGATAAGCTAAATACTCGCCATCAGACTGCTGGCAAAACCTACAGATATGGTTTAATTCCTCCTTTCTCAAAATCCTCCAAATATCCGGAGGTTCCTGCAGCTGCCAGGAAGTAACATTCTTTACTCACCTGGTAAGGCTGCTAGGAGCCTGTTAGCAAGGTGTCAGGCTATGTTTCCTAGGTGATTTATGGATTTATAGTGTCAGCCTTATTTCTTATAGCAGTCTGGTCACATAAATATGACATTCCAGTCAAAGCCTTGGTAATATAGCCAATGTTTCCAGTCGTGTTCTGTTTAAAAGAGAACAAATTCTTATTGAACTTAGACAAATAAATACATTGTCATGAAAATATAAGACTACTCGCTGAGAGGGGCGCTGGGGTGGCTCCATCAGTTCAGTGTCCGACTCTTGATTTTGGCTCAGGTCATGATCTCATGGTTTGTGACATCGAGCCCTGCATCAGGCTCTGTGCTGTCAGTGTGAGCCTGCTTGGGATTCCCTTTCTTCCTCCATTTCTGCCCCCCACCCCCGCTTCCTCACATTCCCTCCCTTCTCCTCCTTCTCTCTCTCTCTCTCTCTCTCTCTCTCTCTCTCTCTCTCTCTCTCTCTCCTCATTGACATTTTCCAAATTTTAGAAAGATCAGGTAGGGAGAGAAGGATAAATGTTTCAATTCTTACAAAGGTATAATTTACCAAATTGCTGTAAGTCATAGTTACATGAAGAGAAACCATATCCTTAAATCTAGAAAAACAAAGCATTTTAAAATCAATGTTTCAAACAACAAAAAGTCCTACAAAGGATAATTATACTCCCCAGTTTATCCAGTCCCATGCTATTCTTCTGCTTGAAATAGGTTTTCAATTACTTCTGAAAATTCTTTCTCAGTGCAATTTTATGATCTTACATTCATCAGAAACCTGTATTTTCCCAGAGTCCTTTCATGAATCTCTCTGAAGATGAAACACATTTGCAAAAGCATCAGAGTAAAACAAGAAACGTAACTGATGAAAGACTTAAAAATAGCCAGGTCTAAAAATCTGATGAGAATCCTTTATAATATAGTTGACAAGAAAACTTGATTATTTGGGGGACACGTAGCACTTGAGGATCAGAACATACCAGAACATATCAGATTTTTAGGAATTTTATGCAATTTGTAGAACACTTATTAAAAAAATTTTTTTTAAACATTTACTTATTTTTGAAAGAGACAGAGCACAGCAGGAGGGGCGCAGAGAGAGACACAAACACAGAATCTGAAGCAGGCTCCAGGCTCTGAGCTGTCAGCACAGAGCCAGATGCCGGGCTCAAACCCATGAACTGTGAGATCATGACCTGAGCCGAAGTTGAACGCTGAGCCGACTGAGCTACCCAGGCGCCCCAGAACATTTATTTTCATAATCTATCTACACAATTATGGGAGGATAACTCACTGACATCAAGAGTGCTCTACCAAATTGACCAAGGGTCACTAAGCCCAAGGAACTAGGTCTATAATATTTCCCCTGCTGATCTAAATTGAGAGAGAGGGGCCCCTGGCTGGCTCAGTCAGTAGTGCATGTGATCTTGATTTTCGAGCTAAGTTCCAGCCCCACATTGAATGTAGAGATTACTTAAAAATCTTCCAGAGAGAGAGAGAGAGAGAGAGAGAGAGAGAGAGAGAGAGAGAGATTGATCAATTAATTGATTCTCCCCATTCTTGCTCCACGGGACTCTGTAGACAGAGATCTTGGGAGACTGGCATGGTAAGAAATCTTACCTCTGCCAGCTGTGTGTCAGATTCCCAGGATCTCAAAGCTGCAGAATGGTCAGAGAAAATACAGGGGAAAGTTATCCTGCTGGCTATCCCAGCTGTTGGGGAGGAGAAATTTTCTTCTGTCCTTCAAGATTCTCCCAGGTGGTCTAAGAATTAAATTGACACAAGACAGATTAATAGAAGAAAAACCACAATGATGTGTGCACGGAGGCCCAATAATGAAACTGAGACCCAAAGAAATGGCCAAGGCAAGTAGTTTTTATACTTTTGGACAAAGAGGCAATAAATCTCTGAGGAATTGACAGGCTAAAGAAAACTTATGTTCATGAGTTTCAGTTAGTAAGGAATTCTAAACAGAACTTAAGCTGGGGTAGTAAATCAGTAAAAACGTAACAAGGTTTGTTTATACAGCCTTTTTGGCTATGAATTCTCTATCCCTGGTAATAAGGATTTTTCCTTATCTCCTGGTATAAGGAAGATATCTTTCACATGGGAGATTTATTTTCTGCTTTCTGGAGACCAAGGTAAGAAGGGTCAGCGTGGTCTTACAGCACTAGCTGTTCCTTAAGCAACTTTTATTTAAGATCAATATGCCAAAGTGGCACATTTGGGGACAGCTTGCCTTTGGATCTCATATAGGGTCAATTACGAGTATGCGTAATGTTCTTGGAAGCACGCCTGGTGATGCAAGGATAAGTGTTAGGCAGGTGCTGTTGGTGTTCCTCTTCAGGTTATTTTGTTTCACTGTGAGTTAGTCTAAAACACTCCTACCTGATCCCTCTGTTTCTTCCCTCCGTCTATACCCCATCCAGCCCAAAGGCGGGCACTCCTAAAGCTTGTATTGCCTTGCTCTGCTCACAACTGAACTCAGCAGTGGGGAGAAATATTTGAATTTCTTATCTTGGCTTAGAAAGGTTTTTCACAGGAGTGCCTGGGTGGCTCAGTCAGTTAAATGGTAACTTAGCTCAGATTATGATCTCATGGTTCATGAGTTTGAGCCCCGTGTCGGGCTCTGTGTTGACAGCCTAGAGCCTGGAGCCTGCTTCAGATTCTGTGTCTCCCTCTCTCCCTCTGCCCTTCCCCTGGTCGCTCACTTGATCTCTCTCTCTCTCTCTCTCTCTCTCTCTCTCTCTGTCTCTGTCTCTGTCTCTGTCTCTGTCTCCAAAATATTTAAAAAAATTTAAGAAGCGTTTTTCATAAACTGGTCACCTATTCAACCTCATCTGTTGCTGATGTTTCAATGTGAGATCTGAAGTCTCCTGTAATCTGTCCCATTGAAAGCTCCCCCCTCTCTCTTCTTACCTTCAAAACCTTTTCCATGCTGTCACTCTATCTAGAAAATTCCCCATTTCCTCACTTATCTAATCAGTGCTGCAGTTTACCACTTCAGTCATTTCCCCTGGGAACCTTTTCAGATCTCCCCATTCTTCCAAGCAAAGGCCAATTTGCCTATAAAGCTTGTGGGGGAACAGAGGCTCCTTGTCTGGCCAGGGAAATGCTGCCTTTCTACCCCTTCCATGTTGTACCTGAAAGGGTAAGAATCGAACAGGTGTGTCCTGGAGAGTTGATTTAGGGATGCTTTTAACCTTTTTGTTCTTTGTTCTTTTCTGGTAGAACCTCTCAACAAGGCCAGATTATTTCTTTGTAACTGGACATTCCTTGAAGACCCGCTTTTTTATGTTTGGGAGGCTGTTGGGGACTCCCTCCCAGATGTGCACACAGTAGCTAAGCACATTTCTTGGTCTTAAACTGTTGTACATGGTCCATTCAGTAGCTGCTTGGTCAATTCTAGGGCTGGAGCTTCAACAGCCTTGGAGATGTTTCTTCCATCAATTTCTTCACCCCGAATTCCCCTTGGTCTCAGAGCTATTTGAGCCCTGCCAAGTAGAGGGCTTATCTGAGGTACGTTCCCTTCTCCTATAGAGTTTGTGTACATTAGGTCAGTTGAGGGAAGCTAAGCAGAGAAAGGGAAGTAATTTAGGGTAGACTAACATGCACATCATGTTCAGGAGCTATAATGCAGCCCTTGCCACTCCCTGGGTGCTCCCGAATCATGTGGCTGGATCTGAAACTCAGTCCCTGAGGTAAGCATGGGGGCACTGGGTGTGTCCCTGCTGGTTCTGAAGGCAGCACTCTTAGGCTACAAGGAAACAAGGCCAGACCGTGGATCTGTTGATGCAGAAAGAGACTGGACAGGTACACCTCCTGGCCTGTTTCTCCCAGAGGCTGGCCAGCTCTCCCTGAGGTTTGGGCTGGCACCTGCAAGCCCTGTGGGCACGTCTCAGGGATTTTTTTCCTAAGTAGGAAAAGGAACTAGAATCAGGGCCCAGACTTGCTCTCTGTCCATCCCGCTGCCATCCACATCCTCAACTAAGTGGCTAAGTTAGGTAAAAATGTAATTGCTTTGCATAATAGTGTCTATGTTTATCAGATTGCCATATAGTATATTAGAGTTTAACTTACAAAGTTTGTCTCTCAGTTACTTACTTGATTTATCAGGAAAAAGCTGTTTAGTTATCAATAATACTTCAGGATATACTCTTTGCTTTTAATTGGAAGAAACAGGAGGGCAAAGAGTTTGAATGTTGTCTTCCTCCTTCTAAACTTACATCAGCTATTGGGACTACTGCTTAATCTTGCCCTATTGAGCTAAACATTCACGTATGCTCTTGCCAGATCCAGTGACACAGAAATCTTTTTAAGCTTGAGCTGTAACTGACCTAGGACACTGTATTAGTTGCAGGTATACAGTGTTGTGAAAAATGATCACTGCAGTAAGTCTAGTTGACCTTGTTCACCACACAGTTCCAGAATTTTTTTCTTGGTGATTGAGAACTTTTAAGACTTACTCTCTTAGCAACTTTCAAAAATACAAGATAGTATTATTAAGTATAGTTCCCATGCTGTACATTACATCCCCAGGATTTATTTCATAACTGGACATTTATACCTTCTGAACACCTTTACTCATTTTTGACCACCCCCCACTTCTTGCTTCTGGCAGCCATCAATCTGTTCTCTGTATCTATGAGTACTTGTCTGTCTGATGTATTCCACTTAGCAGAATGCCCTTGAGGTCCATCCGTGTTGTCACAAATAGCAAGGTTCCACTCATTCTTATGACGGAATAATACTCCATGATGTATATACACCACATTTTCTTTATTCATTGATGGATACGTAGGTTGTTTACACATCTGGGCTATAGTAAATAATGTTGCAACGAACATGAGGGTGCATATTTCTTTTCAAATTGCTGGTTTTATTCTCTTTGGAAATACCCAGACGTGACATTCCTGGATCACATAATAATCCTATTTGTTTTGAGTTTACACATGTATTTTGAGTGTATGTGAGCATGTGAGGGAGGGGCAGAGAGGGAGGGAGAGAGAGAATCCCACACAGGCTCTGCACTGTGAGCACAGAGCCAGTCACAGAGCTCAGACCCATGAACCATGAGATCATGACCTGAGCCAGAACCAAGGGTGGGACGCTTAACTGACTGAGCCACCTGCGTGCCCCTCTTTTGAGTTAGTTTTTGTTTGGGGTAAGGTACTGGTCCAGTTCATTCTTTGGCATGTGACTGTCCAGTTTTACCAACACTATTGAAGAGACTGTCCTTCCCTATTGTATATTCTTGGCTCCTTGTCATAAATTAATTGACTGTATACACATGGGTTTATTTTGGGAGCTCTCTACTCTGTTCCATTGATCTATGGGACTTTTTTATGCTGACACCACCCTGTTTTACTTACTGTAGTTCTGTAATAGAGTTATAAATCAGGGTTCATGATACCTCTAGCTTTGTTCTCCTTTCCCAAGATTTCTTGGTCCATATGGGGTCTTTTGTGGTTCTGTGCAAACTTTAGAATTACTCTATTCCTGTGAAAAATACAATAGGAATTTTCATATGGAGTAGATTGAACCTGTGATTGTTTTGGGTAATATGGACACTTTAACAATTCTGAGCATGGAATATATTTCCATTTATTTGTGCCTCCTTCAATTGCTTTCATCAATGTCTTAATATTTTTCAGTGTAGAGGTCTTTCACTTTCTGGTTAAATTTATTCTTAGGTATTTTATTCTTTTTTATGCAATTGTAAGTGGGATTGTTTTCTTAATATTTCTTTCTGGACAGTTTGTTGTTATTGTATGGAAATGCAACTGATTTTTATATATGGCTTTTGTATCCCGAAACTTGACGGAATTTGTTAATTAGTTCTAAGAGCTTTTTGGTGGAATCTTTAGGATTCTCTCTATATAGTATTATGTCATCTGCAAATAGTTTAATTCCTCTTTTCTGATGTGGATGACTTGTTCCTTTGTTGCCTAACAGCTCTGGCTAGGGCTATGTTGAATAAAAGTAGTGAGAGTTGGGGTCCCAGTCTTGTTCCTGATCCTAGAAGAAAAGCTTTCAACTTTTCACCATTGAGTATGATGTCAGCTGAGAGTTTGTTATACATGACTATTAATTAGGTTTCTTTCGTACTCACTTGAAAGTTATTAGAAATGGATGCTGAATTTTGTTAAATGCTTCTTTATCTATTGCAATGATCATATGATTTTTATCTTTGATTTTGTTCATGTGATGTATTATGTTAATGACAATGTTGAACCATGTTTTCCTCCCTGGAATAGATCCTGCTTGATCATGGCCTATCATCTTTTTACAGTATTGAATTTGGTTTGCTATTATTGTGTTGAAGATTTTTGCATCTATGTTCATCAGAGTTATTGCCCTGTAATTTTCTGTACTTGTAGTGACTTTGCTTGCTTTTGGCATTAAGGTAATGGAGGCTTTGTAAAATGAGTTTGGAAGTGTTCCCGCCTTTTTCTTTTTTGGAAGAATTTGAGAAGGATTGGTATTAATTCTTCTTTAAATATTTAGTAGAATATACCATCAGGTCCTGGAATTTTGATAGGAGGTTTTTGATTACTGATTTAATCTCCTTACTAGTAATAAGTCCGTTCAGTTTTTTTTTTTCTTCTTCATGACTCAGTAGGTTGTGTATTTCCAGGAATTTATCCATTTCATCTAGGTTGTTCAGTTTGCTGGTGTATAAATTGTTCATTGCAGTCTCTCACCCTTTGTATTGCTGTGGTGTCGTAACATTTGCTTTCATACTAAGCTTTTTCATTACTTTCAAGGGCTAAGGTAGAATTTTTTCATCTTAGAAATGATCATGAAAGTCTTAACAGGACATCAAGGCAAGAGTCATCTGAAACTTTGCCTCACTTGCTGCAGAGCTGGAAATCCCTCCTGATTTTGCTGGACAGATACTTGGTGATAGGAAAAACCAGGGCACCAGGGCCAGAAATCTGAGGACAGGATGCAGGCACCAGCTTGAAAGGGGCATGTCTGAGCTGGGTAAAACACATGTAACACGGGTGTCCCCAAATTTTTCAGCCGGCAGCAGCCATTGTCCATTTCTACCCAGAGAACACTCTTCTCACGCTGTATGGAAGATACAGTTTTTCCCCGGGTTTCCCCTGCAGGTATTTCAGAGATTGCCCAGACCATGGACCCCTGTCTCCCTATCTATCCCGAGGTTGTGCTTGCCTCATCTGTGCTTCTTGTTCCAGAAACTTCCTAGAAGGATCCTCCAGCTGTCACTTAACAACTTTTGCAAGTAGTTGCCATCCCTGCCTGAAGCAAGGAAGGGAGTTCTCTCCCTAGTAAACAAGGCACTGGGGATAATGGGAAGGGTCACTTGAAGGCTCACATCCTGTTTCCTCCTCCTGGGGCCAGTGTGCTTTCTTTGATCTTTGCCCTCAGCTCCTCTTTGCCCGCTAATATTTAAAAAAAATTATTTTTTATTTTTGAGGGAGAGACAGAGTCCAAGTGAGGTGGGGGGACAGAGAGAGAGAGAGAGAGGGAGGCACTGAATATGAAGCAGGCTCCAGGCTCTGAGCTGTCAGCACAGAGCCCTACATGGGGCTCAAACTTAGGAACTGAGAGATCATGACCTGAGCTGAGGTCAGACACATGCTCTTCTGAATGAGGCAGCCAGGTGCCCACTGGTGATATCTTTAAAGGACAGAGAGAGGCGGTCCTGGTACACAAAGCTTATAAGGATTGGAGGCAGGGATGGACTTCTAAAACTTTCACTTTTACCTCACGATTGGTGCAGCCTGGAGAAACGTGGGTGCGACGTGAACAGTGTGGATGCAAGACACATCTGTTCACCAAATTCTGTGACTGAGATAAAACCCCAGAAAAAATGAGCCCTAAGGCCCAGCTCCTGTTTTTATACTGGGGATAAACACAGGTCTAGAGCCTGGGCCAGAACTAACAATGAGTAACGACAATAACGAAATCAATTTATGTGAAGCTGCCATTATTGTTTCACATATTTTGACTTAAATGAGCAAGAGGACAAACCTATGAGATGGGTCAGGGAGGAATTCTCCCCACATTACAGATGAAGAAATAGGCTGGAGAGCTCAACTGCCCTGCATTCTGGAACACTGCCGGTGGAAGGCAGGTGGAGGTGGGTCCTGGCCTTTCTGGACCAGGTACGGAAGGGCTTGCTTGCTTGTGGCCGCCTGGAGTCCAGGAAGAAACCTGGACACACAGAATGCATTGAAAATCCTTGCTAATTCCACCGAACCCAAAGTGAAATGTTAGTCAGAATCCAGTATGTAATTTTCTGGTGGGGACTTCACAACACAGAGAACTCTAATGCTTTCGTGGTGGGTGGCGAGTGCGCCCCTGTTAGGGGAAGCTATCCAAAACTTCTAAATGAGGCAATGAGAGAGTGGCATGTCCTTTTAAAATCCTATCAGACACAGCACTAACACCTGCTAAGTCATCTGATTCAAAGACATGTGATCTTAGCCTAATACTTACCATTGATTAGGGCTCAGACTCCATAAAGTTAATGTTATTTGCGGATTTGTGTTCTGAACAGATGCAAATGATTTCTGTCTGTTAGAAAAGATAACCAGGAAGCTTACAATTGATTTATCTTGTAAAACATGAGCCAGAAGGTTTATTTCTGTATTCTTTTTTCCATTGATTATATGTTCACCAAATTCTCCTCTCTTTTTAAGATCCAGCTCTATGCTGATTGCCTTAGTGATGTGAAATACGTCTTTAACACAGGCTGGCTATAATTTATGAGAACTGCTTTAAACTCTTGAAATTTATAGTTGGATAGTTCAAATGTGTATCACTGAAATTTCACTTAATTTATATTTTGGATTAAAAAAGCAAGTACCACAAGAATCAAATTTGTTATTACTATTCTATGGTACCTATGATTAAATACTCCCAAGAAATAGTATTTGAGGCTTATAATCATATTAGTATTGCATCAATAACATTGAATGTCATTTTTTCATAGTAAATGGACTTTTAAAAACCTTCATTATAAAGAATTTTGATTATACAACGAAGTAGAAAGGGAAAATGCATCTCCATGAACCCAATATACCGCTTCAGTTACTATCCATTTGCCAGTCCACATTTTCACTCACTATTAATTTCCAGGCATTCAATCATCTTATCTGTAAGTACATTTAAAATGTTTTTTTAAAAATGTTTGTTTATTTTTGAGAGAGACAGAGAGACAGAGTGCAAGTAGGGGTGTGGCAGAGGGAGAGGGAGACACAGAATCTGAAGCAGGCTCCAGGCTCTGAGCTGTCAGCACAGAGCCCCAAGTGGGACTCGAACTCATGAACCATGAGATCATGACCTGAGCTTAACCAACTGAGCCACCCAGCTGTCCCTGTAAATACATTCTTAAATTAAGACACATATGACAAATACCAAGTTCTTTTCGTAAAAAAAATTTTTTTAATTGAAATATACTTGATACACTTACATTCCTTTCAGGTGTACAACATAGTGATTTGACAATTGTATACATTATGCTGTGCTCTCCACCCAGGTAGTTACAATCTGTCCCCATACAACCCTATAACAATATCATTGGCTATATTCCCTATGTTACACCTTGAATACTCACAACTTATTCATTCCTGTATCTCTCACTTCCCTTCACTCATTTTTCCCATACCCACCCGCCTCAGGCAACCATCAGTTCTCTGTATTTGTGGGTCTGTTTTTGCTTTTTGTCTGTTTTGTTTTTATGTTCCATGTATAAGTGAAATCCTATGGTATTTGTCTTTCTCTGACTTATTTCACTTAGCATAATATCCTGTAGGTCCATCCATGTTGTCACAGCGGCAAGATCTCATTGTTTTTTATAGCTATATAATATTCCATTATATACATACACCAACTCTTCCTTATCCATTCATCTATTGATGGACATTTAGGTTGCTTCCATATCTTGGCTATTATAATCAGTGCTGCAATAAACATAGAGATGCTTATTTTTTTTTCAAATTGTGTTTCTGTTTTCTTTGGGTAAATACCCAGTAGTGGAATGACTGGATCATATATTTGTGTTTTAATTTTTTTAAATGTTTATTTTTGAGAGAGAGAGTAAGGGAGAGAAAGTGGAAAGGGGCAGAGAGAGGGGGAGACTGAGACCCTCAAGCTGGCTCTGAGCCAATAGCAGAAAGCCTGCTGTAGGGCTCAAACTCATGAACTGTCAGATTGTGACCTGTGCCAAAGTTGGGCGTTAACTGATTGAGCCACCCAAGTGCCCTGGTGTAATTTTTTGAAGCACCTCTATACTGTTTTCCAGAGTGGTTGCACCAATTTATATTTCTACCAGCAGGGCACAATGGTTCCCTTTTCTCTACATCCGTGCTAACATTTGTTATTTGACTGTTTTTGATTTTAGCCGTTCTGACAGGTGTGAGGTGATATCTCATTGTAGTTTCAATTTGCATTTCCCTGATGATGAGTGATTTGAGCATCTTTCCATGTGGTTTTTTTTTTCCCGTTTGTATGTCTTCTTTGGCAAAAGTCTATTCAGGTCCTCTGCCCATTTTTATTTTTATTTTTTATTTTTTTTTAATGTTTTATTTATTTTTGATACACAGAGAGAGACAGAGCATGAGAGGGGGAGGGGCAGAGAGAGAAGGAGACACAGAACCGGAAGCAAGTTCCAGGCTCTGAGCTAGCTGTCAGCACAGAGCCCAACGCGGGGCTCGAACCCACAAACGTGAGATCTGACCTGAGCCGAAGTCAGAGGCTTAACCAATTGAGCCATCCAGGCGCCCCTCTGCCCATTTTTAATCAGATTATTTTGAGGGTGTGTATGTGTGTTGAATTGTAGAAGTTTTTTTAAATGTATTTTGGAGGGCCCCTCAGTAGCTCAGTTGGTTAAGTGTTCAAGTCTTGGTTTTGGCTCAGATCATAATCTCATGGTTTTGTGAATTTAAGCCCCATGTCCGGCTCTGCACTGATAGCATGGAGCCTGCTTGTGATTTTCTTTCTCTGCCCCTCTCCAACTTGCACTGTCTTGGTATCTCTCCAAATAAATAAATAAGCCTACATATATATATATATATACACACACACACACACACACACATAAACACACACACACTTGGGATATTAGCCCCTTATCATATATGTCATCTGCAAATATCGTCTCCCATTTAATAGTTTGCCTTTTCATTTTGTTGATGTTTTTCTTCACTATGCAAAATTTTTATTTTGGTATAGCCCCACTTGCATGGGGTCAAGGCCTAACTACCTGTATAACCTATATAACCACTCCATCTACTATAACCTTCCACTTCTCTGTCCTCATCCATAAAACAGGGGAAATGCTAATCCTCATAACAATCCTTTATGGTAGGTAGCAATATTTCTAACGTCCTTAGTACCAAGCTTGGCACATGGCAGACACTAAGTAAGTAATAATAATAAAAAGGGATGCTTCTCATTTTTTCAGGTTCTCTTTTAGACCTTATCCAGATGCAAGCAATTTATATTCTCATAATTATAGTGTGCAAACAGTTATGTAATCTGTATTTTTTTCTACCTGTAATCAGTCTTTATTTCCTAATTACCCTCATAGACACTTCCCTATGAGTCTAATTAGCTCTCATAATGATCATTTTGAGTTCTTTAATATTTCATAATGTTGTAGGCTACTTTAGCAACTTCTTCCTCTAATGCAGGCATTCAGGTTATTTCCAGTGTTGTGCTATGGTAGAAAGGTTACATCTTGCATGAGAGTGACCGTAGAAAAGGAGAAGTTCCAGAAATGTGTCAGGGAGCCAAAGGGAGGAAAAGGGTATTGATGGGAAATATGGTAAAAGCACATGTAAGCTCCCACACTGCCTCCAATAAAACAGAAAAAGTATGTGCTCCTTAAATTAGCAACAGAGTTTGAAAGAGCTAAAGGGACCTTAGAGGTCAAAGCCACTGAATCTGGAATCAAAAGATCTCTGAGTGTGGGCACCCAGCCCACCAGTAGTGTGATGTTTAGCCACTCTGCACCTTAGGGGCCTTGCCATAACACATGGGTCCTGGCCAGTTCCATGGAAGCATTGAACTCGGAGAGCAGGGAAAACACAGAGCTCCCTGACGTTCTGTTGCCTAAACCCAGAGGGGATGTTCTCCTTGTGATGAAACTCTTGGAAGAATCTAGATCTGAAGGAGCAAGGCAAATAGTTGGCTGCTCTGACCCTTGATCCCTGGAAGCTAAGTTCTGTGGCTTTGCCTGAGGCTGGCCAGAACCTGGTGGCCCAACTCCATCTACAAAACTGCCTTTGGCAGAAGTTCTAGATGCGGCAAGTCGCTGCTGCAGAAGCTCTCTGTCCGTCCTCTGCTCTGTGGACTGGTCTCCGCCATGTTGCTGGTGTGCTCCTGTCAGGGGAGCCAGGTTGGACAGAGGTTTCTGCAGCCCAGGCAGAAGGAGCTCTCACTGATCACTCTATTTGTTCAAATAGTGAAGGGTTTTATAAAAATTCATGCATTGGTCATTTGAACTCTATCATTTGTTTTTCTCTTTCTGTAGAAATGAACCCTGGCATCGTCAAATCACACTACCATGTGGCTTCATTTACACACACCCCGCCCCCCGCCCCCAGCCTGCTATGACCCTGTGCCTCAGTGAGAGAGACGTGGGGGCCGGGTGGTGGGGGAAGGGAAGTGGAGGCGCTCTCTCCATTCTGCGTCCTTTCCCACCTGCTTCTCTCTCCTCTTCTCTCACTACTTTGTATAATACGGGATTTTAAAGTCTTTTTATTGTTTGACAAAAATTACATTCAGACTGCTTTTATTTTTTAATAAAAAGGTACGTTCAGACTAACAAAACAACATAGGGCTGCGTTTCTCTTTTTCTAACGAGTGTTCTTTTTCTTTGTAAATACCCAGAAGTGGAACGACTAGACCCTGTGGTACTTCTACTTTTAGTTTTTTTTGAGGAAACTCCCTACTGTTTTTCAGAGTGGCTTCACCAATCTACATTCTCACCAACAGGGCAAGAGGGTTTCTTCTTCTCCACATTCTCACGAAGACTTGTTATTTCGTATCCTTTTGATTTGAGCCATTCTGAAGGGTGTAAGGAGGTATTTCATTGTGATTCTGATTTGCATTTCCCTGATTAGTGATGTTGAGCATCTTTTCATGGGCTGTTGGCCAGCTGTATGTTGTCCGTGGCAAAATGTCTATTCAATTTCTCTGCCCATATTTTGCTTGGATTGTTTTTTGTTTGGCGTTGAACTGTGTGTGTTTTTTTTCCGTATATTTTGGGTATTAACCCCTTAACAGATTTTTCATTTGCAAATATCTTCTCCCATTCAGTAGGTTGTCTTTTCTTTTTATATATGTTTTCCTTTGCTGTCCAAAGGCTTTTTGGTTTGGTGTAGTCCTAGTTGTTTCCGCTTTTGTTTCTCTTATCTGAGGAGACCTATTCAGAAAAATGTTGCTAAGGCCAATCTCCACAAGTTTACTACTTACGTTTTTTTTTTTTTTTTTTTAAGGAGTTTTATAGCTTAAAGTCTTACCCTTGGTCTTTAATCCATTTTGAATTTGTATATAATGTAAGAAAGTGATCCAGTTTCATTCCTTTGCATATAGCTGTCCGGTTTCCCAGGTACCATATATTGAAGAAATGTTTCCTCATTGTATGTTCTTGCCTCCGTTGTCATAGATTAATTGACCATATAAGTGTGGGCTCGATCTTCTGTTCCACTGATCTCTGTGTCTATTTTCGTGCCCATACCACAATGTGTTTGCTTGCGCTAACTTTGTATTATAATTTGAAACCTGGGATCGTGATACCTCTAGTTCCATTTTTTCCAATATTGCTTTGGCTATTCAGGGTCTTTTGTGGTTCCTTACAAATTTTAGGATTATTTGTTCTAGGTCTGTGAAAAAGAGTATTTTAATAGGGATCACATTAAATCTGTGAATTGCTTTCAGTAGTATGGACATTTTAACGATATTCTTCAAACCCATGAGCGTAAAACATCTTTTTGTTTATGCTGTCTTCTATTTCTTTCATCAGTGTTTTACAGTTTTCAGAGTATAGGTTTTCACCTCCCTCATTGAATTTATTCCTAGATATTTTGTTCTTTTTCAGGCAATTGTAAATTGAATCACTTTCTACATTTCTACTTTGTTCTTAGTGTACAGAAATGCAACAGAATACTATATATTAATTTTGTATTCTGCAACTTTACTGAATTTTTAGTCCTAATAGTTTTTTGGTAGAATCTTTAGGCTTTTCCATAGATAGTATCATGTCATTTGCAAACTGACAGTTTTACTTACCAATTCAGATGCCTTGTTTTTTCTTCTTCTTGTCTGATTGTGGTGGCTAGAACTTGCAGCACTATGTTGTTTAATGGTGGTGAGAGTGGACATTCTTGTCTTGTTTCTGATCTTAGGGGGAAAGCTTTTAGGTTTTCACCATCAAGTATGATGTTAGCTGTGTATTTGTCTTGCATTGCCTGATTATATTGAGGGATATTCTTTTTATACTCACTTTTTTGAAAGCTTTAATCATGAATGGATGTTGAGTTTTGTCATGCTTTTTCTGCATCTGTTGAGACGATCAGATGATTTTCATCCTTCATTTTACTAATATGGTGTCATGTCAATTGATTTGAATATATTGAAACCTCCTTGCATCCCTGGCATAAATCCCACTTGATCATCGTGAATGATTTTTTTAATGTATTGTTAAATTTGGTTTGTTAATGTTTTGTTGAGGATTTTTACATGTGTGTTTATCAGGGATATTGGTCTGTATTTTCCTTTTATTTTGTAGTGTCTTTCTCTGCTTTTGGTATCAGGATAATCCTGACCTCAGAATTAATTTGGAAGCGTTCCCTCTCCCTCTCTCCTCCCTCTCCCTGTGTGTGTGTGTGGGGGGGTGTAGAATAGGTATTGACTTTTCTCTAAATGTTGGGTAGAATTTACCTGTGAAACTATTTGGTTCTAGGCTTTTTGTTGTTGTTGTTGTTGTTGTTGAGAGTTTTTGATTACCAGTTCAAATTTGTTACTAGTATTAGTCTGTTCAGGTTTTCTATTTCTTCCTGATTCAGTCTAGAAGATTTTATGTTTCTAGAAATTTGCACCTTTTCATCTAGCTTATCCAAGTTGGTGGCATATCGTTTTTCATTGTGGTCTCTTATAATCCTTTGTGTTTCTTCGGTGTTGGTGGTAACCTCTTTCATTCCTGACTTTATATAGTTGAGTCCTCTTTCCTTTCTTCTTGGTTAGTCTGGGTAAAGGTTTATCAGTTTTGCGTGTCTGTTCAATGAATCAGTTCTTGGCTTCATTGATCTTTTCTAATTCTTTTAAGTCACTCCTGCAGGTGATCTTTACTATTTCCTTCCGTTGATCAATTTTGGGCTTTGTTGTTCTTTTTCTAGTCCTTTTAGGTATAAGGCTAGGTTGTTTGAAATTTTTACTGTTTCTTAAGGTAGGCCTGGATCTATAAATGTCCCTCTTAGAGCTGCTTTTGCCGCATCCCAAAGATTTTGAAATGCAGTGTTTCCATTTTCATTTGTCTCCAGGTATTTATTTCATCTTTCATTTCTTCATGGACTCATTTGCTGCTTGGTAGCATGTTGTCTAGCCTCCATGTGTCTGTCTTCTAGTTCTTTTCTTGTAACTGATTTTCAGTTTCATATTACTGTGGTCAGAAATGATGCTTGATGTGATGTCAGTTTTCCTAAATTTCTTGAAGCTTATTTTGTGGCCTAACATGATCTATCTTGCAAAATCTTCGATGTGCAGGTGAAAAAAATTTGTATTCTGTTTTGGGGATGAAATGTTCTGAATATATTTGCTATGTCCATCTGGTCTAATGTGTCAATCAAAGCCACTGTTTCCTTATGGACTTTTCTGTCTGGATGAATGATCCATTGATGTCAGTGGGGTGTTACAGTTATTGCCTTACTGTCAACTTCTCCACTTACATCTAAATATTTGCTTTATGTATTTAGGTGCTCCTCTGTGGGTGCATATTTAACGATTGTTATGTACTCTTGTTGAACTGATCCCTTTATCTCCCTGCTCTTTATCGCTTATACAGCCTTTGTCTTCAAGTCTATTTTGTCAGATAGAAGTACTGCATCTTTAGCTTTTTTTCCTGCTTCCCTTTGTGTGGAATATCTTTTTCCATCCCATAGGATTTTCCTTTGTATGTGTCTTTAGGTCTGAAGTGAGTCTTTTGTCAGCAGCATACAGATAGGTTTTTTAAAAGTTCCTTCTGTGTAGGAGGGTGCCCATTTCTCCACGTCCTTGCCAGCATCTATAGTCTCATGATTTGTTCATTTTAGCAACTCTGACTGGTGTGAGGTGGTAACTTAGTGTGGTTTTGATTTGTATTTCCCTTATGATGAGTGACGCTGAGCATCGTTTCATGTGCCTGTTGGCCATCCGGATGTTCTCTTTGGAGAAGTGTCTGTTCAGGTCTTCTACCCATTTCTTCACTGGATTATTCGTTTTTTAGGTATGTAGTTTAGTGAGTTCCTTATAGATTTTGGATATTAGCTCTTCATCTGATATGCCATTTGCCACTATCTTTTCCCATTCTGTCAGTTGCCTGTTAGTTTTTTTTATTGTTTCCTTTGCAGTGCAGAAGCTTTTTATCTTGATGAGGTCCCAATAGTTCATTTTTGTTCTTTATTCCCTTGCCTCTGGGGATGTGTCGAGGAGGAAATTACTGTGATTGAGGTCTAGGAGGCTATTTCCTGCTTTCTCCTCTAGGGATTTTATGGTTTCCTGACTCACATCCAGGTCCTTTATTCATTTTGAGTTTATTTTTGTGAATGGTGTCAGAAAGTGGTCTAATTTCATTCTTCTACATGTTGCTGCCCAGCTCTCCCAACACCACCTGTTGAAGAGGTTGTCTTTTTTCCTACACTGTTGGTGGGAATGTAAACTGGTGCAGCCACTCTGGAAAACAGTGTGGAGGGTCCTCAAAAAACTATCAGTAGAACTCCCCTATGACCCAGCAATAGCACTGCTGTGGATCTACCCAAGGGATACAGAAGTGCTGATGCATAGGAGCACTGTCAACAATAGCCAAAACATGGAAAAAGCCTAAATGCCCATCACCTGATGAGTGAATCAAGAAGATGTTTTATATATATACAATGGAGTATTATATGGCAATGAGAAAGAATGAAATCTGGTCATTTGTAGCAAAGTGGATGGACCTCGAGGGTGTCATGCTAAGTAAAATAAGTCAGGCAGAGAAGGACACATACCATATGTTTGCACTCATAGGTCTAACAGGACAAACCTAACAGAGGATCATGGGGAGGGGAAGGGGGAAAGAGAGCTGGGGAGAGTGAGGGACACAAATCATGAGAGACTATTGAACACTGAAAACGAACCGTGGACTGAAGGGAGAGGGGAGGGAAGGGGATGATGGTCATGGTGGGGGTCACTTCTGGGGAGAAGCACTGGGTGTTACATGGAAACCAATTTGACAAACTATTATAAAAAAAAAAGTTTCTTCTGCCACCCTGTATCTTCTGATTTGAACATTTAGGCTACATTTAAAGTAACTATCGATGGGTCCCTGGGTGGGCGGCATTTCTGTTGAGCATGAGCCACACCTGCTGCCAGCCCTCTTGTGTGTCTGAGCTTGTGGGCGGGGCCAGCCCTGGCCTGGTGGTAGCTACTTTAAGCACATAGGTGGTTGGGCTACCTCCCCCCGCCACCTCCCTTGGGCAGGTGTTGTGTTTGGAGGGGCAGCAGTCCTGGCTGGGGCTGCCCAATGGGTCTTAGGGCGGTAGTCACTTGGGGGAAACACTGCTCTCAGCTGAATTTGCCTGCCAGGTGTAGCAGGGTGAGAACATGGCGGGGTGGGGAGATTGTGGGGGGTGGGTTTGCAGGGGAATGTGGGCAGGGGCAAGCAGTGCTAGCAAGGTAGACGGAGGGGGTCAGAAGGGGCTTCTGCTGGTCTCAGGGTATCTAGGTGGAAGGAGGCCAAGAAAAATGGCACCTGTCAGCACTCTGTTCCTGGAGAAATCTTCTACAGATCCTTGTCTCTGTGGCACACCCCCTAAAATTGCCAATAAGTCTCATTCACATATAACCCTTGTGCTTTTCAAGCTTCTCTTTCTGTGCTGGGTCTCCTGCCTTGTGATACAGTGTGCTGGCTCTTTAAGAGCAAGGACTTGGTTTCCCATAGCCCTGTGCCCTGCTGGAATTAGGCCCCGCTGATTTTCAAAGTCAGGCCACCTAGTCTGGAGGGGTGCCCCGTGTGGGGCTTGATCCCCTTGCTCCTCTGTGGTTGTGATCTCCTCCTTGGGAGTAGCCATACCTGTGGTTCGCTTCCCTTCCTACCTTTCCCGATGTGGCCTTGTCTTGATGACTTGAGCTGTGGGGAACTTTTCCTGTGTGTCTTCAGGTCATTTCAGAGTGAGTTGTGGTACCTGCAGGTGTTGCCTCTGTGTGTGGGAAGTGATACACTCGGTATCCCTCCCCTCAGGCAGCTTTTCTCTCTCCATTTCCTAGCCTCCTTTCTTTCGTACAAAGAAGAGTTAGCATGCTTTTTGCACTTGACCTTACATCTGAAATGCGTTTAGGGAGGTCTTCCTCAGTCCTTTTGACAGCAGCACTGTATCCGTTTGGCTGCTGTGCATAGTGCAAACCTCTCCCTTTGGCCATTTCTGTAAAGTACGTTAAAGAAAAATATTTTCTTTCAGTTATAAATAATACTGCGCTGAATAAATGTGTACACTGTTTGGAATTGTTGAGGGTATAATTTCAGTGCAAATTCCTACTAGAATTGTTGGATCAAAGGATAAATGTGTATGTAGCTTTATTAGATACCACCAGATTTTCCTCCACAGTCCCACCTGGAGTGTGTGAGAGCACCTGCTTGCCCATGTCTCACCAGTATATGTGTTATCAAGGTTTGGAATTATTAATTTGCATTGTTCTTGTTATCAGTGAAGTTAAATACCTTTTCACATATAGAAGAGCCCTTTTTATATCTTTTTATGATTTTTCTATTGCTATCTTTTGTAGATTTTCAATTCCATTTTGGTCCTTTTATCCTCTATTTTAGAACAATTTGTTTATTATTCATATTGAACCTTTAGTTGTGATACATGTTGGAAATATTTTCTTTCAATGTCATTTATGCTTTTGCTCTGTTTTTGGTCTGCTTTTCCTATACAATTCTTTTCATGCTTGCATAGTTAAATGTATCAGCCTTTTCTTTTTTTCCTTAATGGCATCTGGATTTTGAATCTTCATTAGAAAGTCTTTTTGTTTGCCCAGATTATCTAGGGAGTCATTCCTAGATGATGTTCTCCATGCTGTCTCCTACCATGGTATAGTTGCATTTTGTGAAGGCAGATCTCCTATTTAAAAAATATTCTTACTAAGGTATAATTTATATATAATGAACTGCTCAGTTCTTAAATGCACCATTCTATCAGCGCTGATGAATGCATCTGAGGGCATAGAACATTCCCTCACCCTCCCTTTGCAAAAATGTCAGACTTGCTTTGTGCTGTGCTGTCTCTCCCTGCCTATGCCGACTTTTGCCCTCTCCCCCTTACAGGTGTTTTCACAATAAGGCTCTTGTATGTCTAATTTTGTTTCTATTTTCGGAAGGCTGAGGCTGACCCAGGTGGTAACAGAAGTGGAATGTGGAAACAGGTGGCCAGGGACCCACGGGGGCACTTTGTGCTTCTGTCCCCTCAGCCATGGGCTCTGCAGGGCTGGAGATCATGGTCCCACCAGGCATGTACTCTTGCCAGGATACAAAGCTTATCAACTACCTCTGTCACTTGGACACTCTGAGCAGCTCACATCCTAGAACAGTAAGTGAGGAGCCCTCATGAGAGCAGGAATATTGACCCTAATCATCAGAAGATTTCAGAGTTACTTTCACAAAATAGGGGCAGGGAGGAATGCGTGTGGAAGCTCTTGGTAGACTTTTGCCACATTATAACTGAACCAACATGTGCAGCAATCAGAAGGGTCTGATTACCAGGGGGGTAGACCCTCAGAAGTGGAGATTGGGATCATACCACCAATAACCCAACCAAAGGTGTCATAGATGAGAGTGAAGGGAATGTAGAGTAGATGTGGATGAGAACACGGTGAGCACCAGCTTCGTCCCTGACACCAAACAGTGATTCGTCCCGCCAGTCTTCTCTTCTATGGATCCCCCTCAGGAAGAGAGGCCCAGGACCCACTTGCCAGGCAGCTCCCTGAGCAAGTTTAAAGAGTGGTTACCTATTGTCTCTGGAGCACCCCACTAATGTCATCTTTAAAAAAAATTTTTTTAATGTTTGTTTATTTTTGAGAGAAAGAGAAAGTGAGAGTGGGAGAGGGGCAGAGAGAAAAGAAGACACAGCATCTGAAGCAGGCTTCAGGCTCTGAGCTGTCAGCACAGAGTCGAATGTGGGGCTCGAACTCACGAGCTGAGCTGTGAGATCATGACCAGAGCTTGAGTCAGAAGCTTAACCAAGTCACTCAGGTGCCTCTCAGGCCACCTTTTAAGTGAAGGTGCAGGGAGCATGTTTGACTGACAGCCTAATGAGTGGTGAGGCTGCACTTCCCCGTGGCTGGTCCCAGTATGAGCCCCCACCCGTTCCTGTCCACTACGGGACTCCTCTAATCGGCAACTTTGACTTGGGGACTTGCCACCATGCTGATCAGAAGTTTGGGGTTTTGTGCTCTTCCTACATAACTCTTCCTTCCTTCTTCCCGTTGACAAGTGTTAGACATAATTGCTGTCTGAAAGCACCTGTCTACTTCTGGTCACTCTGCCTTTCCCTTCACCAGCACTTTCCCCAGTAGTCACCTTGCATGCTCAACCTCGATTCAGTGCCTGCAGCTTAGGGGACCTGACCTGGCACTTTGAGGTCGCTGGAATCGAGCACCTGATTCTCTTCTGTATTTAAAATTGCCCCTCCCATAGGGCCTGGAGGCAAGGTCATTTTTCACCTTGACTTTCCTTCCTAAGCCTGTCTTTCTCTCCAACTTCCATGAGGATGAATACCCTCCTACCCCAGGCTCTTCAGTGAATCAAGCAGACACCTGACCAATCCTTAACACCAGTTGGGTCAGCATCTCAGAGTAAATACAGTGCGAGCTCATCCTGAGGCCCCAAGAGGACTCAGTTACTGAGAAGAAGGCTTATGTGCTCTTACAGAATTTGCAAAATAGCTCAGAGAAGGTATTTCCTAGAAATTAGGGTTCCTACATTATTCTTTTGGGAATTGGTACAATTAAGCCAAGTTGAGGGCCTACTCCAGGCTGGTATACTTTCAATTACAATTATACAGAGGGCTTATATTCTTGAAGAGCTATACAATACTATATACATTTATACACATACATACTTACATGTCTATACGCATATATGCTTATATACACACATATATGTAATTGTTATACATGTAATTCATGTTATGTATAATTTTCATAATTGCATAGAAAATACACCATATACAATATAGAATGACTCTCGATCGAAGTTTTACAAATATCCTCCTCTTGTGTTCTCTTCATATCCTAACAGAACAGCATCAGGAAGTTTACAAGGGCAATCATACGGTCAACTACTCAATCTGCTACTACAATGATGAAGTTTATCTTCTTTCAACCCTCTTCCCAGATACACTCTCAGCATATATGGAGAAGGCATTGGACTACAAAGATAGTCACGTTTTTGTGTTACAAATTTGAAAGCTGACTTTCAAATTTGCAAAACTCAAGGCATTATCTTAACCAAATGATGCCCCTTTTGGAAAGCAGGGCGCAGACAGAACTAAAGCAGCTTTGCGGAGTTGGGCTAGCGACTGGCCATACCGTGAGAGGGAGGTAACTTGCGAAGTGTGACAATAGGGAGACACATTGTCTCTCTCCTCTGAGTTTTATACTATATCGTCTCAGAACTTTTATTTCTCTGTGTTCTGTGGTGACCTGTTGAGAGAAGAGAGTGGAGTGTCTGAAAATTACACCTGAAAGATTGGGGGTGGAAATGGGTATCCCCGAATACCCTGCGGAAGCACACACCCCAGCATTTCTACCTCCCGCTCTCCGAGGTAGGATTCCAGATTAGACTGTGGAAAGTGTGCAGCCAGTACAGGACAGCGGGTGCTGGAGTAAGGTCGATCCCTGCTAGTTGCAGGCCTTGGTATTTTGGATGGAAGGCGGAAGGGATAGGAGGCAAGTAGGAGATCTAAATTAGGCGTTGGGGGGCCTTCGTGAGGAGTTTAATTTCCTGGGCACGAAGTTTTAATTATACCCCTTCTACACTGAATTCCTTTGGGTTTCTTCCAAACCCTTCCGTTTAGTCTGATCTACCTGGACGAAGTTGTGGGGTGGTTTCTTGGTGGACTGCAAGGTCAGCCTTCCCTGGTGCCTGAGGAGAGGGAAGTGGAGTTGTAGGCCGGAGGCGGGGGAGGGTAAGGAGGGAGGTCCCCCCAGCAAAGTCAGGGGTAGGGCTGAAGAACTCTTCACAGGAGAGATACCAGATAGAAACTCTGACTTCCTGATATTTACCAGGAAACAGGAGATCGAGTCTGGAGGCTGTCGGGATCGGTCTGCACTGGGTGAGGAACACCCCTATGAGACCGTGAGCCAAAGAACGGAGCTACCGACTATATACGGTACTCTGCACAGCTGTCCTAGGACAGTAAGCGGGTCCACCTGCGCCGTGTTTTGCTGTGGGACAAAAAGAACACAGGCCCAGAATATTGCAATATTCTGAGATTACTTGTAAGAACTGCCTCCCTGGAAGGATGGACAGGAGTCCTCGGATAGGTGGGCAGCCCCACAGACATCAGAATATAGACCTTCTTTTCTCGAGGATTATGACCTCAGATCCCTTCAGAGTGTTCCCTGGTATCAGCAGAGGAGAAAGATAACACTGAAAAAGCAAACGGACTCTGTGCTATACCTTAAGGAAAAGGCCGCCCCTGTAATTCTAAGTCAGCACACTTTAAAAGGGCTCTTTGAAAAAGCAATTAACATGCCTTTCAAAAAGATTCCGCTGGCTATTATCAAAGTGAGTCTTGAGGAATCTATTTTATTTCTAAAAGTTTATCTCGCGTTATCTAACCACTCACAACTCTTATCTGCTCAAACTACTGTATTAGTTTAGAGGGGCCGATTCCTTCCTCTTCTAGAGCTCCCAGACAACTTAACGTGTGAGTAGCAGGGACACTACAAGGAATTGTCTTTACTAATTTGATGATATTTATGAAAAAATAATAGAATGCAAATTATCTAGTATTAAGCTGCAGATTAAAAGCAGATGCACGTTGCTGCCTTGCCTATCTGGAAGCCGTCAATAACTGTGGTACTGAATTGGGAAATTGATCAAAATTTAGTAAAAAGAAGCTGATAGTATAAAATTTACTTCTAGCAGTGTTAACAAATCTTTATTTTTTTTGACCAATATGAATTAAATGCACAGCAGAATCAAGGGGCTGGGCCAGTTCTTATAGGAATATTTGAAATAGATGTGGTTCAACACGTCTTTCACACAAGATGTATTAACTGTCAGCACAGAGCCCAACATGGGCTTAAGATGATTTGAGCCAAAGTCAGACACTTAACAACTGAGCCACCCAGTCACCCCTAATTGTGGTCATTTTAAAAATTCTATTTCATCGGGGATCCAGGGTGAGTCATTTGGTTGACTGTCTGACTCTTGATTTCGGTTCAGGTCATGATCCTAGAGTCATGGAATTGAGTCCCTGGATGTGGAGACTGCTTACATTCTCTCTCTCCCTCTCTGCCCCTCTTTTGTGCTTTTGTGCTCGCTCTCTAAGAAAAAAAAATAATAAAAGTCATGGGGTGCTTGGGTCACTCAGTCAGTTGAGCACCCAACTTGGCTCAAGGTCATGATCTCACAGTTTGTGAGTTCAAGCCCCGCATCCGGCTCTATGCTGATGGCCCAGAGCCTTGAGCCTGCTTCAGATTCTGTGTTTCTTCTTTCTTTCTGTCCCTCCCCTGTGTCCTCTCTCTCTTTCAAAAATAAATTAAAAAAACTTAAAAAAAACAAATCACTTCTCTTTGTTATTTTCATTTATTTTGAGAGAGAGAGAGCAAAACAGAGCATGAGCAGGAGAGGGGCAGAGAGAGAGGGAGAGAGAAAATTCTAAGCAGGCTCTTCTCTGTAAGCACAGAGCCTGATGTGGGGCTCGAACTCATAAATGTGAGGTCATGACCTCAGCCAGCCAAAAATAAGAGTCAGATGCTTAACCCACTGAGACACCGGCGTTCCCACATATTTCATTAGTTCTAAGATACATGGTTTTTTCCCCAGTTTAAGATGTCTTAGCATCAACAGTATCCGTTGATCCCTGTTGGCCTGCTCCAACCTGCTGTAGTCAACGTGCACGTTACATACAGGTAAATGTGGACATCACTATTCAAATCGCCTCTTCAACAGAGTTAGGTGCATTGTTGGAATGATACATCTTGATTTTAATAAACTTACCGTTTTAACCAGTTTTAAGTGTACAGTTCAGTCGCATGAGTGCATCTGTATTGTTGTATAACCCTCACCACCACCCACCTTCAGGACTTTTTCATTGTGCCAGACTGAAACTCTGTCCATAAAGCATTAACCCCCCGTTTTCTTCTCCTTCCCACCCTGGTAAGCACTGTCTACTTTCTATCTGAATTTTGATGAATCTAGGCAACTCATGTAAGTGGATTCACACAATATTGGTCCTTTTGTGACTGGCTTATTTCACTTAGCATAATGTCTTAAGGTTCATCCATGTTATGGCATGTTTCAGAAGATCCCCCCTTTTTAAGGCTGAATAAAACTCTATTATGTGTATATGTCATGTTTTGTTAATCCACTCATCCTCTGGTGATTTACAATGCTCTTTAAAAAGGAGTTTGACTGATGGGGCACCTCGGCGGCTCAGTCTGTTAAGCATTTGACTTCGGCTCAGGTCATGATCTCATGGTCCATGGGTTTGAGCCCTATGTCAGGCTCTGTGCTCAGAGCCTGGAGCCTGCCTCAGATTCTGTGCCTCCCTCTCTCTGTCCCTCTCCTACTCACATTCTGTCTGTCTCTGACTCTCAGAAATAAATAAACATGAAAAAATTAAAAACAGCTTGAGCGAGATGTGATCGACATACAGTAAACTCAACATATTTTGAGTATACTCGTTCTCCTCTCTGCATGCACGTGCGCCCATAAAGCCATCACTACTATATGGCGTTACAAAAAGGCACAAAGACATAGATCACATATTAGAGAAGCAAATGTTCGTTGTTGGAGGAATGACCAAAACCTCATATTTTCTTGTGAGGCACAAACAAAATATCTTGGTTTTTTTTTTATAGAATTTTTTTGGTTAAAAATTTATTTTTGAGAGCATGAGTAGCAGGGGCCGGTGGGGGAGAGGGGCAGAGGCCGGCTCCATGCTGAGAGCAGTGAGCCCAGTGCAGGGCTCCAACTCATGGACTGTGAGATCATGACCTGAGCTGAACTCGGATGCTCAAGCCACTGAGTCACCCAGGTGCCCCTTGTGAGAGAGTAGAAAGAGGGTGAGCTATCAGGCCATAGCAACTTTATTACAGACAGTTTCCTAGGCGAAGCACTGTATCCCAAAGCAGGAAGAATTGCCAAATCCTTCAGAACGAATTTCAGAGATGTGACCTGTGTGACTGATTCATGCATCATTGCTGGGCCATCGTTAAGGAGTTGATCAGTCATCTGTTAGGAACTTTCTAGGGTCTTTGAACAGATGTTGCTCAATTTCCAGAGATGCTTGATTGAATTGAGCCCAAAACTACAACTATAAATATAGCCAACAATGAAATGCTAACTAAATCCTATGGTTCTTCAACAGCCTCAAAATTATACTGTTAATGTTTAGCAGTTCCAGAGAAGGGAAGATTCTGAGCACTGGTTTTAGGTCTTTTGAGCCTACATAAGTCTGAAGGAGCTCTTTAAGCCTAAACACTCTAAGTGACCAGAAAGCTCTGTGTCTGGTTTTCATGCAGACTTCTTTCTTGGTGGCTCATCAGATGACAAGAGATCCTATGTCCAACAGTATCTTTGATTCGAAGAAATGTGGTAGTTAGGGAAAGCTATGAAAAGTAGCTTCAAGCTCATAAGTGGGACACTTTGGGTGGTCATCTCCTCCTTGTGATGCATTGGTCTCCTTCACCCTCGGTCTCAGGAGAACATGGCCAGAGCCATGATGGGGTTGCACCTGGTCTGAAGGTCCAGCTGGTCAACCACACCTAGATAGTCTTATTTACATAGTACTACTAGTCCAAGCTGATACATTTAAATACATTTTTTTTTTTATGTTTGAGAAGGAGAGAGAGAGACAGAGTGTAAGGGGAGGAAGGGCAGAAAGAGAAGGAGACACAGAATCCGAAGCAGGTTCCAGGCTCTGAGCTGTCAGCCCAGAGCCCGACACAGGGGCTCAAACTCCAACAGTGAGATTATGACCTGAGCAGAAGTCGGACACTTAATCGACTGAGCCACCCAGGTGCTCTAACATTTATTTAATAAATTTAAATGATCACCTCAGACTTCATTTAATTTTCCCATGGTCTTAATCTATTCCTTCTCAAGGGACTTTTTGGCATGCCTTGTCTAGGCAGAGGAAAACCTTAGTTCACCAGAAAAGATCAGGGCACTTGTGACAGACACTGCCATGTTGATTTTGCACAGGTACAAATCAGCATTGTCTGAGAACTGGATTTGGAGTATTTTGTGAAGAGGAACAAAGTTAAACACCCAGGTTTTCATACCTTTGAACTAGTGCATAGGAGAGCTCAATCTCTCTCTCACACACTGATACATAGTTCTGCCTCTCTTCTCACTGCTGGGTTTTATGCAGAGTGCTCCAGAACGGTGGAAGATGTGGAGCTTTATGTAACCCGTCTCCACTCTGTGACAACTGTGCCACAGAGAGTGCTAAGTAGCAAACTGTAGAAAAGTTGTCTTGATAAGATCAATTCAGGGGCGCCTGGGTGGCTCAGTCGGTTAAGCTCCGGCTTCGGCTCAGGTCATGATCTCACAGTTTGTGGGTTTGAGCCCCATGTCGGGCTCTGACCACTAGCTCAGAGCCTGGAGCCTGTCTTCGGATTCTGTGTCTCCTTCTCTCTCTGCCCCTCCCCTGATAGTGCTGTCTCTGTCTCAAAAGTAAGTAAAAACATTTAAAAAAAGAGATCAGTGAAGCAACTGAAAATATTTGATTGAACTTATCCAATACTAATTTTTGAAAATAGTTAACACTGCATTTTATTGATTGAGCCGCTATGACTGTGAAGACATTGGGCCTTGTTAATATTCAAAACTCTATGGAGAAGTTTTATTTTTATCCTCTCCCAACCTCTCCTCCCTTACACCACCCCTCTGGAGATCAGGAAATGGAGCCTCAGAGGAGTTAAGATCTCACAGCTGTGAAGTGGGGACTGGGTGATGGTGGTGGTATTATTGCAACACAATTGACAGATAACGTTATATTAGTTTCAGGAGTACAATATGATGACTGAAATTTGTATATATTGTGAAATGATCACCAGAATACGCCTGCTAAACTCTGTCACCTCATATAGTTAGAATTTTCCCCTGTAAGAACTTTTAAGAACTCCTCTCTTAGCAGCTTTCAAATCTACAGTACAATATTATTAACTACGATCCCCGTGCGGTATATCACATCCGGGGACTTCTACCCGGAAGTTCGTACCTGCTGGCCACCTTCACCCATTTCTCCCACCCCATACCTCTTGTTTCTGGCAACCACCAATCTATTCTTTGTACCTGTTGACTTAGATTGTTTTGTTTGTTGGTCTGTTCAAATTCCACATATAAGTGAGATAATACAGTATTTGTTTTCCTCTGATTTATCTCACTTAACAAAATGCCCTCAGGTTCCATCCCTGTTTTTACAAACGGCAAGATTTTCTTTTTTATGTCTGCATGATCTTACATAGTAGATATATACCACATTATTTTCTTTTTCTTTTTAAAATTGAAGTGTAATTGACATACAGAGCTCTGTTTCAGGTGTATGACCTAATGAGTTGACATTTCTGTTTATTACACAGTGCTCACCATGATAGGGGCAGTTACCACCTGTCACTATACAAAGTTAGTACAATATTATTAACTGTATTCCCTGCACATTTATACCTCTTAATCTGTTTCACCTCTTTTGCTCATCCCCATACTCTCTCCCTCCTGGAAACCACTAGTTTGTTGGCTATATTTATGAAACTGTTTCTGTGTGTTTGTGTGTGTGTGTGTGTGTGTGTGTGTGTGTTTTAGGTTCCACATATAAGTGCAATCATATGGCATTTGTATTTTTTTGTCTGATTTATTTCACTTAGCATAATACCTTCTAGCCCATCCATGTTGTCCCAAATGGCAAGATCTCATTCTTTTTATGACTGAGTAATAATCCGTTGTATATATGTATAGATAGGTACTCCATCTTCCTTATCCATTCATCTATCAATGGACATTTAGGTTGCTTCAATATCTTGACTATTGTAATTAATGCTACAATAAACTTAGGGAGATATATCCATCTTTTTGAATTAGCGTTTGTTTTCTTTGGGTAAATTCTCAGCAGTGGAATTACTGGATCATATGGCATTTTTATTTTTGTTCTTTTTAAGGAATCTTCGATACTGTTTTCCAGAGTGGCTACATAAGTTTACATTCCCAACAGTGCATGAAGATTTCCTTTTGACCACATCTTTGTCAACACTTGTTATTTCTTGTCTTTCTTTTTGTTATTATTTTGGGGAAAGAGCATGTGTATGAGGTGGGGAGAGGCAAAGAGGAAGAGAGAGAGAGAGGGAGAAAAATCTGAGGCAGGCTTCACATTCAGTGCGCAGCCTGACCTGGGGCTTGATCCCATGACCCTGGGATCTTGATCTGAGCCGAAGAGTTGGACACTCAACCAACTGAGCCACTCGGGCATCCCTCTTGTCTTTTTGATATTAGCCATTTTGACAGGTGTGGGGTGACATCTCATTGTGGTTTTGATTAACATTTCCTGATGATTAATGGTGTTGAGCATCTTTTCACATGTCTGTTGGCCATCTGTATGTCTTCTATAGAAAAGTGTCTATTCAGGATCTCAGCCTGTTTTTTAATCAGATTGTTTTTTGGTGTTGAATTGTAGGACTTCTTTATATATTTTGGATATTACCCCTAATCAGATATATCATTTGCAAATATCTTCTCCCATTCTGTAGATTGTCTTTTCATTTTGTTGTTTCTTTCATTGTGCAAAAGCTTTTTATTTCAGTATAGTTATAATGGTTTCTTTTACTTTTGTTTCCCTTGCCTGAGGAGACATATCTAGAAAAATGTTGCCAAGCCGATGTCCAAAGGATCACTGCCTGTGTTTTTTCCCAGGAGTTTCATGATTTCAAGTCTCACATTTAGGTATTTAATCCATTTTCTGTTATTTCTGTTTAAAGTATATAAAAATGGTCCAGTTTCATTCTTTTCTAGCTGTCCAGTTTTCCCAGCACTATTTTTTGAAGAGATTATCTTTTCCCCCACTGTATATTCTTGCCTCTCTTATCATAGATTAATTGACCGTGTAAGTGTGGGTTTATTTCTGGGCACTCTCTTCTGTTCCATTTTGTGCTGGTACTACACTGTTTTGGTTACTATAGCTTTGTAGTATAGCTTAAAATCTGGGATTGTGGTACCTCAGCTTTGTTCTTCTTTCTCAATATTACTTTGACTTTCGTAGTGCCACACAACTTTAGGATTATTTGTTCTAGTTTTGTTAAAAATGCAATCCTATCAAAATACCAATAGTATTAAATATGTAGATTGTTTAGAGTAGTATATACATTTTAACAAAATCAATTCTTTCCATTCATGAGCATGGTATAGCTTTCCATTTATTTGTGTTTTTCAGTTTCTTTCATCAGTGTCTTATACTTTCAAGAATACAGTTCTTTCAGGGTGCTCGGGTGGCTCAGTCAGTTAAGCATCCAACTTTGGCTCAGGTCATGATCTCATGGTTTGTGGGTTTGAGCCCCGAGTCGGGGCTCTGTGCTGACAGCTCAGAGCCTGGAGCCTGCTTTGGATTCTGTGTCTCCCTCTCTCTCTGCCCTTCCCCAATTCATGCTCTGTTTCTTTCTGTCTTACAAATAAATAAACATAAAGAAATAATAAAAATACAGTTCTTTCATCTCCTTGGCTAAACTTATTTCCAGGTATTTTATTATTTTTGATCCACTTATAAATGGGATTAGTTTTTATTTTTATTTTTTTAAAGTTTATTTGAGATAGCATATGCAAAAGTAGGGGAGGGCAGAGAGAAAGGGAGAGACAACTCCAGGCAGGCTTCTAGCTGTCAGCATGGAGCCCAACGCAGGGTTCAGTTCCACAAACCATGAGATCAGGACCTGAGCTGAAACCAAGAGTTGGATACTTAACCAGTTGAGCCACCCAGGCACCTCTATAAATGGGATTATTTTTTTAACATTTCTCTTTCTGCTACTTTGTTATTAGGATATGTAAATGCAACCAGTTTCTATATATTAATCCTGAAACTTTGCTAAATTCATTTGTCAGTTTTAACAGTTTTTTGGTGGAATCTTTAGGATTTTCTATATATAGTACCATGTCATCTGCAAATAGAAAGTTGTGCCTCCTTACCAATTTGGATGCCTCTTTTGCTTTCTTGCTTAATTGCTCTGGCCAGGATTTTCAATACTGTGTTGAATAAAAGTGATGAGTGTAAATCCTTGTCTTGTTCCTGATCTCAGAGGAAAAGTTTTTAGCTTTTCACTATTGAGTTTGACGTTAGCTGTGGGTTTGTCATATATGGCTTTAATCATGTTGCAGTCTATTCCCTCTAAACCCACTTTGTTGGGGATGTTTATGGGAAAAGTTGTTGAATATTATCAAATACTTTTTCTGTATCTATTGAGATAATCATATGATAATTATACTTCATTTTGTTAATTTGGTATATCACAGTGATTGATTTGCAGATACTGAATCAGTTTTGTATCCCTGGAGTAAATCCCACATGATCATGGTATGTGATTTTCTTAAAGTATTGTTGAATTTTGTTTGCTAATATTTTGTTGAGGATTTTTGCATCTAGGATATCTATCAGGGATATTGACCTATAACTTTCTTTTCTTGTAATGTCCTTGTCTCATTTTAATGTCATAGTAATGCTGGACTCATAAATGAATTTGGAAGTGTTCCCTGCTCTTCTAACTTTGGGATAGTGTGAGGGAAATAAGTATTCTTTTTTATTTTATTTTTATTTTTATACACTTTTCTATTTTTTATTTTTATTTTTCTAAATAGTTTATTGTCAGGTTGATCTCCATATAACACCCAGTGCTCTTCCCCACAAGTGCTGCCCTCCATGACCATTGCCCCCCTTTCCCCCTCCCTCTTCAGCCCTCAGTTTGTTTTCAGTATTTAAGAGTCTCTCATCATTTGCTTCCCTCCCTCTCCCTAACTTTCCTCCCCTTCCCCTGGTCCCCTGGTTTCTCCTGTTCTCCTATTAGACCTATGAGTGAAAACATATGGTATCTGTCCTTCTCCACCTGACTTATTTCACTTAGCATGACACCCTCGAGGTCCATCCACTTTGCTACAAATGGCCAGGTTTCATTCTTTCTCATTGCCATGTAGTATTCCATTGTGTGTATGTGTATGTGTATACATATATATACACATACCACGTCTTCTTCATCCATTCATCAGTTGATGGACATTTAGGCTCTTTCCATGATTTGGCTATTGTTGAAAGTGCCGCTATGAACATTGGGGTACACGTGCCGCTATGCATCAGCCCTTCTGTATCCCTTGGGCAGATCCCCAGCAGTGCTATTGCTGGGTCATAGGGGAGTTCTAGTGATAGCTTTTTGAGGAACCTCCACACTGTTTTCCAGAGCGGCAGCACCAGTTTACATTCCTACCAACAGTGTAGGAGGGTGCCCGTCTCTCCACACCATCGCCAGCATCTATGGTCTCTTGATTTGTTCATTTTAAGCCACTCTGACCGGCGTGAGGTGATATTTCAGTGTGGTTTTGATTTGTGTTTCCCTGATGATGAGTGACACTGAGCATCATTTCATGTGCCTGTTGGCCATCTGGATGTCCTCTTTGGAGAAGTGTCTATTCATGTCTTCTGTCCATTTCTTCACTGGATTATTCATTTTTTGGGTGTGGAGTTTGGTAAGTTCCTTGTAGATTTTGGATACTAGCCCTTTATCCGATATGCCATTTGCGACTATCTTTTCCCATTCTGTTGGTTGCCTATTAGTTTTTTTTTTATTGTTTCCTTTGTAGTGCAGAAGCTTTTTATCTTGATGAGGTCCCAATAGTTGATGTTTGTTCTTGATTCCCTTGCCTTTGGGGATGTGTCAAGTAGAAAGTTGCTGTGATTGAGGTCAAAGAGGCTATTTCCTGCTTTCTCCTGCTTTAGGGTTTTTATGGTTTCCTGTCTCACATTCAGGTCCTTCATCCATTTGAGTTCATTTTTGTGTATGGTGTAAGAAAATGGTCTAGTTTTGCTGTTCAGTTCTCCCAGCTGTCTTTTTTCCATTGGATACTCTTTCCTGCTTTGCCAAAGATTATTTGGCCATACACTTGTGGGTCCAGTTCTGGTTCTCTATTCTATTCCATTGGTCTATCTGTCTGTTTTTGTGCCAGTACCATACTGTCCTGATGATGACAGCTTTGTAGTAGAGGCTAAAGTCTGGGAATGTGATACCACCCGTTTCGGTTTTCTTCTTCATTATTATTTTGACTATTTGGGGTTTTTTGTGGTTCCATACGAATTTTAGGATAGTTTGTTCTAGCTTTGCAAAGAATGCTGGTGCAATTTGATGGGGATTGCATTGAATATGTAGATTCCTTTGGGTAATAATGACATTTAACAATGTTTATTCTTCCGATCCATGAGGATAGAATGTTTTTCCATTTCTTTGTGTCTTCCTCAATTTCTTTCATAAGCTTTCTATAGTTTTCATCGTACAGGTCTTTTACATCTTTGGTTAGGTTTATTCCTAGATATTTAATGGTTCTTTCCTGCACTTGTGAATGGGATCAGTTTCTTGATTTCTCTTTCTGTTGCTTCATTATTGGTGTATAAAAATACAACCGATGTCTGCACATTGATTTTGTACCCTGTGACTTTGCTGAATTCATGGATCTGTTCTAGAAGGCTTCTGATGGAGTTGATCGGGTTTTCCATGTAGAGTATCATGTCATCTGTGAATAGCGAAAGTTTGACTTCTTCTTTGCTGATTCTGATGTCTTTTTTTCCCTTTTTGTTGTCTGATTGCTGATACTAGGGCTTCCAGCACTATGTTAAACAACAGTGGTGAGAGTGGACACTCTTGTCGTGTTCCTGATCTCGGGGAAAGCTCCCAGTTTTTCCTCATTGAGGATGATATTAGCTATGGGCTTTTCATAAATTGCTTTAATAATGTTTAAGTAAGTTCCTTCTATCCCGACTTTCTCAAGGGTTTTTATTAAGAAGAGATGTTGTATTTTGTCAAATGCTTTTTCTGCATCTATCGACAGGATCATATGGTTTTTACCTTTTCTTTTGTTAATGGGTGTATCACATTGATGGATTTGTGAATATTGAACCAGCTTTGTAACCCAGGAATGAATCCCACTTGATCATGATGGACAATTCTTTTTATATGCTGTTGAATTCGATTTGCTAGTATCTTGTTGAGGATTTTTGCATCTGT
>NC_043708.1:97517409-97520578 GCF_006229205.1 Suricata suricatta
TCATGATGGACAATTCTTTTTATATGCTGTTGAATTCGATTTGCTAGTATCTTGTTGAGGATTTTTGCATCTGTATTCATTAAGGATATTGGCCTGTGGTTCTCTTTTTTGGGGGGGGACTGGGGGTCTCTGTCTGGTTTGGGAATCAAAGTGATGCTGGCCTCATAGAATGCGTTTAGAAGTTTTCCTTCTATTTCTATTTTTTGGAATAGCTTGAGAAGGATGGGTGTTAATTCTGCTTTCATTGTCTGGTAGAACTCCCCTGGGAAGCCATTTGGCCCTGGCTTTTATTCGTTGGGAGATTTTTGATAACTGATTCAATTTCTTCACTGGTTATGGGTCTGTTCAGATTTTCTATCTCTTCCTATCTCTTCCTGTTTGAATTTTGGTAGTGCATGTGTGTTTAGGAGTTTGTCCTTTTCTTCTAGATTGTCCAGTTTGTTGGCATATAATTTTTCATAGTAATCTCTGATGATTACTTGTATTTCTGAGGGATAAGTTGTAATAAATCATTTTCATTCACAATTTTGTCTATTTGGGTGTTCTCTCTTTTCTTTCTGAGGAGCCTGGCTAGAGATTTATCAATTTTGTTTATTTTTTCAAAAAACCAACTCTTGGTTTCATTGATCTGTTCAGTTTTTTTTTTATTCTATATTATTTATTTCTGCCCTGATCTTTATTATTTCTCTTTTTTCGCTGGGTTTGGGGTATTCTTACTGCTCCCCTTCTAGTTTCCTTAAGTGCTCTGTTAGATTTTGAAGTTGTGCATTTTCTAATTTGTTGAAATATGCCTGGATTGCAATATACTTTCCTCTTAGGACTGCCTTTGCTGCGTCCCAGAGAGTTTGGATTGTTGTGTTTTCATTTTCATTTGTTTCCACATATTTTTAAATTTATTCTCTAATTGCCTGATTGGCCCAATCATTCTATAGTAGGGTGATTTTTAATCTCCTCATTTTTGGAGGTTTTCTAGACTTTTTCCTGTGATTGATTTCATGTTTCATAGCATTGTGATCTGGAAGTGTGCATGGTATGATCTCGATTCGTTTGTATTTATTGAGGGCTGCTCTATGCACCAGTATGTGATCTATCTTGGAGAATGTGCCATGTGCACTTGAAGAAAGCGAATCCCCTAGCTTCAGGATGCAGAGTTCTAAATATATCTATTAATTCCATTTGTTTCAATGTGCCGTTCAGATCCATTGTTTCTTTAGTGATTTTTTTGTCTGGTTGACCTATCCATTACTGTAAATGGAGTATTAAAATCCTCTGCAATAAGCACATTCTTATCAATAAATTTGATAAGTTTGTAATTAGTTTTATGTATTTGGGTGCTCCCATATTTGGCGCATAGATGTTTATAATTGTTAGCTCTTCCTGATGGAGAGACCCTGTAATTATTACATAATGTCCTTCTTCATCTTTTGTTACTGCCTTTACTTTAAAGTCCAGTTTGTCCAATATAAGTATGGCTACTCTGTCTTTCTTTTGACGTCCAGTCACATGATAGATATTTCCCCATCCCCTTACTTTAAATCTGAAGGTGTCTTCAGGTCTAAGATGAGTCTCTTGTAGACAGCAAATAGATGAACTTTGGTTTTTTTTTATCCATTCTGCTATCCTGTGTCATTTGTTTGGAGCATTCAGTCCATTTACATTCAGAGTTATTGAGAAATGTGGGTTTAGATTCATTGTGTTCTCTGTAGAGCTCATGTTTGTAGTGATGTCTCTGGTACCTTATATTCCTTGCTACATTTCCCTCATAGAGTCCCTCTTAGGATTTCTTGTAGGGCTGTTTTGGTGGTGATGAATTCTCTCAATTTTTGTTTATTTGGGAAAACCTTTATCTCTCCTTCTATTTTGAATGAAAGGCTCACTGGATAATGGATTCTTGGTTGCATATATTTTTCCTGTTCATCACATTGAAGATATCCTGCCATTCCTTTCTGGCCTACCAAATTTCAGTAGATAGGTCTGTAACCACTCTGATAGGTTTCCCTTTGTATGTTAGGGCCCTTTTATCCCTAGCTGCTTTCAGAGTTCTCTCTTTATCTTTATATTTTGCCATGTTCCCTATGATATGTCGTGCCACAGGTCAATTAGGGGAGTCCTATGCACCTTCTAAATTTCAATGTCTTTTTCCTTCCCCAGGTTTGGGAAGTTCTCAGCTATAATTTGATCAAGCCCCCTTCAGGACCTTTTTCTCCTTCTTCTTCAGGAACTCCTATGATACAGATATTGTTTCATTTGATTGTATCACTCAGGTCTCAAATTCTCCTTTCCTGCTCCTGTATCAATTTTTCTCTCTTTTTCTCGGTTCCCTCTTTTGCTATAACTGTGTCTTCTAATTCACCTATTCTCCTCTCTGCCTCTTCAATCTGTGCAGTGGCTACCTCTGTTTTATTATGCACCTCATTTATAGCCTTTTTTTTAACTAATCACAGCTATTTTTAAAGTCCCTAGTCTCTGTATCAATAGCTTTTCTGATGACTTCCATGCTTTCTTCAAGCCCAGCAATTAATTTTATTACTGTTGTTCTAAATTCTTGTTATGTTGCTTGGGTCTGTTTTGAGCAGTTCTGTGGCTGTGATTTCTTCCTGGAATTTCTTCAGAGTAGAGTTCTTTCATTTCATCATTTTGGCTAGCTTTCTGTCACTCATCAGTTTTAAAAGCTCATTCTGCACTGTGCACCTGTTAGTATTGCTCTATTAAAGGAGGCTCATTGACTGTTGAGGGCCTGTCGTTTCGGGAAGTGTTCTTTTTATGGTGTCTTTCAATTTCTATTGTTATGCTTCTGATTATTTTATTTCCCTACTCAGTGAAATTTGGGACTTCCACCATACGTACTTTGGCTTGTTTCTTGAAGTATCCCTGAAAAGGAAAACAGACGGACACACAGAAAACAAAAGCCCACAAAATGCACAGATAAATAAAAAAAAATAAGCAAACCAAAAGAGGAAAGAAAAAAGAACAGAAAAGAAAGGAAAGGAAAACAAAAAAGAAAAAGGCAGGGGGACAGAAACAGCCAAAGACAAAGGACAGTCTAAGAGCATAAAACCTGCGGAGGAAGAGACAAGAATGAGGTAAGGGAAAATATATTTGGATGGCAAGAATTGACCTAATGACAGCAATGCATAAATGTTGGTCTTTCCCAGACTTCAGGGGGGGG
>NC_043708.1:97520678-97650021 GCF_006229205.1 Suricata suricatta
TTTTTTTTACATTTTATTTATTTTTGAGAGACACAGAGAGAAAGAGCATGAACAGGGGAGGGGCAGTGAGAGAGGGAGACACAGAATCTGAAGCAAGCTCCAGGCTCTGAGCTGTCTGCACAGAGCCCGATGCGGGGCTCAAACCCACGAACCATGAGATCATGACCTGAGCCGAAGCCTGACTGAGCTGAACCGACTGAGCCATCCAGGCGCCCCTAAAGTACATATAGTTTTCCAGTTCCATGTTTATCCATTCCATTCCAGTCACATTATTGGGTACAGATACAAGTCACAATCATAGATACTGGAGATACATAAGGAGTAAGATACAGTCTTTGCAAGAAAATGGCAAGCCAAATGAGCCAGGTTGTGGGGTACAAGTTCAGAGATTAAATGACTATCTAGACCACATTGTGACAGGTGCTGAAAGAGGTTCAAGATTTAAGTTTGACAATCCTTGTTTTAAGCCTTCTGCTTACAAAACAACATGAGAAAAATAAAATATCAGGTCTCAGCCTAGACATGACCTCTTTCAGGGGCCCTCTCTTACCCACGTATTTGCTACCAAAACTTACCTTATCAGAGCACCTTACACACAGCTAATCCTTGCGTGCATTCTCCAGTTGTCTGTTAAATTCCTTGAGGTAAAGGCCTACATTTGGTCCACCAAGAAGATCCTTGTATGCACCACAGGGTGAATGAATGATAAATGTTTTGTGTGAGGATCTCATTTAAAAAATATAGCACTTGCTTCCCTTGAAGAATATCTTTTCCCCCAAAGAACTTATTACTTTAAATTTAGATTTTTAAAATTATACTTTTAAGTGTTTAGAAGTAGCAAAATTCATTTTTAAAATGAAAAACCTATTGAAAATGTCACAGGCGTGCCTGGGTGGCTCACTGGATTAAGTGTCTGACTTTGGCTCTGGTCACGATCTCATGGTTCATGAGTTTGAGCCCCACAACAGGCTTTCTGCTGTCAGCACAGAGCCCGCTTCGGATCCTCGGTTTCCCCCACCTCTCTGCCCCTCCTCCACTGGTTCTTTTTTTCTCTGTCTTAAAACAAACTTAAAAAAAAAAAAAAACCTTCAGCTTTAAAAAAAAATGTGTTCTGAAGACATGCTGTAGATGATCATGATTTGTTCTCTCACACTAGGAATATTTATCTTGGGGCCAGTAAATATTTATCTAGCAAGACAGATATATTGGTTGGTGCCTTATGACACCTATAGATGAGGGAGTTGCCAAAAATGAGCTGCCGTCTGTCCTGGGAGCGGTGAGTGGTGCCTTCCGAAGCAGTATCTTTGAACAAGAAGCCGGGGAGCGCAGTAGGAAGGAGCCTGCTCGCTGAGTGAAGGTGCCCGGATTTCACGCTCCAAGCCCATGCAAAGGGGAGGTCCTGGGGCCTTGTTTTCAGCAGGGAGTTGCAGGGTAGAGTTGTGCTTCAGGGTGAGGATCTGAAGGCAGGAGAAGCTATACTGGCGGCAGAGGAATAAGAGGCTGTGGCCGCAGAGAGCCTGACCCCAGGTAAGAAAGGACGAGGCTGGAGAGCAAATCCAGGAGGAATACGGGGCCCGGGAGACCCGCTGAAGGACAGCTTTGCTGGCTGTTCTTTCTCTGCTCAGTACCCAGCAAGAATTGCTCCGTACACACTTACCGAGTGTGTGAAGCCGTGTAGGTGGGAAGCGAAGAGAAGAGCCTGAGATGGAATCGAAAAGCCTGGCCCGGGTGCCTAAGCGGACGGTGGTGTTGCCAGCGGTTTGGACCAGAGGGCCGGAGCAGGAACGGGCGGGAAGACGGTGGACGCAGAGGGGGCCGGATGGGGAGGCCCTTAGCACCTGCTCCTCCCGGTTCTGTCCTTCCTGTCGCCTGTACCTCTGCCACTTCTGTCTGCTTTCCCAACGTAGAGCATCTTTTTTGTTTTTTGCCTTCTTTTGTTTAAGAAATTTATGGGTACTTTCATGCTCCCTGGAAAAATCCTTTAGTCTTTGGACAGCAACTGCCTCAAGAGACCAAATGCTCAGTACAAATGGGAAGGGGTGCTCTGTTTAAGTGATTCCTCATGTTCCTTAGGGTTAAATAGAAAGCCTTAAAAATACTTGGGTGAAATAATTATAAAAAGAAGTCAACTTTCCTTTGAAGGCAGATGGTTGATGGTTCCTGTTAATAGAAATTACTTGAAACGTGTAGATAAGAAAAAACAACGGGCAGAATATTCTGGTGATGATGACTCTTGAACAAGCCCACCCAGGGGTGATTGTCTAGGGCAGGGTTTCTTCCCTTTCACACTGGTGACATTTGGGGCAGAATAATTCCTTGTTTTGGAGCCTGTCCTCTGTCCTGTAGGGGCTCGACTCACTGGATGCTAATCCCCCAACCCCGGCTCCCAGAGTTGCTGAGTTGTGACCCAAAATGTCTCCACCTCATACCAAATGTCCCCCGGAAGGTAATATCTCTCCTGGTTGAGAACCAGTAATTCAGAAGAATGAGTATTTGTTTGGCTTTCCTATTTCCTATTAGTTAAGGGCTCAGACGCAGTGAATTTCCCAGATAATAGCCCTGATTTTCCTCTGGAGATGCAAATAATTTGTGTTCACTAAAACATCCCAGGGGCGCCTGGGGGGCTCAGTCGGTTAGGCGTCCAACATCGGCTCAGGTCACGATCTTGCAGTCTGAGGGTTCAGGCCCCGTGTCTGGCTCTGTGCTGACAGCTCAGAGCCTGGATCCTGCTTTGGATTCTGTGTCTCCTCTCTCTCTGCCCCTCCCCCACTCACGCTCCGTGTGTCTGTCTCTCTCAAAAATAAGTCATAAGATATAAAAAAAGTTTTAAAAAAGTGATACCAAAAGTTATGATTTTTGTATCTTCTTGGAGAGCATTGACCAGTGTAGTATCTAAACTAGAAACTTTATTCTAATATTCCTTTATAAATGCCTACAAATAGCCAGTTTCTCAAGATGCGCTTTGAGCCAGATGTACCTTCTTCTCTGTCTTTAATTAGCAAGCTGAGAAAGGGTTTGGTGCCTGTTCAGTTTATACTTGTGGAGAGTCATATTTTTAACTTCTGTGAAAGTTATTCAAAGTTTAAGTTTTGTGAAAGTGACTTCTTCTTTCTGGGCTGGTGTGACCTGGGGTCGACATCATGAACTTGAGGTCTGGCAGAGGCTCCTAGCTTTCAGATTTGGTTTTCAGGTCTCCTCGGATCTGTCTCTGGGGTGCTTCCAAATTTTCCCTGTCTCTATACTCTCTTCTTCTCCCCATTATCATGGACTTGGCTTGGCCCTCCTCATTTCCACATGGTCTTCCATTTCCAGAATCTTCCCAGCTGGGCCCTCACTTCTCTTTGGGGAATTCTGCTGCCAAACAAGGTGTCCTGAGTCATGGCGCTGACGTGCTGCTCCCAGGACTAGGATGCGAGGCAGCAGCGGGAGCAGAGAGGTTCTGAGTTCAGAGAGCTGGTCTTTCAGGTTCAGGGTTACGGGTTTGGGTTCAGGCTTAGGGTTAGGGTTTCAACACAAATGAAACTGAGCCTTAGAGAAGCCAAGTAGCTAATGAAAGTCACATGATGAGGGGGAGGAGTATGTTTTTACAGAGGTTGGGGGGCACTTTGAAGGAGCCCTGGACACTCCCTGGAAGTTGACCTTGTGCATGATTGTTGTTTCCATTGCAAAGGACAGAGCAGAAAACGTTTCCATTAATGGGTGTGGAGAATGGGGTGCCAATTAATCTGAGCTTTTCTGGCCTCCACCAGTGCCTTCTATGTATGTGTTTCTGCTATCAGACCTGAAAAAGTAGCTAATGACTACTCATATCAGACCTGAAAAAGTAGTGAGTAAAGAAAATCTCTCTCTTTTATTAATGAAACCTGAAAGTAGGCAGTCAGTCCAGAACTGTGAAATGGCTCCATGATATTACTTTCAGCACGGCTTTCACTTTCAATGTTGTCTCAAGATCCTGGAGAGCTGCTAAGCTCCAGCCATTACATCTGCATTCATGAGTTCCCAAAGAAGGAAAGAAGGACTTAGCCTTTCCTTTTTTAAAGAACTTTCCCAGAAGTCCCATTTCTTAATTCAAATGATAATTTTGTTGATGATTTCCATATAGTTAAATCTGTTTTTTGTTTATAATTTTCTGGCCTTGATAAAATACTAAAAAGAAATTCCTAACTTAGGTATCATACATTTCCCATAAATTTTAGAACTGCTTTTTCTTTTTAGATATAAATCTGAAATGTGTGTTTATAGTGTTGAGGTAAGGATCTCACTTTCTTTTCCCAAATGGCTGTTCTAAGGAGACATTTCTTTTAATCCATATATTTGTTCATCCAATAGCCACGAGCCAAGACCCTTCTCTAGACAATGCAGGAGGCAGCCGCACCAATTGTTACTCTTTTTTTTTTTTTCTCCTAGATTTCCATAGGACCCACACTTCCTTGTTTGCGCTTGTATTTCTAACCATTTCCTTTTTCGTTTCAACCTCTGTGCCTCCGTTATATCCAGTGTATATTTCTGCTTGTACACCCACAGGGCATTACAATCTATTTTCACATATTTCTCCCACACCAGACTATGAGCACCTTGAAAGTAGCAACTGTCTTACTCAACTTTGTGTCTCTAGCATCTAGAACAGCATCCTTCAACAGTGTTACATGGGGTGGATGAAACCCTGCCGTGTCACTTACCGTTGATTATTGGTTCCATTTAGGCTACTTCCTAATGTCACGATAGAAGGCATCTTTTACTTTATTAATGTTTATTTTGAGAGAGAGAGAGAGGGAGAGAGAGAGAGAGAGCAAGCAAGTGGGGGAGGGACAGAGAGAGAGGGAGAGAATCCCAAGCAGGCTCCTCACTGTCAGCATGGAGCCGGACGCAGGGCTCTATCCCATGAACCATGTGATCGTGACCTGCGTAGAAATGGAGTCAGACGTCTAACTGACCCAGCCACCCAGGAGCCTTGGGAGGCACTATGATCTCATTGTTAACATGCTTCCAATTCTCTTTTTTGGCAGGTTATTTCCCTGAGAAAGTTTCCTAAGCAAAATTAATACCTTTTTTAAAGAAAAAAAATTTTTTAATTTTTATTTTAACTTGTATTTCATAGGTCAACTATTCATCTCTCAAACATTAAATTTTTAAACATACATTTGTTCATCACTTACTATTACCCGACACTGGTTGCTGGGTGGACATAATGATAAGATATACACCTCCCGGAGCTCTGGGTCCATCATGAGAGACACGTATTGAACAAATGTTTAATTTGTTGCACTAAGTGTGAGATAAAATGCTGTGAAACTGTATAAGGCAAAGCCAAAAAAAAAAAAAAAAAAAAACCTTAGAAATGCCTATGGATGTTTACTGCCCACATTCCTACTGAAACGTTGTGTGGTTTTTGTTTCATTATTATTAATAGTTTATTGCCAAGTTGTTTCCATATAACACCCAGTGTTCTTCCCCACAAGTGCCCCCCTCCAGAAAAAAATTTTTTAAACATTTATTCATTTTTGAGCGACAGATTGTGAGTGGGGGAGCGGGAGAGAAAGAGAGAAAAACAAAATCTGAAGCCGGCTCCAGGCTCTGAGCTGTCAGCACAGAACCCAACTCGGGGCTCCAACTCCTAGCTGCATGATCATGACCTGAACTGAAGTTGGGCGCTCAACTGACTGAGCCACCCAGGTGCCCCAAAATTAATCCCTTTAATGCTATTTGGATTTCAATTAATTTCAGTTTGGTGGTCGTACGTTTTTGTGCATAGCTTACTTCAGGGAGTCTCTACCTGTTAATTCTAGGAACTACAGTTGACGCTCAAACAGTACGGGGTCAGAGGTGCATCTCTCCCCCTGTCACCTGGTCAAAAATCCATGTAAAACTTCTGACTCCCCCAAAACGTAATAGCCTACTGTTGACCAGAATCCTTACCCATAACATAAAGTCAATTAGCACATATTTTGTATGTTCAGTGACTGGATTCTTATACAAAAGCAAGCTAGAGAAAATGTTACTGAGAAAATCATAAGGGAGAGAAAATACAAATACTGTACTGTAAAAAAAAAAAAAATCCACATATAAGCGCATGCGTGTAGTTCCAAACTGCCTCGTTGGAGGGTCAGCTGTTTGTGTAAACTGCAGTCCAAAAACTCTGCACGGAGTGGGCCCTCCCAGGGACCCCAGGGCAGCTGTTCACTCAGGAAACGTTTATGGTGAAGCCACCATCTTCAGGCGGTCACCCCAGCTGCTGGGGCAGAGCTGAGCTAGTCACGGTCCTTGTCCTCAGAAGCCATGACCCCACAGTGAGGGCCGGTGCGTTTGGACAGGTTTAAGAGGCGAGGGGATAGAAAACATGGCGGTGGCTGGCCTGTGGGTCTGTGGTGCTGAGGAGCGGGTCGTCTGGCTTTGGTAGAAAGGTGGCTCCACCCAGAGCTGGGGGGCTGAGGGGGCGAGTGAGCAAGTAAGGTTAACAGCCCAGCAGATGCTCTGCCTTGGGAACGTGAGCAGGAAGGAGCAAGCTGGATTGTGTCCACTTGAGAAGGTCCCCTTCTTTCCTCCTCTGAGAAGTTTCCTCGGCATTTAGTAAATAAATACATATTGAATTCTATGGGGAGGGAACTGGTGGGGGCTCTTTTTTCTTTCTTGAATCCCTTTCCCCTTTTGCTCCAGGTCCTGGGGAGTGTTCGGGGCGGGGCCTTCATCCAACAGCCCTGATTCGAGACAGAGTTGATCGTATTGGGTCTTTTAACTGCTTCTGTGTGGCCAGATCCAGAGCCCGATCTCCCTCCAGAGCCCCCTGACGTAGAACATACAACGTAAATTGGAAGCAGCTCCACCCCATCTACCTCAGAACCTTTAATTCCTCTCAAACCCCAGCTCCAGCCCATCCGGTAAGACATTAACCCGGCTCCATGCCTGTTTATGGGCTTTCCCCTCCTGCCCCTCTGAGTCACCATTCTCTTCTCCTCCATCAGTCAGCGGGCTTGCCCTTGCTGTCTCTCCGTGGAGAGCATTTCTCTTCCGAGCAGCCCTAGGGCTCTAAGGTCTCCCACGCTGGGTGCTGAGAGAGATGAGCATACTTTCAGGAGCTAGCAGCCTAATGAGAAGACGCAGCGGATGCCTCCCAGAGGTAAACATTGCCTAAAACATACGTAGGAGGGTGCCTTTGCCAGTTTGTTCATCCAGCTTAAAATGATTGGATTCCTGCTGCTTGGCACCGCCTCTGACTTGATTGTTGGAGCTGTAGGGGCCCCAGACCCTCCACTGAAGTTAATGACTCCACTGGATTCTTGCATATTCACCCCGCTTAGTTTCTCTGTTCCCTATTGGTAGAACTTCTAGACCTTCCCACAAACCTATAAAGATTTATAAACCAAAACTCAGGGATGGAAGACAAGCTGTTTGCCCGGTGGGGAGGCTAAACTCAGGAGGAAGAGTAGAGGGTTGAGGGTGGGAAGAGTTTGGGGCTTTGGAAACAGTAAGATAGAGGTGTGGTTATTGCGGAAATTCAGACCAGTGTTGGATGCTTTTATACTTATTGTCTGCTTTCATGTTGCTTTTATTTATTTATTTATATTTTTATTTTTGATATAGAGAAAGAGCATGAGCAGGGAAGGGGCAGAGAGAGAGGGAGACTCAGAATCCAAGCAGGCTTCAGGCTCTGAGCTGTCAGCAGAGAGCCCAACACAGGGCTTGAACCCATAAACAGTAAGATCATGACCCAAGCTAAAGTCGGACACTTAGCCAACTGAGCCACCTAGGCTCCCCTATTTTTGAGAATTGAGGGAGGTGAGTGCCCTCATCATTTTCAGTGCTAAATATCTTGCTCTACTCCTGAACTCTAGGATACATTTGCCTCCAGGCTTATCTGGTTCTGCCTTTTTGTCTCAGGAGGGGTAAAAGCAATCTTAATGAAGAGCTCCAGACCCGGATTCCTGCCCTGAACACTGCCTGGTTCCCAGGCACCCTGGGCCTGGACCCTTCCTCTTGCCGGGGCTCTAGCTTCTCTTCAAGACCCGCGTTGACTTAAAGTATGGAACCCACGACCATCCCGAACGCCTGAGGTTGCCCGAGGTTCCTCTGCAGGTTGCCTGGCTCGTGGTCTCCCTGTATGTCCAGCCTTCCCCTCCCTCCCCTGCGCTTCCCCGCCATCAGCTGCAGCTCATCCCTCATCTCTGCGGTGCCAACCCTGACCACTTCCAACTGAGTTTCTTCCAGGGCCCAGAGAAAGGGACAGTTTCAAGTCTTTTCCCTGGTCTACCCATCGGGCCATATTACCACATTGACACTTTGGCTTGGTCCAGAGTTCGAGAATGCTACTTGTACCTTCCTTGAGTCATTCTGTGTGTCAAACAGGCCTTTGTGGGCTGGCCTCGGAGCCTACATAAACTTCATCAAGGGGCTGCGTATGCCAGCGTCGAAGTCAAGTTTCTAATCCATGTCACCTTGTTTAATCCTCACCATCGTCCTATAACATAGGTATTGGTGTTAGTCCCAGTTACCCAAGGGCAGTCCCTGAAGCATAGAGGGACTACAGAATCTGCCCTTGACTGCACAGCTAGGAGGTGGCGGAGCCAGGCGTCAGACCTAGCTCTGACTTGCCAAAACACAAGTGTGCCTGCAGTTACTTTCTAGTTGGTATGACTAACGTGTACATGATCACAACAAACTGCATCTCCAATCTGTTAACGTCATGCTGGCATATATTTAGCAAATAAGAGTGGATCCCTAGTTTGATTACTTTAAAAATCAAACATTCAAGATATTTTCTTTCACTGAGAGACTCTATGGTATAATTTTGATGGGAAAGAAGGCAGGGCTCTCTCTGAGCTGACCATCAGTGAAAAGTCCTATTGAAAGAAATAGGAGGGTGGGGTACCTGGGTGGCTGAGTCAGTCCAGTGCCTGACTCTTGATTTCAGCTCAGGTCATGATCTCAAAATTCATGAGTTTAAACCCCTCCTCAGGCTCCGTACTGACAGCATGGAGCCTTTTTGGGATTCATTATGTCTCCCTCTCTCTCTCCCTGTCTGATAAATAAAAAACATTAACAACAATAACAAAATAGAGATGTTTGTAGGTTCAGATACTGGAACAAGTGTTCATCATGTCATCACGTTTGCCTCAGGAATGTTACAGTCCAAACCAGAGCCACTCAGACTCTGAACGATGGGCTGACGGAAGACAGAGCCAGTGGAGTAGGGCCATAAAAATGGGAACACAGACGACCCTTTACGGCTCCTTTGCCATTGGCCCGTCTCCATCTATAGTCAGAAATAGGCAGAAGATGCCCGCCCCGCCGCCCCCCGCCAAAAAACCCCCAAGTTCCCTAGGTTGTACTGGGAGCCACCTAAACACTTCTTGTAGGAAGAAGGCAACTGTGATTGATCTCGGTTATTACGCTGTAGTTTTCAGATGAAGCCCATTTTTGGAACTGTCTAGGCTTTCTGCTTTGCTGCTTCCGCCCCTTATTAAGATCAGTCAACAGGGGGCGTCGGAGGGAGCAGTGAGGCCGGAGGCGGGGTTTCCTGCTTCCTTCCGGTCTACTTCCTGCTTCTGTGAGCATCACCTTGTCAACGCCTGTTTACTATCTCGCAGGGGCGGTTTCTTTATGTAACTGCCCTGAATGTACTTACAGTAATGGTAGACAAAGACCTCAGCCGCCTCAGGAGAGGCTGAGATCTCAGCCTGGGGTCCTCCGCTGAGGTCAGCGACCCCAGCGCCGACTGAGTGGGTGGTGCTGTTCCCATCTCAGAAGTCTGAGTTTTAGCTTGGTGGCACCTTTCTTCCCAAAATTTAAATTAAAAAATACTCAAATCTTCATTCCTCCAGCCTAGGAGTGGGAGCTACTTCCAGCAGTTGCTACTTTTAATTTAGGGTGGCTGGACACCCTCTCCCTATTCCCTAAAGTTGTCTACTATATCTAGTTATGTTCTTTGTATTAAATTTACTCGTTCAAGTGTTGGGCTAGGCCTGCTGCTTTTGTGGGGGGCGGGGCGGGGCGCAGTGTTGGGTACAGGAGAGAAACCGTGGCAAACAACGTCAGTAGCGTCTAAGAAGGTCTTTGGCACGTTGTGTTACCCAAACCAGCCAGTGGGGCTCTCATTGAAGTCCAACCACCCGTAGCCTTTCCATTCTTTAGACTGCCAGGACCCTGGACTCAGACATTAGTCAGTGAGGTCTACAGACTGGATCCCTGTGGGTGTTTCTACAACTCACAGATTATGAACAATAATGGGATGACAGGCAAATGGACTTTTTTTTTTTTTTTTAGCAGTTGCCGTTTGAAGAACAAACTCTGGTTTGTTTGTTTTTAGAACTAACTTTAAAGTAAAAAGAAGTATTTTTATTGCTTTACCCTTGTAATGTTTATGGAACAAAAGAGAAGTGATACTTGGATTCCAGGTCAAAAGAAGGCAGGGGCATACCCGTGTTGCTAAGGGGGCGGGGGAGATTTCAATCTCTTGGGAGCATTGACAGGTTTTTATGAATGGTTTTTGTGGCAGGAGAGCCTGGCTACAAACTGGGCTGTTCTGGTTGAAATACCTGCTTGCCTTCTCAGATATTGCCAGCTTTTTTTTTTTCCTGCCTTGTTCACCTCCTTGAATGACTTGTGTTTGAGATATGTGTCTGAATGACATATGTGAGCCGCGTGCCCATCTGAGAGCAGGAAGCTGGAAGGTGACTGGTAGAGTCACCCGCTGCTCTCTCCTTTGCAGAGACCGAGGAGGAGCCCGAGACCATTCTTGGACATCCTGTGAATATCAGAAGATACATTTTGGAGGCGTTAAAAGAAGGGGATATGGTCTTCACATTTGCCTCCATGGTTCCACCCAACCTTCCTTGGACACAAACATACCTTGACAAGTGATCTTGCCTAAGCAAGGACAAAGCTATTAAAAAGGTGAGAATTTTCTTCCTGTTTCATTTTTTCTTCCTCTTAGATTCCCATGGAAGTTAGGACTAGGCAGGACACAATCTTATACTTACAAAGAGGACCCAAGGGAAAACAGTCATTGTTGGAGGATTTGTCACATTTTATTTTTCTCCTTTTAGGGATTTTTTTCCCTCTAGATCATCTGGTTTTCTTTGATAGTACTCAGTACCCTGTACTGTATGATTTAAAAGGTGGCTGTGGTTTGGAGGAAGAAGCTTTAAGGCTTGTGGACAAAAAAAGAAAACAAACCCAGGGGAGAAGGGGAGTGGGGAAGAGTCCCATATTTGCTTCTTACAGCGTTTGTGATGTTTGACATGTTATTTAGCTTTTATTTTCCTATCTAAAAAAGAGGCCTAATGCTACTATAGTTCAGGTATGTTGTGAAGCTGAGCTGGGACAGTGTAAAAAAATATTTGTGACTCATAGGAAGCACTCGTTGAATACTGCATATACATAGCTTTGTGTGTCTCTATGTGGACATGTACTTTAAATTTGGATAGACTGAATTATCGACATGAATGATTACAGTGCATTTGCTGGATCATGTTCAATTTTTTGTACTTGTTTAAGTTCTTTTTAAAGGGTTGGCTAGATGTCACATCTAACCAATGACATGTATATAGAAATATAAATCGCCAAACAAGAGCAAGAAATGTACTTTTAAAAGGATTTAAATCTTTGGATTTCTGGAACAGGTGCTGAGAGTCTGAATTTCACGGATTGTCTCTCTACAATGATTAGAAACTGTAGGTCCTAGATAAGAGCCTCTTTAGGAACAGGGTGGGCAAGGGTCAGGGGAGGACTGAGGAATGAAGGGCGGGTGGGGACTTTCTCTTACTAATTACACCTCAATGTCAACAGGTGCTCAGTTCTGCTTCCCTTTCTTTTGCTCTTGGAGCAGAGGTGGAGCCAGATTCTGATCCCAGCACGCATGGCCAGTTTGTCCAGTCAGGGTATAGACCCCTGTCAACAGGCCAGGTGTAAGAGTTCCAAGGCAGGTCTTTACCGAGGATATTTGTCTAGCAAAGAAATGTATTTTTGCCATCACTTTGGAGTTGCACTTGATGTTCCTGTGAATACGTTCAGGGATAGTGTGTAACTGAAGGCATTTTGTTCTGTCCAAGGATTCCATCCTCCTCCTCCTCCTTCCTGTGCCCAACCTCTACTGGTCTGTCATTCCACGAGGATGGTTTGGTGGAAGAAGACACTCTACCAGCAGCGTCACTTGTGGGCCCTGGGCTGCTATATGCTGCTGGCCATTGTTGCTCTGAAATTTTGTCTCAGATTGAAATGTGACTTTGATTCCCTGGATCTGAAGTCCAGAGATTTTCAAAGCCAGCACTGTAGAGACATCTTGTACGAGTCCCTGAAACTGCCAGCGAAGAGATCCATCAACTGTTCTGGGATCATCCGAGGGGAGCACCAGGCGGTGGTCGAGGCTGTCCTGGACAACCTGGAGACCAAGAACAAACGGAGCCGTTTCACAGACATTGACTACCTTAATATGACCAGAGACTGTGAGCACTTCAAGGCTGAAAGGAAGTTCATACGGTTCCCTCTGAGCAAAGAAGAGTTGGACTTCCCTATTGCATACTCTATGGTGGTCCATGAGAAGATAGAAAACTTTGAAAGATTGCTCCGAGCTGTGTATGCCCCTCAGAACATATACTGCATCCATGTCGATGAGAAATCCCCAGAAACTTTCAAAGAGGCAGTCAAGGCAATTACTTCATGCTTCCCAAATGTCTTCATAGCCAGTAAGCTGGTTCGGGTGGTTTATGCCTCCTGGTCCAGGGTGCAGGCTGACTTGAACTGTATGGAAGACTTGCTCCAGAGCTCAGTGCCATGGAAATACTTACTAAATACATGTGGGACAGACTTTCCTATAAAAACCAATGCTGAGATGGTCCTGGCCCTCAAGATGTTGAATGGGAAGAACAGTATGGAGTCAGAAATACCTACTGAGTACAAAAAGACCCGCTGGAAATATCACTATAAGACAGAAGACACATTGCACGTAACCAACAAGATGAAGGATCCTCCCCCTGATAACATACCTATGTTCACGGGGAATGCCTATATTGTAGCTTCTCGAGACTTTGTCCAACATGTCCTAGAGAACCCCAGGTCCCGACAACTGATTGAATGGGCAAAAGACACCTATAGCCCTGATGAGCATCTGTGGGCCACCCTTCAGCGTGCACCATGGATGCCTGGCTCTATTCCCTATCACCCCAAGTTTCACATCTCTGATATGACAGCCATCGCCAGGCTGGTCAAGTGGCAGGGCCATGAGGGAAACATCAGTATGGGGGCACCTTACGCACCTTGCTCTGGAATCCACCAGCGGTCTGTCTGTGTTTATGGGACTGGAGACCTGCATTGGATTCTTCAAAACCATCACCTCTTGGCCAACAAGTTTGACCCAAAGGTGGATGACAATGTTCTTCAGTGTTTAGAAGAGTACTTACGTTATAAGGCCATCTATGGGACTGAACTCTGAGATAAACCATATTTTGCTACGTGTGGGACCGGAACATGCGCGTACATACTCCGGATGTGCTGGGACAGTGTGGGTGGGAGACCAGGGCTCTGCGTTCACGGCATGCCCACGTTAGGGGGCTGCTCTGGGAGTGTGGGTAAGTAGATCCCCTGCCTGGCAGATTGCCATCCTGGGTGAACGCTGGGTGTTCACTCCCCCACTCCTAAGAGCTCCCCACCCCTGACGTTCTCACAGGGTCAGAATAAGAAGCAGTTATTTAGGAGACTGAGGGAGGGGAGTGTGGCAGAGGACCCTGGATTTTAGTTGAATGCTTGCTGTCTGCTTTTCTACTCTGTGGAGATGCTGGTTCTAATAATTCTGGGCTTGGTAGTGGGGGCAGGGTGGGACTTTAATGGAAAGAGGGCCTTTTGTACTATTAACTTAAAAATAAATAGCTCTTGATTCAAAGCCCTTCCTCTACCTTTTGTCCAAAAAGCCAGAAAAAAAGATACACTGTGAGACTTTTTCTCATAACTGTTTGTGACATTAAAATCCCCGGTGGCTGGCAAGCGAATCCCCATTATTCCAAAGCTGATCAGAGCCGAGTGTATAAATGGCAGATTCAAAAGAATATACGGACAGAGCGGATCCCTTCATTACTCAACGGCCTCCTCATTTCGTTTACGTTGCCAGATTCATGACTTCTCTGTAAGGGAAAAAGGGTGATCTAACCAGTGTGACCACCCCATAGACTTAGGGGACATTCACAGCACTAATTCTGCTAGCTTCACAACCAAAGCTTAATGTTCCATAACAAAGATAGCGATTTAAGTAAGGCCACCATATAATTTCTTGTCCAAGCCGGAACACATTTTAGTGGGGGAAGGGTTACAGAGGGCACCTGGGTGGCTCAGTCGGTTCAGCATCTGACTCTTGATCTCAGCTCACGTCTTGATCTTGGGGTCATGAGTTCAAGCCCTGCATTAGGCTCCACACTGTGTGTGAAGCCTACCTAAAAAAAAAAACAAAAAAAAACCCAATCATATTGGGAAACAAGAATGAACTAGAACTGTCTAGCTAAATCAGGAAGTCTGGGTATTCCATGTTTAGGCCTCTTTAGTCAAAACTCTTATTTAAGTATGTGACTAGAAGGGTCACTATTTGTAGCTCTCTGGGTCTCCCTTGTGGGAAGACAATTGTGTGTGTATTCTCCCCCACCTGCAGTAAACCTTACCCAATGAAAGATTCCTTTCTGAAGCTCCAAAGAGAAGCGTCAGCCAATTGGAAGGCAACTGGCTATTAGTCACACTCTTCTGTGATGGGAAAGGGATATTACATAAAAAGGTTGGCATATCTTAAACACAGAGCAGCTGGTCTTCTGCATACAGTACGCACTGGAAAAGGGATTTAGACACCAGTTGGTGTAATTTGAGTGATCCGATTAATGTTATGATGTCACTAATGTGTTCCTTTCTGATTATGATTCGCTTAATCAAGTTTTCTCTCACAGTCAGCTTTCCCTGCAACCCATGTACTCTGACATAGCTATAATTATGTTTTATGCAGTGAATTTTCTAAGTTACTTTTTGTAAGGTCGTACCCCTGCGGTGATGGGCATTGCCACTCCTCCTTACCTACACTGTGATATCGAGTCCCCCTCAACTGTGCTCCCAGCAAGGATGATGACTAGTTACGTGCTCAGCAGATGAGCCCTGTGATGTCTGCTCCCAGCAGTGGTGATGACGGACCTCTCCACCTACCAGCCTCCGAGGGGATCGGAAGGGGAGCCTGCTGCTGTGAGAAGTGGGCAGAGAATCTCCCCTGCGTCCATGTGTTCTGAGAAAAGAACTCAGGTCTTAGGCCTCATGGTCAACTTCCTCTGTAAGTTTTCATATAAAATAAATCAAAAGATTTTAATACACATAAAAAAGATAAAAATGTGAACTTCTCATTTTGGGGGGGGAACAAGTTGTTGGACTTTTCCAAGCCCTGAAATTTTCTCTAGAAATATATTCAGGTGAATAGGAGGTACTCTTTATTTAAAAACATGAGGTCTTCCTATCAGAGGGGTCAAATGTCTTTCTCATTAATTTAGTGTATTTTAGAAATCATGAGTAATTCAACATATCTGTTGGTTTTTCCTTCCTTCTGAGTCATATCTGTTTCTTTAAACTTTCTTTGGACAAGAAAAATCACAAATGAATTGTGCAACAATATTTGTATTACCTCTTAAGGTTTGGATATTTCCTCTTTTTGATTTGGTAAGCATAGTTTAAGCACTATATTTTTGTTGCACACTCTGCCTATTGTAATCTTTGCTCTTGATTGAGTGAAAATTTAAGAAAGGAAGAAAAGGCAGTTGATAGCATTGTTGGGGACCAGCTGACCTGATTTATTTGGGGGAGATCAGGTATTTGCATTAAAAAAGGAAAGGACAATTGAATGCCTGCCTTAAGTACCTTCATTGAACTGAAGATCCGTTCTTCTTTCTTCCATTCAGTCGTTTAGTTTATTACAAAGATGGTTAAGATCTGGTTCCCGACCGTGAAGCTTGAGTGTAAGAGACTGACAGAACTCCTGTGTTCATTCTACATATATTAACTAAGCTCTTACTATTTACTAGGCCCTGTTCTTGACACTGGGATATAGCAGTCAACAAGACAGAAATCCTCATGTTCCTGTTGTCCACATACTAGGAGGAAACTGACAGCAGACAGCTAAGTAGTACACATATATATTGGAAGGAGATGGTGCTAGGGAGAAATTGAAGGAAGCGATAGAGACCTTAGGAGAGGGAGAATGCTTAACATTGGTAAAGCAGTGTGGTCAAGGGAGGCCTTTAATGAAAGATCGAAATTTGAGTCAAGATTTGAAGAAGATGAAGGAATGATCCATGAAGATAAGTGGGGGAAGAGCATTCTAGGCCAAGAGGAAAAAGTTGAAACGCCCTGAAGCGGGAGCTCGTCTGCCGTGTTGGAGAAGCAGTAAGGAGGCTAGTGTAAATGGAGCAGAGGACAGGTGGGGACAAAGAAGAAGGGGAAACAGTACAAGGAGAAGTGGTATGCTGTGAAGGTCCTTGTAACTCATCACGCGGAATTTGTCTTTGATGGAAATAGGACATGGAAGGTGTTGAGCAGAGGACTGACATGATCCGGTCAATGTTTCAATGCTGCATCGGGAACAGACTGGTTGGGAGGGAGGGGAAGCAGGGAGGCCAGTTAGGAGGTTATGGCAATTATCCTGGCACTGGCAATAGGGGCTTAGACCAGGGTTACAGAAGTAGAAGTCGTGAGAGTGGGCAGCTTCTGGAAATGCTTTGGAGGTTCAGTTTGAGGACTTGCTGACAGATTGAATTGGATTATGAGAGAAATGGTGGAGTCAAGAATGTCTCCAAGGGTTTTGTCCTGGTGATGAATAGAGTTTCTGTTAACCAAGATGGGAAACCTGTGAAAGAGTGGGCTTTTAGGGGCAGGTGGAGAGTTTGCTGTTGCACACATACAATTGGAGGTGCCCGTTAGACATCTGGGTAGACGCTGGGAGACAGATGTGTCAGGAACCTGAGTTCAGGAGAGAGGTCTGGGCTGGAGACTCTTCGCTGGTGTTCCACTTACACAGTGTGTACCCGACGGTGGATGCGAGTCCGGAAGGAGAAAACATGGATGGAGAATAAGCGCCTGGATGAATTCTCTGGAGCTCCAAGATGAGAGGCCAGGAGGTAAAGAGGAACCATACAGAAAGTTGGAAAGGGGCAGCTAGTGTGGTAGAGGGCAACCCGGGTGCTCAGAGTTCTGGAAGCCTGGAGGAGAAAGTGGTCTGGAGAAGAGGGAGTAGATGACTAAGCCTAAAGCAGCTGAAAATCATGGACGATGGGATGAAAAAGTGGCTACTGGGCTGAACAGTGTGGAGGTGACCTGGATGAGAAGATCCGTGTTTGTGGAGCGTGGAGGTGAGAACATGATAGGAGTGGTATTAGGACAAGTCTGGATTCAGCACATGTAATCATTTGAGTTTTGCTCTAGCCCAAGCGAAGGGGGAAAACTCTAGGAACTGAAGGTTGAGAAGGTTGTTGTAGGAATTAGAAAAGTGATAGCAAGTCTGCAGGTTGATGGGAAAAATCTGTTCGAGAGAAAAGGTGAAGGAACGAGATGGGACACCTGCCAGAGAGGCATTCTTGTGAGGAGAAGGGTGATTCTGTAGGACACAGGAGGCAAAGCCTGTCTTTGATGGAAGCACGAAGAGCAGTTCACCCCCAGAAATAGGAGTGCAGGCCGGTCAAGGGGCTCAGAAGCACGCGGAGGCCCCACGAGGCAATGGGAGTTTGTGGAGTTCGGTTTCTCTTCTTTCATTAACTTTGCCCCTGAGGGATAATCCGCATACGAGAAAGTATGTGTTACTAGAGCCCAGGTCAGGAAACAGAACATTACCAGCAACCCCAAGTGCCCCTCTGTCCCTTTCCAGTTACCACCGAAGCTGCTGTAAAGAAAACTACAGTCCTGACACCATAGGTGGTTTTGCCTGTGTTTTTACATTTCTTGTAAGTACACAATTCTTTTGCTTATGGCTCCTTCAACTAGATATTATGAGCTTTATCTGTGTTGCTGTGAAATCCTCCATTATACAACTATACCGTACTTTATGCATTCTATTGTTGATGAATATTTGGGCTGTTTCCAGCCTTTATCTGAATTACGCTCCTGTGAACCTTCTGGAACCTGTTTTATAGAAAGCATGTATACATTTCAGTTGGGTACATGTCTAGGGGAGAAACTCGAGTGGCGTTGAGCGTACACATTTGACTTAAGTGAAGACTGTCATAGTCATATAGTTTTACAACATGATCTACCAAGTTGGCTCCCACTAGCAAGGTGTGAGTTTATCTGCTCCCTTGTGACTCTAGGCACACCTTGTTTTATTGCATTTCACCGAATTGTGCTTCTGTGTTTCCCCTGGAAGGGTTGTGGCAATCTTATGTGGAGGGAATCTTTTGGTGCCATGTTTCCAACAGCATTGGCCCACTTTGTGTTCATGTCCAGGTCATGTTTTGGTAATTCTTGAGGTGATTCAAACTTTTTCATTATTATTTTATTTGTTGTAGTGATCAGTGGTTTCTCGAGATGGAATCTACTGGTGAAGATGCTGTGAAGATTGTTGAAATGACAGCTAAGTGTTTAGAATAGTAAATAAGTTTAGTTGATGAAGCAGCAGCCAGAGGATTGACTCCAATTTTGGAAGAAGTTTTGTGGGCAAAATGCTATCCAACAGCATCCCAGGCTACAGAGAAATTGTGAAAGGAAGCGTCCATGATGTGGCCAACTGCGTTGTCTTACCTTAAGAAACTGCCACAGCCACCCCAGCTTCAGCGACCACCACCCTGGTCACGCGGCAGCCGTCCGAATCGAGGCAAGACCCTCCACCAGCAAAAAGATGACAACGTGCCGAAAGCCCAGATGTTGGTTAGCATTTATTCCTAGCAAATTAAGGTCTGTATTTTTTTTTAAGGCATAATGCTATTGCTCATGCAATAGACGACAGTGTAGCGTAATTGTGACTTTTATGTGCAACGGGAAACCGAAAAATTAATATAACTTGCTTTATTGTGATACTTGTTTTATTTGCAGTGGTCTGGAGCCCACCCCACAATGCGTCTGAGGAACGCCCCTGTCTTTGTCATTTTAACCATTCTGGTGAGTGGTGGTGGTGGTATCAGGTTGTGCTTTTAATTTGCACGTGATGACTAATGACATTAAGTCGCTTTTCGTATGTTTATTAGCCATTTAGATGTCTTAGAAGTTCTCTTCTGATTACCTTTATTTTGTCCAGTGAAATACAGAGCAAGATGATCTTATCAGATGAGGATGGAGGAGATTTGGGAGGTGTTTGGAAAGAAGAGATGGTATAATTGTTTCCAATTGGAAACGGGAAAAGAAGCCAGACCAAGGGGAAAAATTGCCAGGCAGCATTAAGGTTCTAATGACATCAAGGAGAATGAGTCTGAAAGGAAATGAGCCACTCATTCCCGTCCAGCTGCTAGAGTACAAGCATACAGAGTAGGATTTACCCAGGTGTGTGATTTACCCCAGCAAGTGTGAGAGGGGCCAAGGAGCTGATGGTACGTGCAAGCGAGTCAATGACGGACCCCGGAATTGAATCTGCGTAAGGTGGAAGGGCGGGGATCCTGAAATAGATAAAAGGGGATAGTGGAGTGTCGTGTTCCTGATGTGTTGGGATTGCTTTCAAGTGAGGGATTATTCTATTTCAAGGAGTCTATTAAAGGTCTACAGAAACAGTAATATTTGAACTCTTTTAAATCTTTAATTACAAATTTCTCCTTTCACCTTTTTTAAAAATTTTTTTACTTTTTGGCAATTTGTTGAACAAGCTAGGTCTTTTCCCTCTCCTTGTTTCCTCACATTGTGGATTCTGCTTATAAGGATCCCATCAGTTCTTAGCATTTAACATATTTCTCTACCCAAAACTTTTTAGATCTAGAAGCTTGAGCAGATCCAGGTTTGAAATTTTGCCAAGAAAATGTCATAGTTGGTATTTTGTAGTTCCTGTTGCATCCCACCAGGAGGTACGTACATATTTATTTATTAATTTAATTTATTTTAAATGATGGGATTGAATTGTGGGGCTTGGATGTTGTCAGCCTGATTAGATGGAAAGGTTATGGGGAATTTATAATCATGTTAGCAGTCATTGATGAGGGTTGGTACTATTTCATAATGAATTGCAAACTGGAGACATCTTAATTCTACAAATCCTTCACATTTTTCCATAAAGCAAAAAATGTTCATACCTGTATCATTCCAGTGCAGTACAGTTATTTCCTGTTATCGGCTTTGAGAACACTGAGTAGTTTAGCTAGTGACAAATTTGTGTGCATCGGGAGGGTGTTGGTATCACTTGAACCTGTGGTTTCAAAACATAATTTATATGCTGTGATTCACTGCAATTATTTTGGTGCTAGAAATGCTCCATTTTGGGCTGGTATATTATTTTCCTGTGGCTACTGTACCAAATTATCACAAATTTGGTGGCTGAAAACAACAGAAATTTTATTGTTTCTCAGTCCTGGAGGCCAGAAACCCCCAATCGGTTTCACGAGGCGACACTCCCGGGGTTGACAAGGCTCTGGTCCCTCGCGAGGCTGTAGGGGTGAATGTGGTCCTTGCCTCTTCTCCCTTCTGGTACCTGCCAGCCATCCTTGGCTTGCAGCCACATCACTCCAATCTCGACCTCTTTGGTCATATGGCTTTCTCTTCTCTGTGTCAAATCTTCTGCATGCCTCTCGTAAGATATGTGTGATTGCATTTAGGACACAGGCTGACCATCCTGTATTCTCCCCATTTCAAAATCCTTAGTCATATTTGCAAATATCTTTGTCTTATAAGGAAACACATATTCCAAGGATTAGGACCTGATATCATTGGGGGCTATTATACAGCCTGCTAAAGCTAGTAAGAACCCTTTATTACTTTTTTTTTTAATTTAATGTTTATTTTTGAGAGAGAGAGAGAGAGAGAGAGACAGAGAGACAGAGATAGAATGCAAGTGGGGGAGGGGCAGAGAGAGATGGAGACACAGAATCCTAATGGGGCTCGAACTCATGAACCACGAGATCAGGACCTGAGCTGAAGTAGGACCCTTAACCAACTGAGCCACGCAGGCACCCCTAGAGCCCCTTAAAGTTGGGCTTTATAATCCCCAAAACTCTGTGTCATTTTGACTTGATGCCAGTAATTTCTGATAACTACCTTACTTTATGATACAAGAAGACTTCCCAGGTTCTTTATATTTCTTGTCCCTTACCTTTAATTCAACATGCTCCAAAGAGGTGTTTTTTCTTTTGTTGTTGTTTTTCTTTTGAAGTGCGAATGGTATTTAGAAACCACAAGTCGGGCATTAAGAATGATCTGTGCTAGTGAGTTGTCCACTGAATCAAAGGGTCCAGGAGTCAAGCAGGGCTGGAGAGTAAGAATGACTCTTCTCAATATTACATCTAATAACCACTCACAGAATTTTGGCTTCTGTACTTGCAACTCTGGGATCTGCTGGTTGTGTCCAAGGGAGGAATGTGTCCATTAGGGAACCAAGAGTGCTCTCAATGAACTGGAGAGTGAGACTTCCACTTGGGCAATTAGGGTTCTGGTGCCACCGAACCAAGGGGAAATGACCAGTAACCAAGGGGGTTATTGGATTGACTGGGGTGCTTGATCTCAATTATCAAGGGAAATATGGCTGTTGCTGAACCATGGAGGGCACTCTCTGGAGGGCTTCTGTAGTGCTTCTACGTTCAGCTGTCAAAAGCTAATGGAAGGCTACGGCACCTCACCAAAGGAAGAATCAGCAAGGACTTCCATGCTTCGGGAAGGAAGGGTAGGGGCTCCCCACCAGGCAAAAAACCCCAGCCGGCCAAGATGCTGACTGAGGGCAACAAGAAAATGATCTGGGCTGTGAAAACAGGATCAGAGAGAGGTATTTGATTTATAAAAATGAGGACTATGCCAGCTGTTATTTTCGTATGTATTTTCACATGTTAATCATCTTCCCTCTCCTGTTAACTATCAAAGTTTTGGGGATGACTGATTGACAGCGGAGTCTCAAGATAGCAAGGTACCTTCGGGGGAGGTTGTCTTTAGAATGCTCATCATCCAGATGTCCCTAGGGACTGGTGGGACACTGTGTCTTTGGGGGAAGAGATTGTATTTTGTACAAGAAAGGTTTGTTGTATGTAAATCTCAAAAGAGGCAAAAGGATGGGTGTGTAGGAGGAGCAGTTAAAGGAGGGTGCTGGATATCATCGGTTCCTGCAGCTCTGTATGTTTATATATTTATTCTGTGAGAGAGAGGGAGGGAGAGAGAGAGAGAACACGAGCAGGGAATGGGCAGAGAGGGAGACACAGAATCTCAAGCAGGCTCTAGCCTCTGAGCTGTCAGCACAGAGCCTGACATAGGGCTTGAACTCCCGAGCCTCGAGATCATGACCTGAGCCCAAGTCAGATGCTTAACCGGCTCAGCCACCCGGGCGCCCCTCCTCCAGCTCCATATTAGCTCTTCCATACATTTTCCTCTTCACTGTTGTGGCAGGGGATCCACAAGCTCCATTTTGCAAGACTCTCTCCAACTGGAGAGTTTTTCTGTTTAGTCAGGCCCGTGAGAGGCACTTTGGGATGCTGGGGAGAAAACCATCTTCCAGGAGCATCACAGGTAACGGCACTGGCAGCGGCGGGAGCCGGCGCGCACCGGCGCAGTCGCAGCCGTGGCCAACGGGCGTGCGCTCCTGGCCGCTGGTCCGGCAGCTCGGCTCTAGTCTCCTAGGTAGTGACTGTGGGTCTTACGGTTTTCCTTTAGCTGTTTCCTGAGTATTCTTTAGGTACACTTGTTCCTCGTTTGCTCCTCCAGCCCCTTGAGGACCTTTGTAACAAACTCCCTACATCGCATTTCTTCGGTTTGAAATGCTTTTAAAAAAATGATTTAAAAAATACTTATTTTTGAGAGAGGGAGTGTGCCTGAATGGGAGAGGGTCAGAGAGAGAAAGGAAGACAGGACTCAAAGCATGCTCCCTGCTGACAGCAGAGAGCCCTACACGGGGCTCAAACTCACAAATGGTAAGATGATGACCTGAGCCAAAGTTGGACGCTTAACCGACTAAGCCACCCAGGTGCCCCTACATTTTTTCTAAAGTTTATTTTTATTTGAGAGAGATACAGAGAACAAGTGGGGGAGGGGCAGAGAGAGAGGGACACAGAAGAGCCAAAGCAGGTTCCATGCTATCATTGAAGAGCCCCATGCAGGGCTTGAACTCCCAAACCGAGTTTCACTCTTCTGCTTGAAGAAACTGTTCTGTTTTCTCAACACTAGTTATTAAGGAGCCTGTCCTTTCCCCATGGCTCTTTGGCTCTCGGCTCTTTGGTCATAGGTTAGTTGGACATAAATTTTTTTATTTCTGGCTCTCTGTTCCACTGATCCTATGCCAATACCATACTGTTTTGATTATTGTAGCTTTTTAAATATAGTTTGAAGTCAGGGAACATACTGCCTCTAGCTTTTCTTTCTCCAGATTGCTTTGGCTGTTTGGAGTGTTTTGTGGCACTTCATCTGGGAAAACAGAATGACTAAAATCATAAGGAGAAAAGCATACAGCGTGTGTGTCCACTCCGTTAACTTAGGCAAAGGTTTGGTACTTGCTCGTGCTTTTCTAAAAGGGAACGGTAACTGACCTCTGGCCAGGGGCAAAGGAACCAAGTTCGCAGTCGCTATCTCCTGGAAAGGAACTTTTAAGAGCTCCACATAATCAGAAAATTAGAGTTGGGACCTTTAAGACAGAATTGTTGAGTCTCTCTGCACAGAGCTCTTGAGCTTAATCCCGTGAAATTCTTTGCTGCATGTTGCCGCGTTCCTGCACCTGGGATCATTAGAACGTACAGCTGTGTGTCAGCTGTGTGACGTGTACGCAAGTAACCAGAGCTGACAGGACACGTGAGCTAGGACTACTGCCCCCTGCCCAGGGAAAGCCGAGGTATGTGTGGGGACTATAACTGAAATACAGGAACTTAAACTGAAGGAGGGTAATATGAACATAACTGGGTTTAAGTTCTGAAGGGCATGGTAGGATGTCGAATAAAATTCTTTTTTAAATGTTTGAGAGACAGAGACAGCACAAGCAGGGGAGGGTCCGAGAGAGAGGGAGACACAGAATCCGAAGCAGGCTCCAGGCTCTGAGCTGTCAGCACAGAGCCTGACATGGGGCTCGAACCCACCAACTGTGAGATCATGACCTGAGCCAAAGCCAGAAGCTGGACGCTTAACCGACTGAGCCACCCAGGCGCCCCATTGTTTTATTTTTGAGAAAGGGAGAAAGGCAGAGAGAAGCAGAGAGAGTGAGACACAGAATCTGAAGCAGGCTCTAGGCTCTGAGCCAATATGGGGCTTGAACTCATGAATCATGAGATTATGACGTGAGCCAAAGTCAGATGCTTAACCGACTGACCTACCCAGGCGCCCTGGATTTTGATTTTTGAAAGTAAAGCCATGAAAAAAGGAGGAAACAACATAACCAAACTTGACTGAAGCAGACTACGTGATGGCTGGTAGGGAAGGTTAGGGAGGGAAGGCTGGAACAGATTACTGGAATGGCCTGCGAAGACAGCGCGTTAACGTGTGAGCCCAGGGTGACACCGACATGCTGAGGCACCACTACAGGAGCACCCAGAGAAGCGCGGAAGTCATTACTCGAGTTACTAGGTCAGGCCACTGAGCCGCATCTTAAAACCCACTCCTCACCAGGGTCGATGTGCTGCTTCTGCATCTTGGAAATGCAATCCATCCATATCATTTACAGGATTGTGAATTCCCGAACAGGTGTATCACTCCAGCCCTATATTTATTTCTGGAAGATCTCAGTGACTATTACTAACCAAAAAAGTTTAAGTCATGACTTCTTCCTTAAGAACTAGAAATTTCTGGGCACCTGGGTGGCTCCATAATCAAGCATCTGACTTCAGCCCAAGTCATGATCTCCTGGTTTGTGAGTTCGAGTCCCACATAGGGTGAGCTGGAGTCCCGCTTCTCTCCCCCTTTGCCCTTCCTGGGATTCTCTCTCTGCCTCTAGCTCATTTGTGCCTTCTCTCTCTCCAAATTTCTACCACCACTGTTTACTACCAACATATTTGCCTCCTAGCCATTATGTGTAACCTCCCAAGTAACAAGGCTTTGACTTTGTTTAATTGAAACTAAGAAAAATCCTAATTATGTAACTTTTGGTAATTTAGAGAGGTTGAGTTTCAATTTCTTAATCTGTAAAAAGGGAAGAGAGTTCTGGGATTGTTGTGAAGATCATCCAGGGGAATATATGTAACACGTACAGCACTTGGTCTCACCCATAATAAAGTTAGTTACGCTAGCAATTATTTTCCAAACAAAGTCTGTGCTGCTAAATAGATCACAGACCTGAGCACTGGTTGCTTAATAATGACACTTATGTAAGAGGACGATGTGAATACAAAGACCTACTTAACAGGTTTATAAAAAGCTGTTTTGCCGAAGATCACTGCCAACTCTATTATCTCTCTGCAGCATTATCTTGTGGAGATAGGAGGTGATTTTTCATTCAAGGGGAGCTTGGACACACTAACCTAAGGTGGAAGTGCAGTTGCCCACGCGAGGAGGCTGTCAAGAGCCGACCCTCCCTAAGTGATGAAGGGTCAGAACCATATTAAAAACGGTCTGTCTTGATTCAGCTACAGTCAGCCACTACATTTTGGTTCCTTAACTGCCCAGTGCCTGACCTTCTCCCTCTGACATTTTAGAAAAGCCACATTCTTACTATGTATGTCTAGACTGACAAACTGGAAAACTTTGTGTACCTGAAGGAAAAAGATGGAGCATATACTAAGACTTTTCATTCAAAATCAAATAATTAAGATGTAGATGATTTTAAAATGTATGAAATATGACCAGTTTTAAGAAATAATTTACATGTCATGTAGAGACTTCTGCAGTTAGGTTTTTTAGTTTTGTTTTGGTTATGGGAGCTGTCTAAAAAGTACTTAACTTTTCCCGGGCGCCTGGGTGGCTCAGTCAGTTGAGCACCTGAGTTCCGCTCAGGTCATGGTCTTGCAGTTTGTGGGGGCCAGCCCTGCGTCAGGCAGCTCTGAGCCTGGAGCCTGCTTTGGATTCTGTCTCTCCCCAAAAATAAACATTAAAAAGTAATGGAAAATGGAATTCCAAACCAGAAAGTTACTACTGATGAAAATAACTTCACTTTCAGAAATGGATGCGTATCTTTTATAAGAAAGACGGTGCTCTTTCAAATGCTAGCTTAATAGTTCTCCCAGTGATTACTCACACCGAGTTTTAAAATGAGTTTATTAAAGAGTGTTTTTAGGAAGGCAACAGTGTTTGTTATTAAAAAAAAACTTGTTTCTTCATGCTGAAAAGGTAAGAGGCTATAGTCGTAAGCTTCTTTCTATTGGAATTCTGATAGTACAGCACAGTGGAGTCATTTCTGCGATGCTAGAATAAATAAGAAAAGTCTCTTCTATGCTTCTCAAAAAAGCGATGAATAAGATCAGCAGATGGCATAAAAAGCCATTTTTTCCCATTCATTCTGTAGTATTGGAGCCAGTATCTAGGAAACAGGAGAAAAAGTAAATTCAAGGAGCAACTTAGTTTTAAATGTAAATATTGTGAGAATATCTTTAAAACAGGAAATAATGGTGGTGCTGCTGTTGGGTGAGGAGGAAGGCAAGCCTGAGGGAGGCTGACCAAGGAACGGTCTTGGGAACTTAACTAACTTGCTTTTTAAGGCAGAGGTGAAAAAAAAATTCTTAGCTCTCTGTATTTATGCTAGAGAAAAACCAAATCATATTACTTCTTTCATTATGTGAGTTATACAAATTGGGTTCAGACCGTGCTATAGGATTTTTTTTCCAGGTTCTCTACTGTCCCCAAAGAACTATAATCAGGAGAAAATTGTATTTTATTTCCTGGTGAGAAATAGACCAAAATTCTAACCACTGATTTTTAGGGGGGAAAAAAAAGGGGGGGCTTACTTCATAGTAGCACTCCATTTACCTGGTCACTAAAGAATGGGATTTTCTCAAGCACTTAAACTTGTAAATACCGAACTAGGTTTTAATTTTGGAAAGAAAACAATTCTAAGATGGAATTCTTTTTTGCTAACAGAATACATGCGACACAATCTAGGCTTTTCCGGAGGCCTCCACCGTCTTCTCCCTGATGCCCAGGTCATACGCTGCAGGACGCAGGGCCGCTCCTCAGAGGCCGCTGCAGCACGTAAGGCTGACTTACTACTTTTCGTCCAGTGACTTCCCGAAAAAACAGGTAACTTTGATCCTTAAGCAAAAGTAATCCCCTGTGAGGACCACCCTTACGTTCACTAGACACTTTGATATTACTAATTGCTCAGGGACCTTTGGACCCTGCCCCCACCCCCCGCAGTCGTCTTTAGCCGACTGTTTGGTTCTCCGTGATGCTTTTCTTCTTTTGGTGGTTGCACTGGTGAGGGTTTCTAGCTATGCTTCTTAAATTACTTACCTGATAAAGTTAATTTCTTAGTTGCTCTAACACATTTCAAATGCTTAATAGCCCTATGTGGCTACTGGAAAGTACAGAGGGAGAACATTTCCATAGGTACCAAAGTTTTACTGAATAGGGCTGGTCTACATCATTAATTTATTTTGATAGAGGTGCAGGAGTTATAAATCAAGGCTAATAGCATCATTCTAACCTTGAGCCTTATAAATGGATGCCCAAATTCTGCAGTCTAGTAAAAATTTAAAAGAAAAATTGGGAAAAGTATACATTATCTGACATACAGAAATGTTTCCTTATAATCCAGGAATAAAACAATATAGATCTTTTCTGTCATTACAGCAAGGAAACAAAATATTTGATGGGAGAATATTCTAAGAATTTTAAGCAAAGATGACTTTTTAATGATTATTCCTAGCTAACCTTCTGAAAAGTGCAAGATATTATACTGCTAGTGTCAGACTTTCTGAGCTCTGGAAGAGAGAGACTCCGTTCTTGAAAAAGAGGGCTAAAGTTATTTATGCAGTTATGAAAAATGGTATATTTGCAAATGTGTATCCATACATATATAATAAAAGATACTGCGTAACTTTCTAGTCTTATGTAAGACATTAAGTGATGTTCTCTCCAGATGATGTTATAAATTATGCTTTTCTGTCTTCCCTACATTTTTCAGTGATTAGCTTATTTCATTTGAAACCCAAAATACACAAACCCAAAATAAACTGAGAAATTTAGGGTATTCCTTTCTACATTTTCTTTGGCTTTTCCAAATTTCCCCTCTTAGAGAGTAACAGTCTTCTCTAATTTCAGGAACAGCTGTTTTAAACACAAATGGTTCAGATCATAAAGTAAGTTTAGGTTTAAAATATAATTAGCAAAAAGGAAATAACTAATCATGGAAGAGAAAGCAGAGATGTATAGTTTAAGGACTTTAACAAGGTCCTAGGTCTGCTGTGGAAAATGTATCTGCACAGATGTAAAAGAGAGGGGAATGGATATTTACCATTATAAGTGATAAGGGTCTTATGGTTATTTACAATCTTTTGTAGGATTACTTTTAAATCTAAAATGTAAGGACAAGCAACACAGAAACGAGAGGCTAAATTATCAAAATGAAACACTTCAAATGTGCACCTGAAAAAAACCTAATTTGCTTATATTTAGCCCACACAAATTCAATCTACATGTCCTATGAAATGTTCATGCCTAAAGTCATTAAGGGGACTGAGATTTCAGACCTGGGATTCAGAATCCAGATGAGACCGAGGCCAGATCTCTCGGCCATTTCTCCCCTTAAAGACTCACAAAAATAAGATTTCAAGTAGCTTAAGTAAACACTTACTTTTACCATCACAGGCTACAATTTTCACTTTGTCCACTTTAATAAGTTCTGTCACCTCTCTGAATTCAACATCATTCAATACAAAAGTCCACACATTATCGCAGAATCTGTACGTATTTAGAGAGCCCTTTAAAACAAAACATTTAGACATACCATAAAGTCATTTTTTAACGAAAGCAATTTGACGACTCAGTTACCAAGAATATAATCCTTAAAAGAGTAGGACTATTTAATCCCTTACGATTTTCCTTAATCTTCATCCTGTCCTTTGAAAAACAAAAACCACCACCCTAGATACATTTGCTAAGAGTTAATGCTGCAGTTAGCAGCGTATTTACAGCTAAGAGTCTGCACCTTATTCACCTGAACCATAGGGAAGAAGCTGAAAGGAAATTGGAATTTGTACATCTACTACCCTCTGGTGGCAATGCGTTGGAAGTTCACTTGAATTTTTACCTAAAACACTAAACCTCCGGCAGAAGAAAATCCATACAATTTTGATTGCCCCCCAGTTTAAGAGCCTATTGACCAGAGGCCTTACTGAATATCACAGAGGTGATTAACACATTTTGTATATTATATGCATTATATTCTGTATTTTACAAAAGTAAGCCACAGAAAGTGCTCCTAAGAGAAGCCTAAAAAGGAAATTGAGAAAAATCCGTGTATAAGTGGATCCATGCAGTTCCAACCCACGTTTTTCAAGGTCAACCACATTTTACGGGGTAAGTTAATACTCGGAGCTTGTACAAAAGCAGGGACTACCCAGAAACACAAAATTTTAACCCTGTGTGTGGATGAATTATTGTATTATAGCCATTGGAACTACATTATTGTCCTGTGTAACTAATAGAAAGTTTTTTTTTTTAGGAGCAGAAATATGGGCTTAAACATTAAAAGGAAATTTTTGAAGAACGGACACAAGCTGAATGCAATCAAAACAGATTTTTACACATGGAAACTTCACCAATGAAATTCAGTATCTGGTAAGAGATTTATAAACCCCCAACCTTCAATTCACAAAAACATTCTCTGCAGTGTTCCTTGTAATAGTGAAAACTGGATTCTACCTAAATGTTCTATCAAGTGAGAAGGATTAGGGAAACTATGAAGGCTATGAACGACTTCATGAACAATTTAAAGTATGAATAATTATCATTTGTTGGACTATGGTCGGCTCTGAGGGTACAAATATGATCCCAGCCATCCATGAGCATAGGGTAGTGGGGGAGATCAAGAAAGCAGCGCAGGACGTGAAAGAGGAGTAAACTAGGGACACCCAAGGGTCAGGAAGGCATGGGGCACAGAAGTCTTCCTCTCCCAAAGTGAAGCTCAAGTTGAGTTCTGACAAATGAGTAAAAGTCAAGGGAGAGGTGACACAATGGAAAGGAAAACACATACTTGGAATGTGATAGCTAAATGTGACAGGGGCTCCCAGGTGAAGGAGATCCTAGAGAACCTTGGAAAGATTTGCTATATCCTAAACCCATTCGGTCAGTGAAGGATTTTGAGCAGAGGAATAACATGATCAGATTTGCATTTCTGGTGATAACATGAATTTAGGGGAGGTGGTTCTGAATGGAAGCAGAAGTTGATGCCTGCAAGAAAGGCGAGAGTGGCTTTCCTGACAGCAGCAAGGAAAGGAAAGGAGAGATTTCCTGATAGGAATGAGCAGATTTCTGTCTCCCCACCATAGACCTATGTCAGGTCCTAACTAAGCTTGTCTCCAATAACAGTGCACTCATTGGAAAAGCCAGTGGGATCTGAGCCACCCTGTGCAGTAAGCAGCCGGGCGTGGAAGAAGGCCTGGGAGCACGAGCCTACGGGCTTCGGAGCCACAGGGCTGGGTGAGGTCGTCCAAGGAGAGCAGGCGGAGCCCCAGATAACCCTTAGGAACCCCAACAGTTCAACAACAAAGGGTCTGAGAGAGAGTGGGGTCAGAGAATAGAAACTGGGAGAGTTTGGTTTCAAGAGAAGTACAGGTTTCAACAGAGAATATAGTATCACAAATTATGCATTAGGTTTAGTAATAAATGTGGTAAGAAAGTTTTAGTGGAGTGGTGAGAGTAATGCACAGAAAACCATTTAGGACATACTGTTAGGTAAAAAAAAAAAAAAAAAAAAAAAAAAAGCAAAGCAAGCTCAGAAAGTAGCTAAAAGAGCCAAATACCAATTTGAATGTTCATTTTCAGCACCCCTGAATGCTAACTATCCAGTCGGTGACAGCTATGCCAATAATCTGAACAAGGCACAACACTGGGTATGTTGAAATTCTGTTAGTTTTAACATAATGTATATACTTCCCTTATTTTATTGTTAAATTGCTATAAAACTTGACTGAAACCCATTTTAGGTTAAATGCTAAAACAGACAACGTAATTATCAGCTGTGCTGACAGCTCAGTGCTTGGAGCCTGCTTTGGATTCTGTGTCTCTCTTTCTCTAAAAGCAATGTATTTACAGAACTTTTTGAGTATTAAAAAATTATGATATTTGGCTTTAGTCAAGTAACTGATGTTAACAATAATCAATTTGGCCAAACTGTATTGTGAATGCACCTTTGGGCAACATTTTAAAGAAGTTTTTTTTTAATGTTTTACTTATTTTTGAAGGAGACACAGAATCTGAAGACAGGCTCCAGGCTCTGAGCTAGCAGTCGGCACAGAGCTCTACGCGGGGCTCGAACCCACAAGGTGTGAGATCATGAGCTGAAGTCGGATGCTTAATCCGACTGAGCCACCCAGGCGCCCCCGGGGCAACATTTTTAAAATATCTTATTACACGTTCTTTATAGAAACAGACCACATAGGGAAAAGGAAACTGTCAGTGTTTGTAGAAGGGTGACTTTTCTTGACCATTAAATCTTTTCTTAATTACTACTTGAAGTTTAAGTAATCGTTTCTATCAAAAACACACAATGACTGTTTAAAGGACTAGTTCAAGGTCCTTGGTAAATATGTTTTGACTTTTTTTGCCAATAAATTTTAACATGTAATGGGCTCCCAGGCTAGTAAAAATTATTATAAACAATATAGATTTAAATGTGACCTAGCAAAATGTCTTTGAAAATTAGAAATTACCACTCTGACACAGGTTGCTGTAATGGGAGAGGTAGGTTATGACAGACTATTTCTAGCTTTTGGAAAATAGGCAAACTTATCAAACACTATGCTAGAGAGGCAAATGTCAAATTATGTTTAATTTTTAAATATGTCTTATTTGAGAGAGAGAGGAGCTGAGAGTGGCACAGAGCCCAGCGCAGGCGTGAACCCACAAACTGCAGATCATGACCAGAGCTGAAGTCGGATGCTCAACCGACTGAGCCACCCCGGTGCCCGTTTTTAACTTCACCTAAATGGATACAAACTGGGAACCTACAATAATACAACTAGAAGATTCTTAGGTATTGCCTCTGATACACAGTCAAATTGTCTACATAGGCAAAATTTTATATATTAACATGGATCAATTTAAAGCCATCAGGTTCTAAATGAGAAACCTGGCAAATAAAACTTTATCTGGAGTAAAAATGTATCTTTTATAACCTTGAGGCCAACGCCTGGTATGTATAATAAGACACTTGAATAAATGATTTTAAATAAAGCAATTAACCTCTATGTTCTTTTCATACACTGTAAACCTTTTAATTTCTACTTTATGGCATCCCTTTAACAAGCAGAAATACTAGATAAATATAAACAAATACTGTACACTGTTAGGACTCCATTAATACCAACGTGGACGCATCTATTCCCTAGGATGCTGTCAATAAGCCTTCAGTCTGAATTTACTATCAAAGAGAGAGATAGCTTGATCTCATTTATACTTTGAACAGTAAGCCAAAAATGAACAAAGCTACCAGAACAGATCTACCACCCGTTCAGGTCTTCCGAAAAGAAGGTAGGAGGCAACACGAATGTACTTTCCTGGAATGGGTGAAGGTCAGTGTCATTTATCTTCCATCCTGCAGATAATGATTTGGGCATCTGAGACCTTAGTAACTCTTGAAGGAAGGCAACCAACCATAGACAATGCAATAAAAATCTTAAAAACAAGTCTGTATTTCCTATTATCATATTATTACAGATCACGTGAGGGTACCCGGGTGGCTCAGTTGGTTAAGCGTCCGACTTTTGATTTTGGCTCGGGTTATGATCTCACGGTTCGTGAGACCCAGTCTCAGCGCTGACAGCATGGCGCCTACTATGGATTCTCTCTCTCCCTCTCAAGTAAACTTAAAAATCAATTAAAAGTAAGGTATAGTTATAAAACAAGTTCCAAAATTGGATTAAGCCATCTCTTATGATTAATAACTATGTAGGGATCCTAAAAATCACTGTGGTAACAATCACTGGTGTAAGCTGCTAAATTTAGGAAAATATCCTTACCCTGAAATTGACTCTGTTCCTGACCCTCTGCGCCAATGCTGAATTTATAGCTTTATCAAACTGAAGAAGAACTTGGAGAGCAAGTTGGGGGGTGATCTGTTGAGACTGAGAAAAAGTAAAGGTCATAAATACTCTGAGGGAAGGACATGAAAGACAAAATACATATGAGTTATCATCTGAACGTCAACGGAGGTTAACCAGAGCCTCTTAAACGAGGAGCTTCTTCTTCTTTGCCATAACTGACAGGACATAAAGCCTAACCATATTTTCTTGCACTGTCTTGACTCAAACAGAATTCTGAAAAGAAAACACGGAGCGATGTTACACTGCCAGGACCAAACTCTATCACTCCTTTAGTGTCTGGAAAGAGGCATTCAGTAAGTTGAAGGAACCAAGTTTCTTTTAAATAAATAAAAACCACAGGACTTAATATATTAAAAAAATCTAATTTTCCAAAATCTTAAAGCGACACAGCTACGCATAAAAGAAAACCAATACTCTCAATTTTTATGTTGAACAATAATCTTTGAAAAGTTAGGCATATTACACTATGTCATTTGACTCATTATATTTTATGCCCTGTAGTCAGGATGGTATAATGCACATGAACTTGCAGTTATACATCTCAATACTGACTTGCTGGGTCAGAGAGTCTACTAAGATCTCTAATCTCCTATCTTTGCCTGAGAGAGAGGCTATAACAAGAATTATAGACCCTTCTAAATAAAAACTGATGGATAGTCTCCCACCTGTATGAGCTCATCAAGGCTCTCCTGGAGACTGTTTCCCAAAGTGGTATTTCTGTATAACTGATATGCCATGGCTTAGGAGGAAGAAACTTTTCTTATTCAAGCTTGCATTGATGTCCTAAAAATTTAATATGAAAGTATTAAACATTATAACCATGTATGTAATATAGTCTACTTCATATACTAATATATGCTATCAAAAACCTTAATTGCAAATTGCCTTATAACTAAGAATCACAAAGAAAAGTTAAAAATGACTTTGTTATATTGACATAGGCATTTATTCTTCTTTATACAAAAGTATAGGCATACTCAATTTATAGACAGGTTTTTTTTTTTTACTATTTCTTTTAAAGGTCTTTTAACCTAGTCTAGAGTCAATTTATTGCATATTACCATTCCATTCTCCTTACTGTCAAGTCACTGATCCGGACAATCTTCAGCTTAACACTTATATGCCTTCGCTGCATTTTCTTTTTTCCTTAGCATTTGCTATTTATAGAGTGCCTACCGAGAAGATAGGGACAGGAAGATACATAAGGGTACACTCCTGACTCTGAAAAACTTATACTCTAGAGAGGGTAACAGATATACCAAACCGTATTTAACTCAATAGAGACCAGTAACTATGAAAGCTCCATAGAGTGGAGGGCTACCTGTGGACTGAGTAAACTGGTTAACAAAACCCCGCAGACTTCAGGCTACGCCTCACTCAGCACCAGAAGAACGGAACGAGTAAAGCCACCGAAGGATGAAATGATACAGTTTAAGGTGTGAATATGAATAGGTAGTGGCAGGAGATGGAGCTGAAAAAGGTGACACGGATGGGTTTTTTCCCTCAGGAGGGACACCAGAGTTGCACAGGGAAGGCCACGGGGAACCCCCGAAGCCCTCCAGGAGGGCGCACACAGGGTGGCAGCAGCACAGTTTGCACAAATCCTGAGCTGCTGCTACATGCCCTATATAAGATCGCTGACCTCACGGCGCTTTCAGCTTGGAGATGGAGACCTGTTCAAGGAGTTATCAAGTAAAACTCAGCCAAAATACTCGTTAGTCTTCACATTCTAGACCCAGGGAATTTGATACAGTAGATAAGTTCTGCCTTCCTGAAAGCTTATCTTTGGCTTTTGGGATGCCACACTCCATTCTCTCCTCCCAACTCCCTGGATACTACTATGTTTTCTTTTGCTGGTTGCTCATCGGCAGCCTGACTTGTGCAGTGCCCTATGGCCTCTTAGGGCTGCTCCACAGGCTTTACTCCTTTAGTTACCGCATTCAGGCTTATGGCTTTAACTACTATCTGCTGATGACTCCCAAATGTGCATCCCCAGTCCTTGTCCCAGCGTTGCCATATATAAAACTGCATGAAAATATCAAGTAGGGTAGCTCAAATGAAATGTGACAAAAGCCGAATTCCTGATACTGTCCCTCCCCCAACCTTTCAGCCCGCAGCTTGCTCACCCTGGTAAATAGTAAATCTAGTCTTGTGTAAGACACCCCCAAAATTTTACATTCAACCTTACCTTCTCTCTCACTCTGCATCCAACCTGTCAGCCAATCCTTCGAGCTCTCCCTTCTAAGTACAGCCAGGAGCTGACAACTCTTGCCATCTCCAGTGTTACCACTAAGTCCTCAACATCTGCCACCAAGATTACAGTGATAGCCCTGTGAGAGTGCTCCCTGTTGCACCCCTGCCCCTAGAGCAGCCACACTGAGCCTTTTAAAACATAAATTAGGGGCGCCTGGGTGACTCAGTCAGTTAAGCGTCCAACCTCGGCTCAGGTCATGATCTCATGGTCGGTGGGTTCAGGCCCAGAGTCAGGCTCTGTGCTGACAGCTAGCTCGGAGCCTGGAGCCTGCTTCAGATTCTGGGTCTCCCTCTCTCTGCCCCTCCCCTGCTTGCGCTATCTCTCTCTGTCTCTCAAAAATAAATAAATAAATAAACCACAGTACTCATTTATTCCAAACTTCCAATAGCAACACCCTATCTCAGAATAACAAAGTCCTCCTAATGGCTTGTGAGGCTGACAGGATGGTCGCCCCCTACCACCTCACTGAACTTCCGCTTACTTACTCCTTCATTCACTGCTGCAGTCCTACTAGCACCTTGCTGTTCTTCAGGATAGCAAGATAGTCTTGCTTTAGGGCCTTGGCACTGTCAGTTTTGCTTCAAATGTTCTTCCCAGATACCTCCATGGTTCACTCCCTGATCTAATTCAGATAGATCTCTGCTTTCTCAAATGACTTCATCAGAAAGGACTTCCATGACCAACCTATAAAAAAAAAAGATCTACCTCCCTTCCCCTTTACAGTACTTTAGGTTTCATACTATTAATTGAAGCACACACATGCCTAGTATGTATTCAATAAGTATTAGTGAACAAATAACTTGGTGGTTATGTCAAAATGTTATAAATTTGTCATAGTGTGATACAAAGTTTCCTATGTTACTCAGGAAAATGAAGCAACGCAAACCCTCAAAACGGTTTCAAACCACCTACCAGTGTCTGTATGCACATACCGCCTCCCCGTCTGCCACTACGCCAAACCCGGCCATACTGCTACACAAGTTTTCAGCCTGTGCCTCAAGCCTATGCCCTCTAGTACCCTCCACACTACCGTTCCAACAACTGAATCTGTCCTTCTCCCCCACACCATATTTCCTGTCTCTAAGGATGACTACCATCAGCAAACAATGTGGCTGCTTCTCTTATCTCCCAAAAAAAGAAGTCTTGGGGTGCCTGGCTGCTTCTGTTGGTACAGCATGTGACTCTTGATTTTGGCTCAGGTCATGATCCCAGGGTTCTGGGATCAAGCCCTTGATGGATGAACGTGGAGCCTGCTTAAGATTCATTTTCTCTCTCTCTCTCTCTCTCTGTTTTTTTCTCTCCCCCTCTGCCCTTCTCCTGGGCTAGGGCGTGCTCTCCCTCTTTCTAAAATAAATAAAAAATTGAAAAGTCTCAACTCCCTTTCCTCATAGCTGCATTCTATTTCTCTGTTCCTCTGTGAGGAACACTCTCAAGAGTTACCTGCACTCACCATCTCTCATTCTTCCTCTCCTATTTTCTCTTACACTCACTCCTCATAGGCTTTGCCTCCAGCACTCAAATGAAACAGAGGGTGAACTAATGGCATTGGTGAAACTAATCCAACTCCTTAGTCCTCACTAGACTTGATCATTTGACACAGCTGATTACTGTGAAGCTTAGCTTCTGGGACATCACACTTTTTGGGTGGTTTTTACTTTTTAAAAAAAATGTGTATTTATTTTTGAGACAGCAAGCGAGAGGTGGAGGGGGTACAGAAAGAAGGAGACCCAGAATCTGAAGCAAGTTCCAGGCTCTGAGTTGTCAGTCAGCACAGAGCCTGCCATGGGGCTTGACCTCATGAACTGCGAGATCATGAGCTGAGGTCAGATGCTTAACTGACTGAGCCCCTCAGGCACCCCTGGGCTGTCCTCTTAAAACTCCCTGATTTATCCTTCCCTATATCATTTGTTAGTTTACTCTGTTCTCTCTGAATTCTCTATGTCACAAAAACCTTTGAAGTTACCCCCACTCCCCTCCACATCTAATCCCTAGCAGATCTTGTAAACTCTATCTTCAAAATGCATTCAGAATCCATCCATTCTGTGTCTCCCTCTCTCTCTGACCCTTCCCTGATCGCACTGTCTCTCTGTTTCTCCAAAATAAATAAAAAGCATTAAAAAAAAAAGAACATGTTAGGCCAGACTTAAAATATATATACAGAGCATTCCACCCAAAAGCAAGAGAATATACATATTTCTCAAGTGCACGTGAACATTTTCCAAGATAGAGGATATGATGGGCCACACAACAAGGCAATAAATTTAAGTGGACTGAAGTCATATCAAACATCTTTTATGACCACAATGGTGTGAAATTAGAAATTACACAAAGAAACTGAAAATTTACAATGAGTGATTATACAACAGGTTACTGAATAACCAACAGATCAAAGGAGAGCTCAAAAGGGAAAAAAATGCCTTGAGACAAATGAAAATGGACATACAACATCCCAAAGTTTGTTGGATACATAAAAACAGTTCTAAGAGAGAAGTTACAGTGCTAACTGCCTACCGCAAGATATGAATCTCAAAAACAACCTAACTTTACACCTCAAGAAACTAAAACTCTCTCTCTCTCTCTCTCTCTCTCTCTCTCTCTCACACACACACACAAAGCCCAAATTTAGCAGAAGAAAGAAAATAAAGACAGAGATGAAATAGATATTTAAAAGCCTTAGAGTGTATCAATGAAAAAAAGAGCTGGCTCTTTGAAAAGATAAACAAAACTGACAAGCCTTTAGTTAATTCACTGAGAAAAAAAATTTCCAATAAAATCAGAAATGAAAGAGATGTTACAATTGACACCACAGAAATAGGATCTTAAGAGACTGCTATGAACAATTATATGCTAAGAAATTAGACAACCTAGAAGTAATTAATTCCTAAAAACACAGAACTGAAGAAAGATGAAATAGAAAACACGAATATACCAATTACGGGTAAGGAAATTTAATCAGTAATCAAAAAGATCTCAACAAACAGAAGCTCAGAATCAGATGACTTCATTGATAAATTCTACCTAACACTCAAAACAATTAATACCAATCCTTCTCAAACTCTTTCAATAAAGAGAAGAGGAACGAACTCTTCCAAACTCATTTAAATGAGTCCAGTATTACCCTGAAACCAAAACCAGACAAGGATCCTACAAGAAAAAAACAAAACAAAACAAAAAAAACCCCAACACTGCAGGCCCAAATCCCTGATAAACATAGATGCAAAAATCCTCAATAAATATTAGCAAACTGAGTCATCAAAGGATCATACACTATAATCAAGGGGGACTTATTCAAGGGGGGGGTAAGCATGATTCAAGAACCTCAAATTTGCCAATGTGATACACCATAATAACCAAGTGAATGATACAAATCTTATGATCATTTCAATACATGCAGAAAAGGTATGTGACAAAATTCAACATCCACTTATGATAACTCTCAACAAAGTAGATTAAGAGGGAACATACCTCAACATAATAAAGGCCAGATAGCAGAAACCCATAGTTAAAATCACAGTCAACAGTGTTAAACAGAAAGCCTTTCCTCTAAGATCACAAACAAGACATGACGCTTGCCCTATTATATTCAACCAAGTACTAGAAGTCCTTCCAGAGCAATTAGGCAAGAAATAAAAATAAAAAGCATCCAAATTGGGAAGGAAAAAGTAAAACTGCCATTATTTGTAGATGGCATATTATATACCGAAAACACTAAAGACTCCAGCAAAAACTCAGAATAAATAAACTGAGTAAAGTCACAGGATACAAAAATCAATACACAAAATCTGAGTTTCTGTTCACTAATAACTATCAGAGAAATAAAGAAAACAATCACATTTGCAACTGCATCAAAAGGAACAAAATACCTAGGAATAAACTTAACCAAGAAGGTGAGAGGCCTGTATGTTGAAAACTACAAGACATAATTCAGTTTATTCAGGGAAATAAACTGAAAAAGGCACAAATAAAGGTAAAGACATTCCATACTCATGGATTAGAAGGATTATTATTAATATGTCCTTCCTTCCTACCCAAAGCAATTTACAGAGTCAATGTAATTCTTATCAAAATTCCAATGGCCTTTTTCAACAATCCTAAAATTTGTATGAAACCACCAAACCCTCAAACAGCCAAAGCAATCTTGAGAGTGAGGACCAAAGCTGGAGGAATCATACTCCCACCAGATTTTGCACAATGTTACAAAGCCATGGTAATCACAACAGAACATAATAGCCCAGAAATGAACTCATGCGCTTATACTCACTGAATTTATGATAAAGAAGCCAAGAATATCTACTGGGGAAAGGACAGTATCTTCACAAGATTATGTTGAGAAAACTGCAAACACATACAAAAGAATGAAAGTGGACCACCAACTTGCACACTATCTCCACAGTAACCAACTCAAAACAGATGAAAGACTTGAATGTAAGACTTGACTATAAAATCCTAGAAGAAAACACAGGCTACAAATAAGTTCCTTGACACTGGTGCTATGATTTTTTAAACTGGACACCAAAAGCAAAATAAAAGAAAAAAGCAAAACTATATAAGTAGGACTACATCACACTAAAAATTTTCTGTACAGCAAAGGAAAGCACCCACAAAATGAAAAGGTAACCTAATGAATGGAAGCAAATATTTGCAAATCATATATCTGATAAGAAATTAATATCCGAATTATATAAAAAATTCATACAAGTCAATAACCCAATTTAAAAATTAGCAGAAGATCTGAACAGGCTTTTTAAATTTTTTTCTTTTTTTATGTTTTTTTAATTAATTTTTGAGAGACAGAGAGAGGCAGCAGGGAAGAGTCAGAGAGAGGGGGAGACACCGAATCAAGCAGGCTCCCGGCTCTGAGTTAGCTGTCAGCACAGAGCCTGACGCGGGGCTCAAACCCATAAACCGTGAGATCATGACCTGAGTCGAAGCTGGATGCTTAACCGACTGAGCCACCCAGGTGCCCCTGAAGAGGCATTTTTTAAAGTGTTTATCGGAGACGGGAGAGGAGGGAGAGGAGGGAGAGGAGGGAGAGAGAGCGCGGGAGCGAATATGCACACATGGAAGCAGGGGAGGGGCAGAGGGAAAGGAAGTCAGACTCACAAGCTGGCTCCACACTGTCAGCACAGAGCCCAACCTGGGGCTTCATCTTACAAACTTTGAGATCATGACCCGAGCTGAAATCAAGAGTTGGACACTTAACCGAATGAGTCACCCAGGAGTGCCATAAACAGACATTTTCCTAAATGAGACATACAAATAAATGGCCAACAGACACAAGAAAATAAGTTTAACATCACTAACATCTGGGAAATGCAAATCAAAACCACAATGAGATACCACCTCATGCCTGTTAGTACGGCTATTATCAAGAAGACTAGAAATAAGCATTGGTGAGGATGGGGAAAAGGGAACGCTCTTGCACTTGTGGGGGAAATGTAAAGTGGTGCAGCCCCTACGGAAAACAGTATGGAAGTTCTTCAGAAAGTTACAAGTATTAACTACCATATGATACAGCAATTCTATTTCTGAGTACTTATCCCCCCAAATGAAAACACTAACTGGAAAAGATTTACGCACTCCACATTCACTGCAACATTATTTACAACAGCCAAGCTAGCAGAGCAACCCAGGTGTTCATCAGTGGAGGAATGGATAAAGACATTGTGGCGAATATATTACAACGGAATATTATTTAGCCACCAAAAGAATGAAATCTTGCCATTTACAACAACAGGGATAGACGTCAAGGGCATTACCATTTTAAGTTTATTTTTTTATTTTGAGAGTGAGAGAGTAGGGGGAAGGGCAGAGAGAGAGAGGGGGGGAGAGAGAGAATCCCAAGCAGGCTCTGCGCTGTCAGTGCAGAGCCTGACACGGGGTTCAATCCCACAAACCATGAGATCATGACCTGAGCAGAAATCAAGTCAGGTGCTCAACTGACGGAGCCATCACCGGCAATATCACTAAGTGAGGCGAGACACAGAAAGGCAAATCAGTGATATTGGATACAGATGGAAACTAAAACCAGAAAGGGGAAAAGCCCAAGAACACAGATTCAGAGAACAGATTGGTGGCTGAGGGGGTGGGATAGGGTAAAGAGGGAATTGATGGAAAACAGACACAGAAAGTTTGAATCATTCAAAATACTGACTTTTTCATGTTTACATATATACTAAACACACAAAAAAGTTACATTTTAAAATGAGAGGACAAATGAACTGAATGTTGAGCACAACGCAGACACCCAAATAAGTAATGAGGTTCAAAGTAATAACATTAAAAAAAAAAAAAAATGAAACAAAGCAACATGCTGAATGAGAAAAACTATTTGCAAACCATTATCTGATAAAAAGCAAACATCCAAAACATATCAAGAACTCACACAACTCAACAGCAACCAACCAACCAGATTAAAAAATGGGCAAAAGATCTGAACATTTTCCCAGATAACCCCTACAGGTCCCCAACAGACACATGAAGAGAGTCACACCACCACTAATCATCAGGCGGATGCGAATCAGAACCACCCCGCACATGTTAGAATGGCTATTCTCCCGGAGACGAGACACAAGTGCTGGCGAGAACGTAGAGGAAACGGGACCCTCGTGCAAACTGCTGCAGCCACTGTGGAAAACAGTATGGAAATTCTGCAAAAGATTAAAAGCAGACCTACCAAATGATCCAGCAATTGCGCTTCTGGTATTTGTCTGAAGGAAACGAAAGCACTAATTATCCTGAAACTAATGTTATATGGCAATTACACTTTAATAGAATACTAATTTTAAAAAAACAGCTCGAAGTTACTTGAACATGTGTTAGTTACTAGCTTTAATTATCTTAGATTCTTAAAAATTCCTCGTGAAATGTTCAAATCTGTTAAACCTGGTATCCCTCACAAGCATTTCGTCCTACCTCATTTTGCAGTTTAGAATATTTAGAAAGGCTCCATATTGGGAAGTAACTCCTAGCCCTAGTCCTTCTTGATCAAATCACCCAGTTTAAATTTGTGACCCTGTGGGAGTTTAAATTTGGGTGTCTGCGTTGTGCTCAACATTCAGTTCAAGTTTAAGGCACACTTCAAATAAGCGAAGCATCACAGGAACGAGACACTTAGGGAAAGCGCTCCTCTCATACTCAGCAAAAACAAAACAGAAAACAAACAAAACAACTCTAGAGGCGTAAGGACATTCACCTGGCTAAAAATAAGGGGCCGGGCTGAAGACCTCCCCCAGGACCGTCCCGCTGGCGCCCTGCGGACCACAAACCTCCCGCCGCACGGCGCGACCTCCTCCCGCCGACTCCCGCACTTCTCCCTCGCGGGTACCGGTCGCCTGGCCATCCCGGCTGCCAAGTCAGTAACGGGCCCACCCCGGGCCCCGCGAGCGAAGGGCCCCTGCCCTCCACGCAGCCCTAGGAGACCAAACCGACCCGCAATCCCCCTCCAGGGGACCGCAGAGAGCGCGGGGGAGGCTCACCCAGTACCTGCGGGGAAGGCGCTTCCCGCCGCGGAGCGGACTGAAGCGGAGCGGCCGGCAGCCCAGCAGGAAGCACTCACTTCCCGACCACCTCTTCGCCGCCGCAGAAGCCGCAGAGAGGTGCCAACGACCCGGAAGTGCTCGCCGAACCAGGAAGTGACAGCTCGCGAGTGGGCCGGGAGGCCCCGCCCAGCCCCTCCTCCCACACGCCACTCAAGCCTCCCCACCGGAGGGCGTGGCACGGAAGGAGGGCGTGGGGCCGGCAGCTTTCAAGCCCGAGACCCGTGGACCAGCTTCCTTTTTGAGTAATTCACCAGGTTTACCAAATCGTTCATAATAATCTTCTCCACTGCTAAGTACACAATTAGGAACGTTAGGACAGTCACATCTTATCCTCGAAGTGTGTTCAGGGTAATACTGTTGGGAGATCCTGCAATATTAAATTGACCAATTCTGAAAACATTAGAGCAGGTATTACTTTATAATTCAAAATAGGGCTGCAGTTCATTTAGCCCAGCAAGTTCTTGTGAATTCTGAATAATTTTTATGTGGGAGAACTTGTATTTAAAATTTGTACCTAATGCAAGACAAATACTTCAATATATATTGAGTTTACATAAACCCAAATGGTATCCTAGGTGGACTAAATGCAGCAATATGTATAGCTGTTTGCCATTAAGTAGCTGAATAGTGATTAAGGAGTAAATACATAAACAAGTGCTATCGAGTGGAACCTCTGAGCCGTTTTGTAAGCTAAACATTTTCATTTAAGCCACGTTTTCAGCCACTTATTGAACTCATTTTACTGCTGGATTCCCCACTACCAAAATGATTCCAAACTATGAGATACAAAGTTTGACAGTTTAGACAATGTTTAAAATTAAAGCAGGATGAACACCTCACCCCCATGAAGAAGAGCAAGTAGTGCCCAGGCGACATAAAGAGAAACAAAGGGCCTAAAACGACTGAAAGGCTTACAAGATAACTCAGTGTGAAAATTTAGTAACATAATTGGAAGAGAAAATATGTGATAAAAATGAGTCAAAAACAAACTTTCCAATGAATTTATTTAAACTCATTAACGTTGCAAAAGTATGATGTGCAACAAATCAGGAAACAAGTTAATGTACTCCTAGTAATAAGTCAGGGGAAAAGAAAATATTACATCTCCTTAGTAAATCAAGACCAACTCTTTTATTTCTTACAGGGATCACATCAACATCTTGCACACACAGTCATCAGAACTAAGATTCTCACACTGTAAAACGACAGCACCAGCCTAGGCAGCATATTCTGAATAGCGAAATGAGCAGAGCACACTGTGTCTAACTCTAAATTGTGTTCTATGTGAACAGTGCCCAATCAGCTGTGCAAGACAGTGGCCCTGAACACAATATTTACTAGTTAAGTTTATGTAAATGAACAGTTTGAGGCATAACTTTAGAAAGTCTATATATAAAAAGTGCAGTGGAGCAGCAAATTGGTATTATTTTCCAAGTTCCTCCTTAGCCACACTGTGAAAACAGAGATTTCAAAATGTAAATGTTTTAACCTCCTATAGAAGGTCATGTGAGATAGACTCACCTATCTGAAGCAAACAGTTTAATATAGTTCTTTATCAGTCTGAAAGCATTATACCTTGGATTTTCATTAGGTGCTTGATTTAAGTGCTTTATGTGAACTTTAGTTTTTAAAGTAATCCTCAAAACTAAGAAATTAAGTAGATCTAGCATACACAGTTGAAACACAGTAACAGTTCTGTTCAAATTTTAGAGTCACTCCTCATATTTAACAACGTTACCTTATTTTCAAGTACCATTTAAAAATTTAAAGCAAAGTTACGTTACTGGGACTCACCACGGATCTAATTCATTCAGAACCTTGGGATGGGGAAGAGGTGAATGAAAGGCTCCCTAGGTAATTCTTCAGCACTGTTCGAATACTGCATAGTCAGTCTCCAGTGCCCTCACCAGCTGACCTCATGTGAGTGTAAATCCGTAGTGCTTTCTCCCAGCAACTCATCTGACAGCTCCTGGTCCCTGTGACAACAGGACAGCTGGTCTAACTAATAAGCACATTTAACTCCTCTATTCCTTTCTCTTGAGGTTTGTGACCCAGTTCTCAAATAATCGAAACAGGATGGGAAAAAATAAGCATGAAAATAAGATGGAACGGATTAGCAAATCTTTATTTTCAACCTATCTTCTCCCTTCTGATGGAGCACTGTTAGTAATTTTCCATATATAACAGAGGGAAAAGGAGGACAAAGCTACTGTCACTTTATAAATACCATTACCAATCTCATTAGGAAACTGGCCTGTTCTACCTGATAATATCCTAATGCTAATTTAGCGGTCAACTGAAGAAATCTAAAAAAGCCACTTTTGCACTAAATTAAACACTTCCAAATTCCCTGAGCACTCACAAAAAACAGCCAAATGGTGATGCTATAGTCATCTACAAGAAGTCTCTATTATAAAGCAGATCCCTTACCTTTTCAAATTCTGAAATTACAGTGGAAGAAATTCTAGCTACTGATGTATACTTGTCAATCAGCAAATTTCAGGACTCACTACAGTTACTAAATAGTGATGTCCACTTCGGAAGATTACACTAATGTTTGCCAACCCTATAAAATATAAAAAACTAACCTAGTCCTAAACTTTAATCTGAGCACTGCCACTGCTGACCCTCTCTGTTCAAATTTGCTTCTGTATGAAGAGACAAAGCAGAGGAAAAGATAAATTCTCATTCCGGGTGCTACCAGCCTTTGTCCCTTGCATTCCAGTCTTCTTTCTCACGTATGCTCTGTGCAGCCTGCACGCTTCCCTGTCGGATACAAGAAAGCCTACGCAGGGTGCCAAGAGCTGCCCCACACGGCACTGCCCTTTACAGACACCTGAGGGCACCTCATTATAGGTTCTTTTCTCTTACTTCCTTGTTTTGTTATCTTCCTTTCAAAGTACCCTGCTAGGGCTTACTTAGAATCACATCCCCCCCACAAGTTCCCACTCGAGTTAACGGCTATTAAAGCTTAGACTGTGAAGCCAATCTAGCGTCTTTCCTTGGTGCTACTTAGGAATACGACCAAGCAGAACACAACCAAAAGATTTTTATATGAGAAACTTTTGACAAAGAGGCACTCAGGGCCTAAGTACAACAAAATATAGTGACAAAAATAAAATTAAACCAGTTAAGTTATATCCATGACCCCATGAGAAAGAGGAAATAATACAATTATAGTTACTTTCATTTTAATCAGTAATGGAAAATTAAAATTGAATGATATGGGGGAACTGTCACACAATGACAAATTACTAATAATGAACTTAGTAAATGCTTTTCCTCTAATAACCTACTAGTAATGATCTTAGGCCTTAGGGTTGTGAAACATTTATTATGGTGCACATCTCTATACCAGACTCCATTAAGGTGTAGGTTAGAAAGGTATGTTTTAATCTAGCAATTCACACCATATCCCTTTTGTTTGACCCCAGTTGTTAACACTGTTCCCTCTGAATTTTAATATTCTCATAGATGATGGGCCAGTTGTACTTTAGAAAAATACTTAAGAACATGCACCACTTTTGCTACAACCTGTACCCGTAGTGAGGAAAGTGCTTTCAAAAGCAAAAGTGAATGAACATAATTAAATGCTGAAACTGAAAACTTTTATAGATGAAAGACTACTTAAAGAGCTCTACAAATATAGACTCTAATCACAATTAAGTTCAATGATTGTTTATTCACGATTCTCATATGGTTACTCCAGAAGGAATGCCTAAGTTGTTATTGTTAGTTTGCTTTTTCAACACAAACTGTTTCTAAGGTTGCAGCAAGCGATAATGGTTTTGGCTTTATTTGCCAGGATGACATTAGTTCAGGGTCTGCCTACAGCTGCTGGATCCAAGCAGAATCAGAAGGCTGCTGAGGAGCATCTCATCCTGGGAAGCCTCCAGGACTGGACTTAGGTCTAGCAGGCCAAGTTTATAACTGAGAAGGACAAAATGTAATGGAAAATACTCTTTGTAATATAAACTTCACACTAAAAATGGCAATGGTGAGAGCCACATGTGTGTTCAGTCTGGGACAGAAGAAAGCCTAAAAGCTTAGCTCTCCTCCACTTCAAGTTTGCTACTCTAGGACACTCCTTAGTCAACTGCCTGGTAGGAAGGCCCAGAGGACCCTCAAATTTGGAGGATACCAAGCTTTCCAAATGGGTCACACAAGTATATGACACGATTTTGTGGGCAATTAAGTTCTGTTCAGGCCCCTAAGTATGGCGTATTTTAATAGAGTCAAGGTACTTAACCAAATTAAACAAAAGTTTACACGCTTATATTAAACATGTCAACCCAAACAGCATAATGCAGTGATGCTCTAAGACTTACAAAATAACTTAGTTTTACAGTACTGTCAACATGATTCAAAAGAAAATGTGAATACACACAATATCTGACTAGGTTAAACACTAACTTACTATCAAGTTTAAATAACTGATAAAGTATTTTGGTAAAGTGCCCACATTGAGAGCAGTTAAAAAAGCAGCCCCTATTTTCTACAGAAAAACAGTGACAGTGAAGAACTCATCACATTCTCTGAATACTACACTGCACCCACAAATTCTGGACAGTGATACCCTGGACACACAGCTTATTTCACATTAGTGAACAAACCTAAACTTTTTGTAGTAAAGTTCTGGCTTTTGGCCAGAAGATAAAATGTCCCGTATATACATATATATAAATCCCAATTCTTAGTCTCTGAAGTCTAGTTCTAAAAATGGCTTTTTGACTTGTCTTTAAAGTTTAAAAAGGAAAAAGTGTGCAATACATTTGTATTTGCGCTTCTGAATTAAACGATATTTATTAAAAGAGAAAAAAGCTTAGGATAGTATTAATCGACTTAGATTATGAACATGACCTTTGGGTATTCATGAGAACCAGTTTAACTGTCCCTCATCTTATGAGCAACTCTATTTTGCAAGTCACCCAGGAAATGTAACTAACCATCTATAAGAAACAAAAATTCAAACATGCACTTTACAAATCATGGTCTCATTTACCTGCATATTCTTCCACAAGACAGGTATACATTAAAAAATATTGCTCAGAAACATAAAAATATATATTATCTCTTTCCTTTACCATTTAGGCATATAAATATTTTACTGAGGAAGATGTATCATTCAACAAACAAATGCAGAAACTGCTTTATATAAAGTGTGGTTCTCTGCTATTTAGCAATATAAAATATAAAATGAGTACAATATAATTAGCTAATAAAGAGCTAAATTCAAGAGATTTGCAAACCAATACAGCAGTGAACAGTCCCTTATACAAAAGTCCATTAAGGAAGAATCAAGTCAATTTTGTAACAGGTTACATAAAAATCAGGGCCAATAAATGCATTATAAATGCAAAAAGAGAGCACTGCTTCATCAGCACATTCTTCAGTCTTGTCTGGACTAGACGCCAAACTTACTGTTCACTTTTCGGTTCATCCTGTTTTCTATTAAGCTCTTGATCAACTCTGTTTAATGAAAAACAATATAGATAATAAGACACTAGCAAGTGAACAATTTCCTTTTAAAAATTGTGATTACTTGTAGCATAGAATATTATTCTGTTAAAAACAAAGCTTTGCAAAGAAGCAGACATAGTAAAAAGGTTACCAAATATTTCCCCAACCACGAAAGACAATTTTTAAAGACAAGAGGACACTGGCAAGAAATGGGACTGTTGTTTCTTTAAAGACTATAAAATACTTTACATACAAGTGCCCATAAACTTTATTAAAAGTTCAAACTATAACAAGTATATTAAAATCTTGGAACTATAGCATGGCTGGGGCAGGGATCTAAGTGATGACAAAGTGGCAGGAAAAATCACTTCCTCAAAAATGGTTTTGTTAACTGAAATATTAAAATGACACCAATGCCACCAATTGATCAATATTTTTAAATTCAGTGATAAAAATGCATATTTACAGAAATCAGAATTATTCTCTAAAATTTACTGGTACACTTTGAACATAAATGCTTTTCACTTATTTTGATAGTAAGAAGCCATCAAATTTAATAATCAGAAATACCTAGATGTGGTAAAAAATCTGCCTGGATTAGTAGTATGTTGCACAGAGACCATATCAAAATTTAGGCAAGTGGAGATTGGAATTATGTAATTACCACACAGTTATAAACAACCCTTTAAAGATAATGTACAATAGTCTATTAAATTTGTACTAGTTCGAATTACTGATGGAGGGGAGTTTCAAACAACTTGGTATGAAATATGAAGATACGTTCACACTTGTTTACATTACTATCATCATCACCACCCATTACTAGGATCGCCTGAACATTAGTAAATGAGCCCTAAAAGTCGTGGTCTGTGGTAAAGCCAGATTAACGTTTAAAAACATTTTTTTTAATGTTGGTACCAAAAGTTGGAAAGGTACATATTCTTGGTAAGGCTTGCAATATACAACCAATCTTTTCAACATCTGAAATACCTTTATGGACATATTTCACGATTACTTTATTTTTAAACTACCTTCACACATTTTAACAATTGTTACCTCCCTAGCCATACTTGGCACTGAGGAATTATTTGAAAGAAACATCTACAACATTTAAAACTACTACACTTCCACACTTGGTCTTGAGTCCTCATTATTACCAGTTCTCATCGTAGGGATTTCACCGTAAGGAAGCTCCCCCACATACAGACTCGGTGAAATTAAAAAAAAAAATGCTCCTGTATTTTTAAAACTTGAATGTTACCATTTTCAAGCTAACAAGGATTATTATATTTTAAGAGTAAGAAAACCTTGTACAAAAATGAAGAAGTGAGGCGCCTGGGTGGCTCAGTCAGGTAACACCTCCGACTTGGGGTCAGGTCATGATCTCATGTTTGTGGGTTCGAGCCCCGCATCGAGCTCTGTGCTGACAGCTCAGAACCTGGAGCCTGCTTCAGAGTCTGTGTCTCCCTCTCTCTACCCCTCCCTGCTCATGCTCTGTCTCTCTCTGTCTCAAAAATAAATAAAACATTAAAAAAAAAATGAAGTGCCTGAGCGATACATGTAATGACTCTGTCAAGGTTAAACAGAAGTTTAAAAAAAGAAAAAAAAATACTGGTAGGTTATCAAAAAATACATTTAAAAAGTATAGTTTCACTATTTTTCTACGTAGTTGAATACTAAGAACTTTGTAAAAAGGCACAGTAGATTTTATCACCAAAGGTTAAGTCATTTTGAAATCCATGAAGCAGCTGGCTTCAATATACAATTACAGATTATACTTTTAATTGTAGTTCTATGTCTGGGAAGTGTACACTAGTGCCTAGAAAGAAAAAAAATAGCAATATCTAAAATTACTGTTCACATCTCTGTGGTAAAATGTTTGGTCAACTGTTAAGTCATATAAAAATGTAAAGCTATGATTCCATCACATGGGCAACTGAATTCTTGTTCACGAACAGAGCCACAATGTATTCAAAGTTAAGACTGTTTCAGTTCTGGGGCACCTCGGCGGTTCAGTCGGTTAAGTGGCTGACTTCAGCTCAGGTCATGATCTTGGTTCAGTCGGTTAAGTGGCTGACTTCAGCTCAGGTCATGATCTTGTGGCCTGTGGGTTCGAGCCCTGCGTCGGGCTCTGTGCTGGCACCCCAGAGCATGGAGCCTGCTTCTGATTCTGTCTCCCTTTCTCTCTGCCTCTCCCCTGCTTGCTCCTCTCTCTCTCTCTCAAAAATGACAAATATTAAAAAAAATTTTTTTTAAGTTTCAGTTCCTTATAACTGGTTCCTCAGAATGGTCAAAGTGATAATAACTACATACAAATTTCTCACCTTAACTCTTAAGAGACTCTATTAAAACTGTTTTACTAATATGTCACTATCAAAAATCCATTTACAAGTTAGCTTCAAATCCTACAGTGTTCTAAATTAGTATATAAAATGGTAACTCTTTCATACCCTTGCCTTCCATGTTCTATGCCAAGATATTAATAAGCTAATAGTTTGTTATGCTCAAAGCAGAAGTATTCAAAATTAAAGATGAAAAGCAGAGTATTTAACTATTAAATGGTATACTGAATTTTAGGTATTTTATTGAATGTAGAATTTGACTGGTTAGCAGGCCATTTATAAGCGTATAGGGAAATTAATGTTGGTTAGCCAAAGAATATGTGCATTGCAACTATAATCATAAACCCCAGGGAAATAAATTGGTTCCTTAAAGAAGTACATATATATTTATCAAAAGCACTAGACATTTAAAGAATATAGTGAAACAGATAAAGTCTTAGAGGTAACCGGTTTTTCAAATAGTATTCTTAGCAACTTCTCAGGTTTTTTCAACAGCATGTATACCAAAAAGGAGAGAAGAGGGCTGTGGCCTTTAATTCCTAATTGGCATTACACATGGTGTTAAAACAGGGTGAATCCAAGCCATATTCAGCATCAGGAATTTTGGATCCACTCTGTATTTGGATTCTGGGGTATGTTTATATTTACAGATGCTATTTTCTTTGTCTACAAGCTAACCAACCAATAAGGAAGAGTTAGTCTGTGCAATGCAAATGGACTAGTCTAGATGCAACCCAGTCAAGGTGTGCATATACCTTTTTTGTTTCTTTTTTAACTTTTCTTCTTCATACCTTGGTAGGGAAGAGTTATTTCAGTAAATATACATGTTATGAAGATGAACAAAAACTTGAAAAAAGGCACCGACAATAAACTCCTATAAGTCTGCAGGCAAAACCAAAAAGACTTACTACACTGTGGAGAAAGTAAAAACTGACCTAAGAAATCTGGCTTGACACATTAAAAAGACTAAACCTCATATTAGCAGAACAAAAAAATTTTTCCACATTACAGGAGTGTGATACTCACATATTTATGTTAACAACCTTCTACCAAATCTTTCTAAAGTTAGAAAGAAGTGACTTTGGTAAACAGAACGTATTCCAGCCACTGGAATGTACCATGGTTAGGCTGATATAAATCATAGTGTATTTCTCTGGTCACAGGATTATTTGATGCCAGGATGAATTTACTCAAATTTGGAGGGCAGCACGTTCAAGTCCGGAGAATGTTCTTTAGTACTGACCAATCAGGAAATCGCCTCTTAAGATTGTAAAGAGTCTTCAAAAATGAAAATTAATCACAATCAGAAGAATACTTCCTACTTCTTCAACTGAAAGCCTGAAGAAAATGCTGACTGAAGGGGAAGGTGTTGGAAAATGGCTTCTTTCCCTTTCCCTTCATTACAAAACCAAGAGCAGTCACAAAATACTTATAACACAGGAAATGAAAAAGGGTAATGAAAAATATTTATCTCTTGCACATCAAAATATAAAGATCCAATATAATTAAAGAAATAAAACAAAACATACTGTTTTATGCATTCTGGTATGCCAACATATTCCATGGGGACAAGTTCCGCTAGTTCTGCCAAATTAAAGACGTATCTAATTTTTTGGCTGAATTTTGAGCTATGGAAGAAAATAAAAATAATTACCTCAATATTCTTACCAACAGAACTGACAAATTCATACAAGGAGTTTGTGTTTTTGTTTATAGTTTGTTTTTTTTTTTTTTACAAAGTCAATGGCTCTCAAAAAGTTACCTAATAAAGGGTCTTGTAACAGCTAGAAGTGTTCTGATGAACCATGAGGGATGTACAATGATTAGTGACTTTAGGTTTTTCCGTAACCTGAATTTAAGAAAAAAAGAGAGAAAAGAAAAAGAAATAAAAATTTAAAAGTTCTACAAATTCTAATGCTGGAAGAAAAGATGAAGACATCATTAAGGATGTACAACTTTATACAAAAAACCCCTTATCCATAAGTTCATTTAGATGCGATATTCCTAAAGACAAGAAAATGGACTCTCGAATTCTGATGGTCACTCCTACTACTATGAGATGGACTTTACCTCATTTGGCTAAATTTACGTCCATCCATAGTGTAGCCTGTCATTAAATGTCTGCTAGATATATTCACTTGTCTTTAGGATTCTGTCAGCCAGGGGCAGAGGCCAGTACTGAATACACAGGTAAACTGTTTTCATGTTTCAGGAGAGGAGGAAATTGGTATTCATTTTTTCAACACTATCGAAGGCACTATGCAAGCAGAAAGCTGGACATGATCACTACAGGAACAGGAAACGTAAATCAGATCTAATGTGTTCTTATGGAGTCTAAAATTCCAAATAAAAATTAAAGGCATTATCCTGGATGACTTATAATGACAAAATAAAAACTGCTGTTTTATTAAGGTATATTTCACACTTAAATTGATTATCAAGGACTTTTTTTTAATCATAAAAACTAGCCCCTGCCATGTTTAGGTATTTGAGTTCATTAAATTAGTGCAAATTAGGTATTGTCAAATCAAACCAATCGGAGAATCAAAGTTCCTTCCATTCACATGGATGACTCACTCCCAGGAGAACATACTTCTGGAACTCATTCCAGAGGAAAATTATAGCTAAGCATCTTAAAAATCATAAAACAGGAGCGCCTGGGTCGCTCAGTCAGTTAAGCCTGACTTTGGCTCATGTCACCATCTCATGGTTTGTGGGTTCGAGCCCTGCATTGGGCTCTGTGCTGACAGCTGAGAGTCTGAAGCCTGCTTCAAACTCTGTGTTCTCCTTTTGTCTCTGACCCTCCCCCATGCACACTGTGTGTCTCTCTCTCAAAAATAAATAAACATTAAAAAAAAATACCATGAAATATGCTAAGCACCATGAGTTAGGCATAATTCACAATATATTAAAGTAGGAAATGTACTAAGTTTTCCATCCTTTCCCAAAATGTAAAATTACAGGAAAATGTTCAGTACAGTATAAATAAGAAGAAATGAATAACTAGTTTATAAGTTTATTTTAAAGAATTATTCTTTGTAAAAGAAATCAAAACTGATTTCCTTCATGATATTCTAAGATATGGAACTGAGAAAACAGAAATGTGTCATAAAATTAACTAATACAATTTATGGCGTCTTTAAATGCCAAGAGGAAATAAAATTTGACCTAATAAATCTAATCTAAAAATTATTCAGACTAGCTTTCAATGTGTATTTATAATACCTTCTATCAATTTGCTGATAGCATTTCCTGAGCCATCCCAGACTGGGCATTTTTCTTCGAGTTGTAGCACCATTTAAATAAACTATCATGTAGTTTTCTGCTACTAACAGCTCCAAAGTGCCAATAACATACCTGTAAAAACAACAGAGTTTAAGCCTTAAATATCGCTGTGTAGTGCCAAACACAATTATCCACATTATACAATGCCCTGCCCTTCCATGACCGCGAAGCCAATTACAATCCTACCACTGCATGAGCTGGGGGCGCCCGGGCGGCTCCGCTGGTTGGGCATCCCACTCAGGTCATGATCCCAGGGTCATGGGATCGCCCTGCACCAGAGGAACCCGCTTGAGACGCTCGCTCTCTTTCTCTCTCGCTGCCCACCACCCGCCCCCCTCGCCCATACAGGCACACTATCTTTGTCTCTCTCTCTCTCTCTCTCTCTAAAAAAAAAAAAAAGTTTTAAAATTGCATTAGTTAGTATTATGATTATATATCAAAAAGAATTGTCTTTTATAAACATATATTTAAATGTTTATAGATGATCTAACACAATTTCTGGGATTTTCTCAAAGTTATACAATGGAGAAAGCATAAATCCTGGGGAGGTATAAGCTGGTAACTATGGAAGTGGGTGATTCAATATACTGCCTTTGTATAGGTTTGAAATTTTTCACAATAAGTTTTTTAAAGTTTATTTATTTTGAGAGAAAGAGTGTGTGTGCGCAAGAGAGGGACAGAGAGGGAGAGAGAATCCTAAGCAGGCTCCACGCTGTCAGCACGGAGCCTGACGCTCACTCTCATGGTTCATGCGATCAAGATGTTAGCTGAGATCAAGAGTCAGACGCCACCTGAGCCACTCCGGCACCCTTCCTCAATAAGAATTTTACAAACAGCACTAAGTTAAGAAAGAAAATGATTCTGGAGAAATATAACAGACCTTCAGTTACATTCGGTTTCTTGGGAATAAATGCAATTTAGCCAGATGACTTTGAGATAAAAGCAATTTCTTTATACTCAATGCATCCTCAAATATAAATAATTTAGTAGTTGCAACAGATCATTTGAAATATCCCTTCCAGCTTTAAATTGACTACTGAGTTGAAGAACAAATAGTTGCATAATACCAAAGAATAAGAACTTAATCAGGACAAGGATATTTATCTTTTCCCAGTTAAAGTTTACCTCCTTAACCTAGAGATCTAATTAACCCATAATTCCGTCCAAATGTTTTTGTGGAGATATACTTACTTAAAGAGATTGTCCATCAGGTATCTATAGTTGGGCTGACCACTTTCAGGCATAAAACATACAGCAAACACAACAATGGCATTTAATCCATCTCCGTAATATCCTGGAAAAGAAATCAAAGAAAATCACCAGCATGATTTTACTTTTTCAGAGGAAATCCGTACAATTGACAGATTAGAGTGGTTCACATTCCACAAATTTTTGGATCAAAAAGCACAGTTTCTTTTTTAATCTTAAAAAATTAAGAAAGATCTTTAAATTCCCTCTTCTCAAAACGAGAACAATAAAATCTGAAGAGGAAATGGTGGGCAAAACCCCAGAAAACCAGTTAAAGTAGCATTATCAGAAAGCCAGACTTATTTTAGCAAATAGACAAATGTGATATAATCCAAAAACATCTGCAATAAAACAATCCTATGCAATTTATGGTTAAAGTGGGTGCTTTCAAAAAATAGTTTTATACCCAACAATGCCTAGCATTTTGGAAATTTTAGAGTATTAAAAACTAAGAAAAGATTACATCTCTGACAATTCTAACAGAAGAAAAAGTGTTAAAATGTGTATGTTTACTATAATCTCTGGATATTAAGCTGTCTCCAGCAACAAACTGTTTTGCTTTAATTTTCATTTCTAGTGTTTACAAACATGTGAAAAGGTTTAAACGTTTCAAGTACATTAGCATCTTCAATACCTTTCTTAATCTCTTAGTCACAAAACACACTGTGATAATGCAGTAGGATAAAATGGCCCCGATTATTTCCCCTGAATCCAAATAAAGCACGAGTCCTGAAAGATACTGGGTTTAAACCTAAACATAAGGCAGGTCTCCCAACTTGTCTCCAGTGAACTAGCTGAATTATGCAAGTCTGTGGACTTCCTGATCTAGATTACCCTGTTTTCTTCATCTGAATAAGATTAAATTGGGTGGAATAATGTAACTGCAAATATTCAAGCGATTTGTTTTCAGATGAATGAAGACTACAGAAATAAGGAGGGAATGCACTTAGCAGAGAGTAAATTAAGTAGAAATGACTTTACATAAAAAAAAATCCAATGTACTTAACCTATGTGGTTCCCTTTCCCACATTAGGATTTCAGGTAATATGACATGTTCTAGAGAGTGACTTGCATTTTTTTTAATGTTTATTTTTGAGAGATAGAGAGAGCGAGAGCAAGTGCATGCACAAGTTGGGGAGGGCAGAGAGAGAGGGAGACAGAATCCAAAGCAGGATCCAGGCTCTGAGCTGTCAGCACAGATCCCCATGGGGGACTCAAACTCATGAACCATGAAATCACAACCTGAGCTGACGTTGGATGCTCAACAGACTGAGCCATCCAGCAGCCCTAAGAGTGAATTGTATTTGGACTACTATTAACATTCTGGTACTATTTACAGTGTATAGATAAACTTCTGAACATGGCACAGATGGATAGAAGTTATAATTGTACTTCCATAGCTTTTCCTATTTGACTTGTGATTTCTTAAGAAACAAAAGCCTTATATTTTTGGATATCCCACAAACATGCAAAGTTGGTACACCATAAGAAATGTGGAATGAACTAGTTCTGCACTTTATGGTAAAGCTACAGGATTTGTTTAGGTTTTTAAGGTAACGCCAGGTTTTACTTACACAACAAAAAATACTAGTACAAGAATGTTCACAGCAGTTTTAATCATAATTGTCCAAACTGGAAACAACTTACACGTCCATCAAAAGAAAACTGAATAAGCCAATTGTGGTTGATCCACAACATAAAATATTACTTAGCAATAAAAAGGAATGAACAAGAGATAGATACAACAACATGGACAAATCTCCAGAATATGCTGAGCAGAAGCGGCAGACAAAAAGAATGTCTACCATATGATTCTAGTTACATGAAATTCTAGGACAAGAAGTGTCATGGCGAGAGACATTAGAAGAGTGTTTACTGGGGAGGGGGTATTCACTGGGAAGAAGTATGAGAGAATTTGGGGGGTCAATGAGAAGTTCTACACGTCTCAAGGTGTAGGTGACATGAGTATACATGGTTACATGGGCATTTGTCAAATCTCATTGAATCTTACATTTCAGATTAGAGCACTTCTATGTGAAAAAGTCAAAAATAAGAAAAACAAATACTGTATGACATCACTTGTATGTGGAATCTAAAAAAGCCTAACTTAGAAACAGAGACTAGAATGGTGGTTACTAGGGGCGGGGGAGAAAGAGATGTTTGTCAAAAGGTACAAACTTCCAGTTATAGGTTATGATTAAGTTCTAGGGATCTGATGTACAGCACAGTGACTAGAGTTAATAATACCATATTATGTACCCGGAAGTTGCTAAGATAGTAGATCATAAAAGTTCTCACCACAAAAAAGAAATGGTGATCACTATGCAATATACATTGTATTACATCAACACATTTTACACCTTAAACTTACGCAATGTTGTATGTTAATTATATGTCATGAAGCTGGGACAGAAAAAAGAAATTTGCAAATGCTACAAAAAACGATTACAGAGTTTCACTGTATATAAATTATAAATGGAGGAGCGCCCGGGTGGCTCAGTCGGTTGAGCATCTGGCTTCAGCTCAAGTCATGATCTCATGGTTCGTGGGCTCGAGCCCCACATCAGGCTCTGTGCTGACAGCTCAGAGCCTGGAGCCTGCTTCGGATTCTGGGTCTCTTCTCTCCCTGACCCCTCCCCTCTCATGCTCTCTGTCTCTCAAAAATAAATAAAACATTTAAAAAATTTAAAAAATAAACTATAAATGGGTAAAAAGAGGAGAAAGTCTCAATTTTGGGGGGGCGAGGAAGAGGGTGGGAGGAAGACAGCTTCTGCTGTACCACACTTTTGTACCTTTTGAACTTACTGTGAGCACGTACTAATGATTTTTAAGTTTGGTTTTACACTTTGACCTCACACCTGTTATATTTCTAAAGTCGCATAAGAAATGCTTATCAATTATATTTTTTAACTCAAGGGAAAGTTTCTTCAAGCATTTACATTTCTGATATTACACTAAAAAATATGAACAATCTTTGACAGCTCTTACCTCCGTGGCTGATAACTTTCTTGTAGGGCTCAATCGCCTTCATATCAACCCTGTGGTCCTGCTCACCGATTCTGAACAAGCGCCAGCGCCGGCCATCTTCTTTCTCCTCCGCTGCCGTGTATTCGGTAATCGAGCCTTTCCTGATAACTTCAGTAGTTTTGGGCTTTGGGAGATCATCTGTCAAAACAAAGGGGTTTTAAATCAAACTTATTTATAAATAACAAATTAAAATAAAATTGCATGTTAACCACTTTACCATCTAATTAGATTGGTCAGAGAATTTTTTATTATGCCTTCTATGGGATTTTAAGTTATTTCTTCTATAATAGAGGAAAGGGCTTATTCTTCATACAAGGCCATTTTATGTTTTTGGAAAACATGGTTAGCTTTTTTGGTGTTGCTTTATTCAGAAAGCACCTAATCACCCTGCAGTATATATTCATGAGTCCAAAAAAGAAAATTCACACAGCCATCAAAATCTTGGCAAATAGGCTGCACAATGTTGTTCTAGATTCTATTTACAACATTGTTCTTGGTAGTTACCACTATAGGTTATTTATAGTAACTATCTGAGAGCAAACTGATTTTTGCTATTGAGGCCATAAATTACTCCCCAAACACTGTAATACCAGATAGAAAGTGGTTAACTAGCCAATGATTATTTCTCATGTGATCAATTTTCTTAAGCATACATTTACTGAAAATTTTCTGATATGTACATGCAAAAGTTTTAAATTGACATTAGCCAAAGCAGAAGCACCAATGATTAGGTATAATTTACATTCCAAGATTGCATTTTAGCGAATTTTAAATGAAGTAATGATTTTCAAAATTTGAGTATCATAGTCCTTACCAAAAGATGGGGGAAGGGGAACCTACTGCATGTTAGTTGTTTGTTTCCAAGATAAAGCTGTTAACGGAAAATATCCTTCCAGGAAATGACTACAGCAGCATTAAAGAAAGAGGAGACAAAACACATAGGCAGAAAACTATTTCAGTATCTTTTAAAATATTGCTATAACTGGACTGCTTAGCGCACCAGTAAAACAGGGAAGGAAAAAGGAACAAAGATACAGCATATCACGGCTCTTACTCTTTACTGCAGATAAGACACAGAGTGCCAACCACTGCTTTGAAGTGAAAATCATTTTAAGGGGGGAACATACAAACAAGTATATAAAGATACTGTACACAGCAATTATGTCATTAAAGAAAGCATCCAAAGCAAAACACGTGCCAATTCCTTTGAATTCTAAATAACTAATAATAAGGAACATGCAGTTTGAGGACTAAGAGGATGCATAATTCAAGCGGGTTGTTCGCACAGTGTACCAGTATCAGGCAAACCTAACTAAAAACTCCCTTCAAATCCTTAACTACTTTTAGCATATTCCCTAAATCATATGTTTCTTCGAAGTTTTTTTTCCATTAGATGATCTACTGAATAAAAGAACATGGCATAATTATCAACCAATTTTTGGAAGCAACATGAGAAAACATAGCTTTACGATACTGGGCAATTAAAAAAAAGTTAAGCTACCTGTAATCTACTAAAAACAGTTTTGAAAGCCATGAGAATATTCAGTGGTAGCAGTATTTCACATCTCAGAACACATGCAGTAGGAATTTTAAAGAATAACATTATATTTCAACAAAATCCCCTAGTGATTGATTTTGGGTTCATGCTCAAGTTTTAAGTTTTTCCAACTATCCTAATATGAGACCGCTATCCAAAAAACACATATGCATAGAGAGACAAACATTAATAAAGGTTAGATAAATACCATGAGGCATTTACCTTCCCACTCAAATTCATCACTGTTCTCCGATGGCGTGTCCAGGTCATCTAAGTCAATCTCCCCACTTCCGTCCAAATCATCTGACAGCACAGAGCCATCGCTAGGATCCAGGGTCAGGCTAATGTCTGGCGCCATGAGTTTCTTTCTTACTTTATTTCCATTAAGTTCTAGCGAACATGGAATGGGTTAAAAAGAAAAAAGAAAAAAGAAAAAGTGAAAAATAGATTAGAAGGAATGCTTACATGCTCAAGTTGAATGAGAGAAAATTTTAATCACTTCATTCTTTAGAAAAATAACATTAACCAAACATAATCCCTAAGCAATCATTTACAAACTCTGATTTTGATCATTATTGTTTCTATATCATGGCAAGATGACATACCCCAACAAGGATACATCTTTTTAAATAACAGAGGCAGACCTTATAGTCAACTCATACTACTAAAAATGATCTCTCAACCTTTTATTGTAGAAATTTCCAAAATCCAAGGGTATGCCTTTGGAAAGTTAAAATTTCCAAAGCATTCCAAAAATGCTTTCTTAAACTTTCAACTTATTCTTTGGCTCCCTGTAACAGAACAAAAAGTGAATATATGTATTTTTTTGCTTGACAAAGAAATGTGTTTGGGGTGCCTGGGTGGCTCAGTTGGTTAAGAGGCTGGCTTTGGCTCAGGTCATGATGATCTCACATTTCGTGAGTTCGAGCCCTGCGTCAGGCTCTGTGATGACAGCTCAGAGCCTGGAGCCTGCTTCAGAGTCTGTGTCTCCTTCTGTCTGTGCACTTCTCCTTCCTGTTTCTCAAAAATAAATAAACATTAAAAAAAAAAAGAAATGTGTTTGAAAATAGCACAAAACCTATTGTTTAATTGAAACCAAAGCGTCAAATTCTTACCAGGCTGGCTCTCTGGTCCAGTTATAGCTAATGTATCTGCTTCCACACTATCATCTTCTGGTAAAGGTCTAGAAGACACAGACATACTTTTTAATTCACAAATTTAAAAACTTATTAATTAAAAATATCTTATAGAAGCAATTATGTGGAAAAGTGAATAGAGTGGTTTCTTAAGCTTCAGGAATTTACAAACCACTTTTAAAGAAAAAAACCTTCAGACTGCTAGAGATGACTTACGTATTTAAATAAGTAACATAAAAGTAGATACAAATTCGTTATGTAATTGCTCTTAAATACAACCATAAAACAATTGCAAAAATTATAAACAACCTAAAAAGTATATAATTCAAATGCAGGAATTTAACGGGACGTACGACACAACGGGTGATGAAGGGAAACTGTCCATCACACGGGAGCATGGCAATGACGGCTACAACTCTTCTGAGCGCAGCATTTCTACACTACTATTATCACCATGTTTACGCAATGACTGAGTACTCCCACCAGCTGTCCATACTCCTACTGATAAGCGACCTTTCTATGCACTGGGATGGTCTTCCGACCAGGAAGGTATGGAAGCATCATTTAAATGTAAGATCTGCTTCTGCCCTTTTTCTCTTAATCCAGCTGGACCAATACCATTGTAAATACAAATGCAAATATATCAAGGTAGCAGGCTAGATGATCTTTAAAAAACCCTTATTTATTTAATAAGTCTCTTCTTAAAACAGAAGCACAAGATTTAACAACTCTTACCGACATTTAAAGACTCCCTTCTCCCAGGAACCCCTTACTCTAAGAAATACCATATTAAAGCATTTTTTTATAATAACAAAGTGTTTGAAATTTAAATCTTGAAAACAAAAATAAAAGATTTATAGAAGATCACATATATTTAGTTGGAAAATAAGATACAAGAGAATTCTTCTAACTGTTGGAAAGGAACTCTCATTTTCTAGTATCAAATGAATACCTTTCAATACTAAGCTTTTTTTTTTTTTTTAATGTTTGTTTTTGAGAGAGAGAGAGAGACAGAGCGTGAGGCAGGGTGGGGCAGAGAGAGAGGGAGACACAGAATCTGAAGCAGGCTCCAGGTTTTGAGCTGTCAGCACAGAGCCCGACGCAGGGCTCGAACCCACGGACTGTGAGATCATGCCCTGAGCCAAAGTCAGATGCTTAACCAACTGAACCACCCAGGTGCCCCCTCAATACTGGGCTTCTTTAAAAAAATCAATATTCATTTAGGAAGTGACATCTCAATAAAGAGCTTCTGAAGCTTTGTTTTAAATGTTTTCTATTAAAAGTATTGCTCACATTGGAAAATCTTCATCTTGCCATTCTTCCTTAAGTTCCACACCTTCCATCCTCAGCTTAGATTCGATATCAACTACAAACTCCTGAAAATCCAGAGAGCCAATGTCCTGTGAAAAGAGAAAAATTCATAACAACATATCTTCCATGTTATTTTTAATCTGCTGAAAATGTATAATAATCTTGTACCTTAGTTCACATCTCCACCCTGCTCATGAAATCAATTTACTGGGTTTCAACACCATTAAGAAAAAAATGACAATGAAAATCAGAGAGAGAGCGAGAGAGAGAGAGAGAATTCTAGTAAAATAAGTGCCTTTTTTTTATTTTAGTGTTTTATTTTTGAGAGAGAGAGAGAGAGAGAGAGAGAGAGAGAGAGTGTGTGTGTGTGTGTGTGTGTGTGTGTGTGTGTGTGTGAGAGCAGGGGAGGGTCAGAGAGAGAGAGGGAAGACATAGAATCCGAAGACAGCCCCCTAGGCTCTGAGCTAGCTGTCAGCAAAGGGACTGATGCGGGGCTCGAACCCATGAACTGTGAGATCATGACCTGAGCCAAAGTTGGACGCTTAACCGACTGAGTCACCCAAATGCCCCAAGTAAGTCCTATTTGTAGTAAGAGTATTGTACAGCGAAAATATTTTTGTTTTCAGTTACATATATGCATGTGTAGCCCAGGTTGTGACTTAAATTTTATTAAATACTGTGAATTAGGCAGAAACTATTTTGGGGGAAAGGCACATTGAATAAAAGAAAATGTATTCTCTACTCTAGACCTTTAAGGAAATTTCTGTCCTCCGGATGGAACCTGATTCTAGAAACCGAGAGCAAATTGCACATATACTCACAATGGTAGTGTAGTCAAGTGATATGTGGGCTGTATTCTTTTTAAATTGAGGTATAATTAACATTTTTGAATTGAAGTATAATTAACATGTGTGCTGTTTTCTGTATTTCCTCTTCTATCGTTTCAATGCCACAATTCTAGAGCCATTTAAAGAAGGCTATTCAGTAATTATCCAGCGAATTAATTTTGATTTGCTTCATATCTGCACTAAACTTTTCTCATACAGTTTAGCATACGTTTTCAGACACTTAACTTAGTGTATATTTCAATTGATGCATCTGCATGTGTTAACCTAGGCCATTAAATTTTAGTTTCTCCAAGGAAGGGTGTGGGGGCCAACATCCTTGTTTTTACAAATGAAGAACCTAGGGATTGGTTTGGTTGATGGAATAAGAAACAGAGGTTTACGTATATAATTTAAGAAGTCATAGCAGAGAGGCAAGACGGTGGAGAAAGAGGGAGCTCCGTACTTCCTGCCCGCATCTCTCAAACAAAGAAGGACTGAAGCCAAAGGACGCTGAACCACAAGAGTCTGGGAGGAAATGAGACAGAATCAACTAAGAAGACAGCCTCACAGGTGCGTGACTGCGAACTGGGAAGATGAAAATGGGCTGGAACATGGAAGCATGGATGGGAGGGAGCCCCCTCTGCGGAGAGACAAAGGGAAAAGAACAGCTGACACTGCTCCTCGAACTGTCCCTGGAGAAGAGAAAAGCCTCGGCCCAGGACGGAGAGGGATCCTATCATCCCATCTCTAACCGCAGGGTACTGGAGAGAGATTCCATCTCTAACTGCGGTGCTTACTTTGGGCTGGGTGCCCGGTCCCGGTCCCAGTTGGCATCAGGAGAAACTGTTCCCCTACTCCCTCTAGGTGATCCCCGGCTAGGAAGCAGCCGGGCCGTGGGATTACATTCTGGGAGGTATCATTAAAGCGCGGGGACTGAGATCTGGAAACGAGGCAGGGCTTGGGACATAGGACACAAACCGCCTTGGCTACGCTGCGGCACAGGGAGACTGGACCCAAAAGAGTGATTTACAATGCTTGGTTTGAGAAGGGACTGGCGGGGGCTGCCATTTTTCTCCCCACAACCATCAGGGCAGGGCCTCAGGGAGCGGCCCTCAGGACCCACAGTGGAGGTGAGACCTACCTACGCCAAACAATGCCCATCCATGCTGGACAGCTGCCTTTTGTTTTTTGTTTGTTTGTTTTTTTTTTTTTTGGACCATAGCCTGGGGCAAGACCAGCATTGATGCACTGCTGTGATTAACTCTAGACCAATTCTTGCTATTCAGGTAAATTCTCCCTTATCTCATTCTTATCTCTCCCCTCCACTGGACTGGGCACTCTGTTATAGGTTTGCTTAAACAGTCACATTTAATCCATTCTCTTGTTGCATACTCTGTACCTGGTCTTTACCTTCCTTTCTCTCTCTGGAATAATCAGACTACATAGTTTCTCTGGGTAACAATATCTTTGTTTCTTTCTCCTCGCCTCCTACCATATTCTCCTTTTTCTCTCTCTGAATTAAGCCTTTTAGTCTCTCTGCCTGGTCAATGTTCAACTTCTCTTTCTCCCCACTCCTGTCACTTCTCTCTTTGTAGATGCTCTTCCATCAGCACTGCCTCTACCCTGCTCTTTATTTGTAGGTGGGATTTCTGGATTTTATGCTTTTAGACTGCCCTTAGTCTTTTGTTGTTTTTGTTTTTGTTTTCTTTCTGTTTGCTTGTTTGATTTAGTCTGTGCGTTTGCATGCTTTTGTTCCATGTCGGTCTGTCTGTTTTCCCTTCCAGGGCTACCTCAGGAAACAAGCTGAAGTACACATGGTCGAAAGTCCCAAATATCACTGCAAGTAGGGAAATAAAATAACCAAAGGCACAACAAGAGAGACCAAGGGACACCATTAAATGAACACTTCCTGAACAGATAGGCCCTGGACAGTCAATGAGCCTCCTTTAATACAGCAATACTCACAGGTGCAAGCTTTTAAAACTGACAAGAGACAGAAAGCAAACCAAAATAACGATATGGAAGAACTCTCCTCCAAAAATATTCCAGGAAGAAGTCACAGCCACAGAACTGCTCAAATCAGATATAAGCAACATAACTGACCAAGAATTTAGAACAACAGTTATAAAATTAATCACTGGGCTTGAAAAAGGCATGGAAGACACCAGAGAAGCTATTGCTACAAAGATTATGGACCTGAAAAATAGTTATGATGAATTAAAAAATGCTATAAAGGAGGTACATAATAAAATGGAGGTGGCCACTGCATGGATTGAAGAGGCAGAGAGGAGAATAGGTGAATTAGAGACAAAATTATAGAAAAAAAGGAAGCCGAGAAAAAGAGAGATAAATTGACCCAGGAGCACGAAAGGAGAATTCAAGAACTGAGTGATGCAATCATATGGAACAATATCCATATCACAGGAATTCCTGAAGAAGAGAAAGAGAAAGGGGCTGAAGGGGTGCGTGAACAAATTATAGCTGAGAACTTCCCCAATCTGGGGATGGAAAAAGACACTGAAATCCAAGTGGCACAGAGAACACCCCTCAGACGTAACTTGAATCGATCTTCTGCTTGACATATCATAGTGAAATTGGCAATATATAAGGATAAAAAGAGAATTCTGAAAGCAGCTAGGGATAAAAGGGCCCTAACACACAAAGGTAGACATATCAGGGTGGTTGCAGATCTATCTACTGAAACTTGGAAGGCCAGAAAGGAATGGCAGGAAATCTTCAATGTGATGAACAGAAAAAATATGCAGCCAAGAATTGTTTATCCAGCAAGGCTGTCATTCAGAATAGAAGGAGAGATAAAGGTTTTCCCAAACATGGGGCGCCTGGGTGGCTCAGTCGATTAGGCCTCTGACTTCAGCTCAGGTCACGATCTCATGTTCATGAGTTTGAGCCCCGCGACGGGCTCTATGCTGATAAGCTCTGAGCCTGGAGCCGGCTTCCGATTCTGTGTCTCCCTCTCTCTCTCTGCCCCCTTCCTCTCTCATGCTCTGTCTCTCTCTGTATCAAAAATAAATGAAACACTAAAAAAAATTTAAAAAGTTTTCCCAAACAAAAATTGAAAGAATTTATTACCGTTAAACCAGCTCTACAAGAAATCCTAAGAGGGACTGTATGAGGGAAATGTTGCAAGGAACACAAGGTACCAGAGACACCACTACAAGCATGAATCCTACGGAGAATACAATGACTCTAAACCCCAATTTTCAATAATAACATTGAATGTAAATGGACTAAATGCTCCAATCAAAAGACATAGGGTAGCAGAATGGATCAAAAACAAAATCCATCTATTTGCTGTCTATAAGAGACTCATTTTAGACCTGACGACACCTTCAGATTGAAAGTAAGGGGATGGAGAACTATCTATCATTCAACTAGAAGTCAAAAAAAAGCTGGAGTAGCCATACTTATATCAGACAAACTGGACTTTAAAGTTAAGACAGGAACAAGAGATGAAGAAGGGAATTATATAATAATTACAATGTCTATCCATTAGGAAGAGCTAACAATTATAAGTCTCTACACACTGAATCCAGAAGCACCCAAATATATAAAGCTAATCACAAACATAAACAATATTATTTGATAAGAATGTGCTAATTGTAGGGGACTTTAATACTCCACTTATAGCAAAATGGATAGATCAACTAGACATAAGATCACTAAAGAAACAATGGACCTGAATGACACATTGGACCAGATGGATCTGACAGATATATTTAGAACTCTATATCCTGTGGCTAGGGAACTCACTGTCTTCTCCAGTGCACATGGTATATTCTCTGAGACAGATCACATAGTGGGTCATAAAGCAGCCCTCCATAAATATAAAAGAACTGAGATCATACCATGCACACTTTCAGATCACAATGCTATGAAAGGTGAAGTCAATCACAGGAAAATGTCTGGAAAACCTCCAAAAACATGGAGGCTAAAGAACACCCTACTAAAGAATGAATGGGCCAATCAGGCAATTAGAGAAGAAATTAAAAATATATGGAAACAAATGAATATGAAAACACAACAATCCAAACTCTTTGGGATGCAGCAAAGCCAGTCTTAAGAGGAAAGCACATTGCACTCCAGGCCTATGTCAAGGAACTAGAAAAAGAGGAAATACAAAATCTAACAGAGCACCTAAAGGAACTAGAAGCAGAGCAGCAAGAGCACCCCAAACCCAGCAGAAGAGGAGAAATAATAAAGATCAGGGAAGAAATAAACAATATAGAATCCAAAAAAACCCCCAGCTGAACAGATCAATGACACCAAGAGTTCAGTTTTGAAAAAGTAAACAAAATTGATAAACCTCTAGCCAGGCTTCTCAAAAAGAAAAAAGAGAGCCCCAAATAGACAAAATCACAAATGAAAATGGATTTATTACAACTAATCCCTCAGAAATACAAGCGATTATCAGGGAATACTATGAAAAATTATATGCCAACCAACTGGACAACCTAAAAAAATGGACAAATTCCTAAACACACACACACTACTAAAATTCAAATGGGAAGAGACAGAAAATCTGAACAGACCCATAACTAGTGATGAAAACGAATGAGTTATAAAAAATCTCCCAATAAATAAGAGTCTGGGGCCAGATAGCTTTCCTGGGGAATTCTACCAGACATTTAAATCAGAGTTAATATTCATTCTTCTCGAGCTATTCCAAAAAATAGAAATGGAAGGAAAACTCATTCTATGAAGCCAGCATCACTTTGATTCCCAAACCAGACCGAGACCCGGCAAAAAAAAAAAAGAGAACTACAGGCCAATATCCTTGATGAATACGAATGCAAAAATCCTCAACAAGATACTAGCAAATCGAATTCAACAGCATATAAAGAGAATTATCCACCATGATCAAGTGGGCTTCATTCCTGGGTTACAGGGCTGGTTCAATATTCACAATGTGATACATCACATTAATAAAAGAAAAGAAAAAAACCATATGATCCTGTTGATAGATGCAAAAAAAGCATTTGACAAAATACAACATCCCTTCTTAATAAAGACCCTCGAGAAAGTGGGGATAGAAGGAACTTAACTTCATACTTAACATCATAAAAGCCATTATGAAAAGCCCACAGCTAATATCATCCTTAATGGGGAAAAACTGAGAGCTTTCCCCAAGATCAGGAACACGACAGGGGTGTCCACTCTCACCACTGCTGTTTAACATAGTGCTGGAAGTCCTAGCATCAGCAATCAGACAACAAAAGGGGAAAAAAAGACATCAGAATCAGCAAAGAAAAAATCAAACTTTCACTTTTTGCGGATGACATGATACTCTAAATGGAAAACCCAACAGACTCCATCAGAAGCCTACTAGAACTGATTGATCCATGGATTCAGCAAAGTCACTGGGTACCAGCATACAAAAATCAGTTGCATTTTTATACACCAAAAATGAAGCAACAGAAAGAGAAATCAAGATACTGATCCTATTCACACCTGCACAAAAACCTATAAAATAACTAGGAATAAACCTAACCAAAGATGTAAAAGATCTGTATGATGAAAACTAATGAAGGAAATTGAAGAAGATACAAAGAAATGGAAAAACATTCCATGCTCATGGATTGGAAGAATAAATATTGTTAAAATGTCATTACTACCCAAAGCAATCTACACATTCAATGCAATCCCCATCAAAACTGCACCAGCATTCTTCCCAAGCTAGAACAAACAATCCTAAAATTTGTATGGAACCACAAAAGACCCCGAATAACCAAAGTAATAATGAAGAACTGGACCCACAAGTGTATGGCCAATTAATCTTTGACAAAGCAGGAAAGAATAACCAATGGAAAAAAGACAGCCTCTTTAATAGATGGTGCTGGGAGAACTGGACAGCAACATGCAGAAGAATGAAACTAGACCACTATCTTACACCATACACAAAAATAAACTCAAAATGGATGAAAGACATAAATGTGAGACAGGAAACTATCAAAACCCTAGAGAAGAAAGCAGGAAACCACCTCCTTGATCTCAACCACAGCAATTTCTTACTCTACACATCCCCAAAGGCAAGGGAATCAAGAACAAAAATGAACTATTGGGACCTCATCAAGATAAAAAGCCTCTGCACTGCAAAGGAAACAATAGAAAAAACTAACAGGCAACTGACGGAATGGGAAAAAATAGTGGCAAATGACATATCAGATAAAGGGCTAGTATCCAAAATCTATAAGGAACTCACCAAACTCCACACCTGAAAAACAAATAATCCAGTGATGAAATGGGTAGAAGACATGAACAGACACTTCTCCAAAGAGGACATCCAGATGGACAACAGACACATGAAACGATGCTCAGCGATACTTATCATCAGGGAAATACCAATCAAAATCACACTGATATACTACCTCACGTCGGTCAGAGTGGCTAAAATGAACAAATCAGGAGACTATAGATGCTGGCGAGGACATGGAGAAATGGGCACCCTCCTACGCTGTTGGTGCAGCGCTCTGGAAAACAGTGTGGAGGTTCCTCAAAAAGTTAACAATAGAATTCCCCTATGGCCCAGCAATAGCACTGCTAGGAATTTACCCAAGGGATACAGGAGTGCTGATGCATAGGGGCACATGTACCCCAATGTTCATAGTGGCACTTTCAACAATAGCCAACTCATGGAAAGAGCCAAAATGTCCATCACCTGATGAGTGGATCAAGAAGATGTGGTTTATATATACAATGGAGTACTACATGGCAACGAGAAAGAATGTAATGTGGCCATTTGTAGCAACAGGATGGAACTCGAGGGTGTTATGCTAAGTGAAATAAGTCAGGCAGAGAAGGACAGATACCGTATGTTTTCACTTATACGTGGAACAGGAGAAACTTAACAGGACCATGAGGGAGGGGAAGGGGATAAAAATAGTTGGGAAGAGGGAGAGAGGCAAACCATGAGAGACTCTTGAATACTGAGAACTGAGGGGTGATGGGGCTGGGGCTGAGGGGAAGGGGGGTGATGGGCATGGAGGAACGTACTTGTTGGAATGAGCATTGGGTGTTACATGGAAACCAACTTGACAATAAACTGTAACAGGGAAAAAAAAAGAAGTCATAAAGATCAACTGGTTAACAAGTGCAACAAAAAACTGACAACTTTAGGGGAGAAGTATAAATGAATATTCAGTTCAATGACATTAGAGCAAGTCAACAGATAACTAAATTTATTTTTAAAAAAGCATGAAACAGCTATTTCTTAAGAGAGGAAGTATCACTAGAAGTATTAAAAACAAGGTGAAAAGTGGCCGGCCCCAGTAGAAGAAAGAGGGTGGCATGGGGAGAATGACTGATGCTTTTCATAGTAAATCCTAAACTATCTGACTTTTAAAATCATGTACATATAACTTTTTAAAATACTTACCAAATAAAACAAGTGGTGCCAGTCATTCACATTCATTTCAATTAGTCTTCTAAAACAACATGGATGGATCTCAAGGATATAATGCTAAGTGAAATAAGCCAGTCAGAGAAAGACAGATATGTGGACAAATACATCATATGTGGAATTTAAGAAACAAAACAAAAGAACAAAATAAAAAGAGATATACAACACCCTCCAAGTATAGAGAAGAAACTGGTGGGGAGGTGGGTGAGGAATGGGTGACGGGGATTCAGAGTACACTTAACCTAATGAGCACTGAGTCATGTACAGATTGGCTGAATCACTCTACTATACACCTGAAACTGATACAACATTGTTAATTATACTGCAGTAAAATAAATACATGAATAAATAAAACAAAGACATGGTCTTGGTTTATGGCTGCTTTATCTGCTGTCATTACAACAGTCAAAAGATGTACAAAGTTGTACTGAAAAAGCATTATGTTCCAGAACAACAATAAAATTACACTGGTAATTTTCTAAAGTGTTGGATCCCACATGATAAACTAAATTTACATCTCTGCCAAGTTTGCATTCTTACTTATGCTCAAAGAACGGTTTCATACATTCTCAAAAGGTTTAAATTTTCGAGGACACACTTTCAAGTACAGAAAAAATGGCAAATGCTATCTTTTCCTCACCAACATATTTGCTTGGAAAACTCAGTATTTATATACAGGAGTAACGGATTTCTAATTCTCTGGGGAAACACTAACCTAGGCAACGTTGAGTAGAGAAAAAAATAAAAAGAGATACCTACCTTATCCATCTCTTATATAAAGAACATGGAACTAGTGTAGAGGGCCCCAAAATTATGGTCAACAAGCCCAAATACTTAATGTTTACTGCCCTGGAAACTGATGCTCAAGAAACCTGAAACACTCTATTAGTAAAGATTTAAAATCATCTCTTCCAAACTTTAAATTTAGTACTCAAGGGTTTCATAAGCACTCTAAAGTGAACTAATATACTTCCTAAATTCAATAATCAGAAAAGGTTTCCATTATTTTGGTCTCACCTTTTTGCCACGTGTTGGAAAAATATCAGGATGCTGTTGGTGTCTTTTCAAACATCCCACAGACTCAGAAAAATATTTAATACCTCAACTGAAAGTTGCCATCACTATATTCCCAAGCCCTAGCACAGTGCCTGGCACATAAGTCTGTAAATACCAGTTATAAGAATAAATATTTAATTGTACGGTATGGCACTGGATAGCAAGCCTTTGTTCTGCTCTATCCTTTAGGCTCATTTTTCCTATTAAACTACGTAAGTGGGCTTTCTGTTTTTTACCCCTCAAAAGGGGATGCACAGACATGCAATTACCAATGTGTGTTGGTAAAAATTATTCCTTATTTGTAAGAGAAAATATGTCATCAGTGAAATTCAGTAAGAAAAACCATGTCCTTTAGATCCTCTACCACTGCAACAAGCCTATCACTTGAAAAGAACTTATCCACACAATAGAGAGCCCGAGTCCTTCCGACAGCTCAGCTGATTCATTCCATTTGTACTTCAAAATCATGAAGTACATGATGTTAATACACACAGCACATGGACATGGATATTTTAGTTTGGGGATAATTTATTTAAGTCAGTTAAACTGAACCTAGGAGGAGAGATAAAGATAGATTCACTCTTGACCATTTCATCATGAATTTTAGGGAGAAAAGTACACTAGGTAGACAAAAAGTTTAAACAATTGAGAGAATATTGTTCTTGGAAGCACTTAATCACCAGCAGCTGTAAGAACAGGAAATGAACAAGAAAGGAGCAATATAAGCACAACCACTTTGAAGGAAATCAGGACACTGCTGACTCACAAGTTAACTGTGGCTGTTTCCCATTTTTTGTTCATAGAGTTGGTAAATTAGAATGCGGAAATAACACTTTAAGATGCCATTTGTTAAAATAACATAATGCAACAACAAAAAAAACCTTGATTTCTCAGCAGACTTGGGGTGCTGGGGGCACATCATTACTTATGCCAGTTATCAGCAGAAGTCATAGAGATAAACTCAGAACAGTGCCAACCTCAATGAGGTTAAAAATCAAGGAGAATGGATTTCCTCCTGACAGCCTCTGGAGGCAAGTGTGGTGGTAAATTCACCCAAGATAAAGATGGGGATTTCCCTATGCAACTCAATATTCAAAATATTAAAAGCAAAAAATAAATATTAACATCATATTTACAGCCATCTGAGTTATAAATTAGAATCTTACATGGCAACTTTACTATTATGCAGTTGGACAGTTCTGCTGGAGCAGGTGCCAGTAACCGTGCAGAAATCAGTTACAGTTGGCAGGAGGAAGGGCCCAGGCAAGCCTTTCGTTTCCCATTTAAACAAAAGGGCTTCATTCTAAATATTTATGTTCATTTTGCCCTCTGAGGGCAACACTGGTAGCATTACAGGAAAACACTTGACGCCAACTTATACATTTACAAAGATCACCAAAACACCTCCAGAAAAATCTTACACACTTGTCACCACTTCCTTGAGAGCAGGACCATGCAGGAGTTTTTAAGAATGAAATGACACAATGAAAAATCACCTTACAGCTATTAGAATGGCCATTCTCAAATCCACAAGAAATAGTAAGTGTTGACAGGGTATGGAGAAAAAGAAGCCCTTGTGCACTGTTGGGAGGAATGTGAATTGGTGCAGCCACCGTGGAAAACAGTATGGCGGTTCCTCAAAAAGTTAAAAGTAGACCAAAGGACACAGAAATTCCACCTCTGGGTGTTTATCTGAAGGAAACAAAACCACTATCTCAAAAAGATATATGCAGCTTCACGTTCACTGCGGCATTATTTACAAAAGCCAAAGTACAGAAGCAACCTAAGTTTTCACCCATAAATGAATGGATAAAGAAACTGTGACATATATATATAGAATGGAATATTATTCAGCCATAAAAAGAATGAAATCTTGCCAGGTGAAACAAATGGATAGACCTTGAGGGTATTATGCTACGTAAAGTAAGTCAGGGAAAGACAAATACTGTATGGTCTCACTTATATGTGCAATCTTAAAACACATGTGCACACGCGCACACACACACACATACACCTCAAGTTCATAGATGCAGAGAACACCGGTTGCCAGAGGAGAGGAGGGTTAGAGGAGTGGGTGAAATGGGTGAAGGGGGTCAAAAGGTACAAACTTCCAGCTATAAAATAAATCCTAAGGATATAATGTACAATATGATGATTATAATTAATACTGTATTACACACCTGAAAGATGCTAAGAAAATAATTCTTGAAAGTTTTCATCACAAGATAAAAATTTTTAACAATATGCGGCAATGAATGTTTAACTACACTCACTGCAGTAATCATTTCCCAATATATAAAAATATCAAATCATTATTGTATGTACACCTCAAACCAATATGTTATATGCCAATTAAACCTCAATTTAAAAAAAGAGTAAAATGAGATACTCTATCAGAAACGTTAACACAAAATTCAAGAAAAATTACAATGACCTGAGTCTTCCCAAAACTGAAAATAAGGCAAAGAATAATTATGCCACCTATAAACAGTACTCAAAAATTTTTTTAATGTTTATTTATTTTGAAGGAGAGAGAGACAGAGCATGAGCAGAGGAGGGGCAGAGAGAGAGAAGGAGACAAAGAATCCAAAGCAGGCTCCAGGCACTGAGCTGTCAGCACAGAGCCTGATGTGAGGCTCAAACTCATGAGCCAGATCATGACCTGAGCCAAAGCTGGACACTCAACTGAGTCAGCCACCCAGTCGCCCCTAAACAGTACTTAAAAAAAAAAAAGTTTGTTTAAGAGAGAGGGAGAGAGAGAATCCCAAGCAAGTTCCCCGCTGTCAGTGCAGACCCTGATACGGGGCCGGATCCAGCCAACCATGAGATCATGACCTGAGCCAAAAATCAAGAGTCAAACACTTGATTGCTTAATCGACTGAGCCACCCAGATGCCCCTGTAGTTACAAGTATTAGTTGTAATATAAAATTATAATTTTGAGGGGTGCCTGCATGGCTCAGTCGGTTCAGTGACCAACTCTTGATTTGGGCTCAGGTCATGCATGATCTCACGGTTCAGGAGACTGGGCCCGGTATAGCACGGCGCCCTCTTGGAATTCTTTCTTCCCCTCTCTCTGTCCCTCCCCCGCTTGCACTCTCCCTCTCTCATTTTAAATTAATAAACAAAAACATGATAACTCTGAAATATTACTATCATAGTATGCTAGTAATTTCCTTTGTACCGTAAAGGAAGCTTAATAAGATATCTTCCCATCTACCGTGGGTCAAGGTTAACTTTTCAGAACTGGCTATATATACTTCCTTTTTCAGATGCTTTCTTGCATCCCTGCCCCTATCTTTTGGATGGAATCAAGAGCACTTTCCTTTTCACATCTACTAACCACCTGTACATTCATCATCCCCTATGTTCCAATGAACAACTTCTGCGAGGTAGAAAACATTGGTGTTATTATCACCGTTTTTTTCTCACATGTGAGGCAAATGACACTACATCCTGGTTCCCAGATTAACCATAGCCATTACAGCACACTGTCTCAAGCACACTGGCAACTTTATACAGAATAAGCCTGTAATGCCAGATCTGGTTACATTTAACTTCCAATCTTAAAGACTACAACAGCACTGATTTATGATAATCTAGTTCAAGTTCCACGTTTGCAGAAGTGGACCAGTCATACCTCCTGAATAAGCCCAATGCTGTTCGGTTGCAATAGAGGAGACTATAAAGACTAAGAATAGTTTGGAGAAAATGTAAAATGACAAGAGCTAAGTAAAAGATGTACAAGATCATCAAGAAGATAGTATATAAGCTAACTAAACTGAGTAACTTCAGTTACCAACCTTATCCATTTACAAGTTGCAGAAATTCTTATAAAATTTTAGAGAAAGAATATGTATAATCGGAAAAAAGTTAAGGAATCAGGCATTAATAGAAACAGAGATCCTAATCAAAAACGGTGAGGATGAAAGAAGCAACACTAGATGCAATCACACACGTCAGCTAACTATAAGGAAGGCACTGTGATTAACAGGATGAGCAGGGCAAAAGTTGTGCTCTCAAAGAGCTCCCGGAACAGGCAGACAAGGGAAGTTTCAAAGCAACGTAACAGACCCGAATAAATTCCTGATTTAACATGAGCTGATCTACTTGGTCTCAAGCTGCATCAGCTACACCCAGGAAACTCAAACCATTAAGCAAGAGGTAAAGTCTGAATCTACGCAGGAATTTGGCTTTTCACACAGCAAGGTCTACTAAAGCTTTCACTGCAAATGCCGCTTCCGTGTCTATTCCCCGAGGGTATGAGGCACACCAGACGTCCAAGTTTCTTTGTTCTGCATCAGGACTGACGCTGGTCTTAAATACCGGACCAAGGGGGCCCGGTCACGCACCCAGAGCAGGGTGTGTGCAAGGGGGGCTGGAATGGGGCAAGTTCCATCCCGAGCACAACAGCACAAACGGAAAAGGGGTAGCGGGGGCGGGCAAGGATAGCAAAGGCAAGCAGGAGCCGAGGCAAGGGCGGGGGCCTAAGCTGGGTGGGGATCCGGGAAGCGCCTCCCGGGCAGGTTCCAAGGCGCCCGCTACACCGGATCCCTCTCTGGGCTTCCTCTCTCGGGCTGCCCGGTGGCCACGCGCCCCTCAGACATCCGCCCCAGGCCTGCTTCCAGCCCAGACCCGCCGTGCCGAGTCTTCCCGGGCCGCACTCACCCCAGAGGAAGCCTTGGCCCCCTCGTCTTCTTCGCCCCTCCAGGCCGGCGACGTAGGGCTGACGGCCAGGTCGCAGGAGGTAGCGCCGAGAGGAGCCCGCTCCCCTCGGACGGCAGTGGAGACCCTGGCCCCGTCCCCTGGCTACAGCTGCAGCGGCAACAGCTGACCCGGACGCAGAGCGCCGCCCCGGCGGAAGTGGTGGTATCCCGACCTTCTTCAGGCGGAGGCGTGGCGTCTTCTCCACGCCGCACAGTCCTTGTCCCCGCCCTGTCGGCTGCTGCGGCGGATCGTCTGCGCAGGCGCCTGCCGGGAGCGCTGCCTTCCAGCGGGTCTGGCAGCGCTTATTCCCTGCTGCCGAGACAAGACTTCTTTTTACACTCGTGATGTTGGCTTTATTAACATTATAATACTTTTGTAGCATAACATTGATGAAAACAAGGGAAAGAAAATATCGGAGGCCTCATTTTGGGGAACTAAATAAACCTCAGAAGAATCCTTGGCAAAATTCTGGAGGCCGAATACGATAGTGCTGCCCAGAATGCATGTGGGGAGCGATCAGATTAGTTTTTTGAATTAACAGTTGTGGACATTGCTCAGGTAAGATAAAACAAAAATATTAGAAACATTTTATTATTAGAGCCAACAGCCATATCCTGTAAAATTACCATAAAGTTTTCCAAATGGTTACTCTCAATTTCTGCACCCGTCTCACCATGGATCGGTAACAATCAGTTCTCCGAAGGGCCTAGCTCCGTGGATCATACTTTGAATAGCAACGCTGTTCTACAACTTCAAGAAACTAAGATTATTTGGAGAATTAATAATCCCTCTCAGAAATTTCATCCAGTAGATCCCTACAAAGGCGCAACAGTCGACTATTTATTTGGGCAGTGCATATGGGAATGGGGGAGGGTGGTTGAGGGGAAAAGAAAAGCTCAAAAATTTAAATCATTGACCCAAAATGGAGCTCCTGGGTTTACATTGTTTTGATAACATTTACTCACTGTTAGCAGGTCGTTAAAAATCTATGATGTATTAAAATAAGGAAAAAACAACTTCATATGATTTTTGTAAGATAAAGTCATAATTATTAGAACAGACTTTGACATACTGAAATCATACGTTAGGTATTATTTTCTCCCTAGCAGTTTTGTTAAATAAGCTGGAAGAGAAAACAAAACTGATCGACTGGTACAGAGCTTTAAGCAACGTCTTGGATCATGCTTATGTAAGCGATTCCATTTTCAGTTACAGATTTTTCATAGTTCCGTATTTTGCTTATTTCAGTCACGCAATGAATAGACTTCCTCACAGGGTGGCAGCAAATCATTTGAAATCGTATACAGTTATGTGATTTTGGGGTTTAGTTTAGAACTGTTAGTTTTTTAGTTTGTTTAGAATCTTTAGTTTCTATTTTGTTTTAGTAACTTCATTGTTTAATAAGCTCGGTCAGTGTTTCCTTTAGATCTGAATAATCCATTCTATGATTATCTTTTTATCCCCATCTCATGAATTATCCATACTTACTGCTGAAACATTAGAAACTATAGAAAAGGCAAAAAAGATAGTCCCTACTCATACATGTCCTTTCAGATTTTTGTATACATATAACCAAATAAATAGCACACACGTTTTTATAAAATGAGATAATGTACTTAATATTTATAATCTATTTTTTCATTTAAAAATATATCCTGAACTCCTTTTCATAAGTATATTTCAGCACCATCGTTTTTATTATGAATAATTTATGTATTAACAATTCCTTATTAAACATTTAGGTTGCTCCATTTTTTAAAATAATTAAAAACCACACCATAGAATGTATAAAAATGTCAGAAAAATAAGACTAACTGATTTTCAAACAACATACAATTTATATTTTCAAATAATATGCTCAGTATATTTTCCTTCAACTTTTAAGTGATATACCATTAAGCAACGGATTCAACTGTTAGTCTGGAAAATATATAATTAACAATTTTCCTTGTGTTTACAGATTATTTGGACAATCTTTAGTATATTTTTACAATCACTTGTTTTCTACAATGGGTGTCCTTGAATACGCAGATATTTAGAATCCTAAAAATTGAAGGGTGCCTGGGTGGCTCAGTCGGTTGAGACTCCAACATTGGCTCAGGTCATGATCTCATGGTTCCATGATCTCAAGGAACCGTGAGTTCAAGCCCCACTTCAGGCTGTGTGCTGACAGCTCAGAGACTGGGATCTGCTTCAGATGCTATGTCTCCTTCTCTCTCTGCTCCTCCCTGCTCACACTCTGTCTCTCTCTCAAAAATAAATAAAGGTGGGGCGCCTGGGTGGCTCAGTTGGTTAGGCGTCGGACTTCAACTCAGGTCATGATCTCACGGTTCTGTGGGTTCAAGCCCCGCATCAGGCTCTGTGCTGACAGATCAGAGCCTGGGGCCTGTCTTCAGATTCTGTGTCTTCCTTTCTCTCTGACCCTCCACTGCTCATGCTGTCTCTCTCTCTCTCTCTCTCTCTCAAAAAGGAAGGAAGGAAGGAAGGAAGGAAGGAAGGAAGGAAAAGATAGGTGTGCCTGGGTGGCTCAGTCGGTTAAGTGTACAACTTCAGTTCAGGTCATGATCTTACACTTGTGGGTTTGAGCCCCTCATCGGGCTCTGTGCTCACAGCTTGGAACCTGGAGGCTGTTTTGGATTCTGTATCTCCCTCTCTCTCTGCCTCTCCCCCACTCACGCTCTGTGTCTCTCTCAAAAATAAATAAACATTTAAAAAAATTTTTAAAGATTAAAAAATTGGAAAGTAATTCGGAAGAAAAAAGTGTGGTTTCCAGACTCGAAATAAAAGATATCATTTGGAAAGTGATACATTTGCTCGGAACCACCATCAACCATTTCCTTGTGGTTTTTGGCTTTGGTATGATGTTTAAACAGTCCCTCCTGGGGCATCTGGGTGGCTCTGTCAGTTAAGCTTCCAGCGTGGTTTCAGTTCAGGTCATGGTCTCGTGGTTTGTGAGTTCAAGCCCTGCATCAGGCTCCACACTGGTATTGCAGAGTCTGCTTGAGATTCTCTCTCTCTCCTTGTGTTCTTGGTCCCTCTCTCTCCAAAAAATAAACTACAAATAAAAAAAATAGGCCCTCCTCACCCTAAAATTACATAAGTAGCTAATAGTTGTTTATAGTTTTATCTTTTTAAAAATATGAACATTAAATCTAATAGTTTTGTATATATGCTTATGAGATGAGGTAGGGAATCTGACTTTACCAAACTGACAAACTAGTTCACCTAACATCATTTATTGAATGATCTATTAATTCCTGAACTTGACTAGGACTCATTCAAATGAAAGTTTACCTTCAAAGGTGTCATCTTAGGTTACCCACTTCATCCAAGTATCCATTTATAAACCTTTCACCAAACCTTTGTGTACATTCACAAACCATCACTGAACAAACTTTCATTGAACAATATTGGGAGTCAATGCGGTCAGTCCCTAAGGGTACAGATAATAAAGACAGTGTCTGCCTACAAGGAATTCACAGACTAGTCAGGGAGGGGGACAAAGGAACACGGTCCAACAACTTGGGGACTTGAGGTGATATTGGACCTCCAAGGGGCAGCTAAATAGAAGGGAGCTAAACCGATGGAGGGAGAGGAGCGGGGAGGGGGGGTCAGTGAAGGAGGACTTCTGGAAGGAGGTGATCTGGAGCTTGGTAGTAAGCCAAGAACCTTCCCAGCAGAGGGAGTGGCATATGCAAATACACAGAAGCCTTTGTTCTTCAGGACTGGGGCCCACGCTGTGGGAGCATGAATGGGTGTGAATGCCCAGAAACAAAAATAAGCCATCAGAGGCCAAATGAAAGGGGCATTTTTTAATGCTAAATATTTGTTCAGAGCCAATATGAGGAGCAACATGGAAAAGCGATCAATTATTACTTTATAACTGCGCTCTGAAGAGATTGAAACATGTCCCTCACAATGACAACATGATGAGGATAAGTTCAGAGAGAACCACTCTGAAAGAGGTGATATTTCTTTGAATATATACTTCAGTATGTGTGTTAAGATCATTCGTGTTACTTTGTCATACTTCATATACCAAAACAAAAGCACTTAGCCAAAACAGACTTGCAGAGTCTATACCTGCTCCTCACCCTCACTGCAACCTGGGATCGGAGAGGTAGGATGAGAGATGACGAAGAAGACATTTCAGACAATGTTAAGAAAATGCTTGTGTAAATTCACATTTTAGAAAGCAGAATGTGCATTAAACAAAACTCTTGAATAATGCCGCACTCTTCACTGTATAATTTTATAGACAGATTGTTATTCTTGCTCATGAGAGCATATAAATTCAGTGAGGTTTGGCAGCTCAGTCATAATTTTTGAAAAAAATATGAAGTCTCCTTTTCACATGGGCTGAAGATGTCTTTGCTGGTTGAGCTTGAGGGTAAAACTGGATACAATTATGTATTCACTTAATTATTCATAACTCGAGACTGCAATGCATGTATATATATTTTTCACTTACTCACTTTATAAAATTCTAAACTAAACCCAGCAGCAGTTTTGTCTTTGGCATGGTGACAAGTTTCTTTTTGACGATGAGCCAGTAAAAGAAATAATTCCAGAGAGAATGTGTGCTTCCCTATTTCTGAAAATGAAATTGGAGTGCACACATATATTACACATCACTGTTGTGAGATGCTTCCACATTTCAGGGTGCAGCACACATTTTTGAGAAATGTTTCCATATGCAAAATTAGATTATGGCCATTTAAGAGGAAAACTAGGCTAATTTGCCAGAGAATTTTAGTCCACGGGACTTTACGTATTTATCCCATTCAGGGAAATAGGTTATGGGTTGAAGCCGTGTGAGGAAGAACTCAGATCTGGAGTGAGTCCTGGTTGTTGAAGAGGAAAGAGGATAGGCATTTCATTTAACGTAAGTTAGAAAAGTGTGGCACTACCTTAGATTACTCATCAAAATTAATACTGTGAACAAACTTACAGGCCACGTTCAAGTCCTCTCTGAAACTTTCTGGAATGTCATCAAAGAAGTAACAAATATGAATTTGAGAGTATCTGAGGTTATACATTTTATGATATAAAAGAACAAAATTTGGCCAAATCATAGCAACAAGTAAATTGGACATCACGGTTGACATTTGGAATGAAGACAGACAGAGAGCCGTCTACCCTGAATTGGAATCATTACGAAAAACTGGTCCCCTTAGTAACTGATGCTCTTGCAAAAGTACTGAGACAGAATCACCGTGCTTGGTTTATTACTAAAATAAAGATTAGTTTTGAAGAGAGCAGATTTCACTCTTCTTTGTCTCAATGTGACATCTATATTTAGAAACATACAAGTAAGTGATAGCCTCCAGTTAGAAAAAAGCTGTTTGAGTGACTGATGGTGATGATGATGATGATGATAATTTTTACCAGTGATAATGCATTTCAAATTCTTCCTGGGCAGGGTAAATAAAAGTGAGAATTTTCCAAGGTCATCCAGATTAATACAAAATTAGATTTAACACTGTCATTCACCAAAGCATTTATCATTTATTCTGCATCTTTAGAATCAAAATACAGTCTTACCTGTTTCAAGAAAACAAGTGTATTTCAAAATGCACAAAGAATTGTTGCGTCAATTAGGAATTACATTCTATTTAACAAAGCCAAGCGCTAACATGGCTCTATGTAAGGCAAATGCACTTTTATGTAACTTAATACAAATATAAACATTAAAAGGTGATATCATCTAGTTCACTATTGCAATAGCCTGTATGTTCTACAAATGTATCTCCAAAAATACTTTATTTCCTAAAAGTAACTATCTCAACTGAGAGAATCTAGATCATTATTTATATTTTAAAGCAGCGCAAGTAAAAGTGCAGGTAAAAATGTACTAACTCAATTCTTTTTAATGAATGGCAGTACAATGAGGAGAAAAATATTAATATTGTAACATTATTTTTTATTTACATGATTCCCTTAGGATACTTAAAGACAAATACTTTTTTCCCCTTTATAATTGCTAAAGCACCAAATTATACACACTGAGAAAAAGAAGGACACTTTTTAGTTTCAGGTGTGTATGTATGGAAAGGGGAGACACGAAATGACAGAATTATCAGTTTTAAAAGATCCTTAGTCTCTAAAATCCTAGATTTTGTTTTTGAATGGAATACTAATTTTTCAGCAGGTCACTCATTAATATGAGGGACTTCTCATATATATAAATGTGAGATACTCTTCTATTAGACACTGCCCTTACCCAAGCACTATTTACAAAAACTCTATCTAGTATGCTTGGGGTGCAGTTTGGGATATGAAAGAGTGTGGGGCGAATTTAAATCAATAAGATGACTAATGCCTGAAATTACATTATTAGTCTTTAATTAGCTTATGACACCGATTCATGTTAAAATGCAATTATTTTTCATAGAGGGTTTAACACATAAACTTTACGCTAAAATGGAAGGCCAGGGACTGGACTGGGATTAGGAGAGGCATTCTAGTCTTCACTCTGCTACAGTCTCCGTGACCTTGGGCAGGTTCTCTATCTTCTGCAGATCTTCAATTTCCTTGTCAGTAACTTACAGGGTATCCAAGACTCATTTCACCTCGTTTTTAGCATTTTGCTGAAAGCTGGGCTTATCATTTCCTTGAATTTTAGAAATGCACTCAGATGTTATAGGGGTGCTTAGTTAGGTACAAACACCTGAAAATTACACACCTTCATGGCATTGTCTGCCTTAGGGGAAAAATGGCATAAAAAATGCCCCTAATCCAAATGCATATATAAAATCCATGCCAGATAACAGGAAAGACACTTTAAAGAATCTGAATATTTACCAGGGATATTGGTATTCACAGTTTGCAGGTTTGCAAATACAGTAGATTAAAGCCCTGAACCCAGAATAAGCAAATTTCCTTTAAAATTCCAACCAGAGCTTGAAGATCTCCCCACACTCCATATGCAATATGTACTCTCTGAGACCAGGGAACAGGCAACAGCAAATGAGTAAAGAAATGGTAGTCTCAGGGAGTCCCAAGCGTTGCCTTGTAGTGATCATTTTTGTTTAAGGACCATTCTGAAAATGAGTTCCTTCAAAGTTCAGTTTATGAGACTGTCTCTTATAATCGTTTTGCTTTAGTTCTTTAAAAAATTTTTTAATGTTTATTTTTGAGAGAGAGACAGAGGCAGAGCATGAGCAGGGGAGGGGCAGAGAGAGAGGGAGACACAGAATCTGAAGCAGGCTCTAGGCTCTGAGCTGTCAGCGGAGAGCCCAATGCAGGGCTCAAACCCATGAACTGCAAGGTCATGACCTGAGCCAAGGTGGGTCACTTAACCAACTGAGCCACCCAGGCACTCCTACTTTAGTTCTTTATCTGACATGGAGAGACAGAGGACACATGCTGAAATGAAATCACTTGAAACTTGTTCCCCTTTTTCATTTTAATAATTCTTTTTGTAATCTGACTAGTAAAAAAGATATTCTCTAGCAAGCCAATTTCTTGGCACAGCTATATATTTTTAAGGTATTAATAGAAATGTATATATTTTTAGGTTATTATAGAAGTATATTTTCTAAAGGCACCTTGGAAATAAGGGGTCTTTTTGTTAAATTGGTAAATCTAGCAAAAAAAAAAAAGGAATCTTCTCATTTCAATTTATTTCAGAACAAAAAGTCACAGATTGTGGTCTTCACTGCCCATCTTCCCCCACATCCTCATAAATTGATTTGGTGTTTAATTTTTGATCTAGGAAAGAATAATTCATTTTTATCTTCATTTAATTTTAATAGTCAAGGAGTAGTCTATAGAGATTGAATAAATTTAATCCTTCTGCAATTAGTGTCAAATTAATTCATTCTGGATGTGGATAACTAAAGAAATACAGACCCTCCCACACACTGACAGAAACCTTTATCGGGTTTAATGTTTCATGTAAATGATCCTACTTGAAAAGAAGCTTATCTTGTTTCTCTCTCCTCCCTTTCTGTCCTTGTTAATTGTTTGTTTTTAAATCTAAACTTTCTCTCAGCTTCTCATAGAACTGTTGTCTTCACTGGATCAATTGCATGATCCTACAAAGATAACATTCTGCCACTGATTTGTCTCCCCTAATGAGACAAAGGGTGAAGGAATTAAATTTTTTCCTCTAATACGTTTTACAACCACAAAATGTCTGTGGGATGTTCCGGTAAGGGTGATATGATCAGACCTCAGGAGAACAGTCTGGAAATGTTCTGTGTGTGGCAAGCAGATAGGATTATTGTAAGTAACCGGTGGCTTCACATGACACGATCCATGTGGGTCGTCTCAGAACTGGCGCCCAGAGATGCCTTTTCTGAGCAGGAATGTTGTCCTTCTTATGAGGAAGCCCAGACACAAAAAGCTACCAAGCACATCAGCGTCCAAAACATCTTAAATAGTCTTCTTTCTTTCTTGCCTTTAAAATCAACATTTGAGTTTATACGATTGGCATCTATATAGTTTATATGATTGACATCTATATAGGCTTTGTATAAATATGTGCAAATATAATTAACCATCTTAACACATGAAGAATATAACAATTTAATATACCTCCTTTAATTTCTAGTGGAGCTATAAAAGCATACAGGCTATTACTAACCATGACTCATCAGGATTTTTTTAAAAAGATAATTTAGTTATCTCTTGTCAAGTCACTATTTAATGTTACTTTCTATATTTGCTGTGATAAGCATTAAAATCTGTATATTGGTTGATAAATCATTGTTTAGGAGTGTCTAAAGGGTTCAGTAAATTGTATGAAATTGCCATAGTGTAATAAATGGTTATTTGATAATGAATGAAATTGTTTGAAAATACTGTTAAAATGTCAAGTTCAAACACATAGATCATCACTCAAAAGGAAGGCAAACATGGAAACCACAGTGACATCATAAATATACGGCAATAAACACATTTATTTATATCGGGCTAGTTGTAGGTACTTTGTATAAATGTGTACAAATTGATATATGAAGTTAATTTCAATCTGTAAAAGTAATTGCATTGGTTTAACTTATTTAACTCTCCTTACAATAATATTTATTGCAGAAAAAGAAGGTAAAGAAATAAATGATGATAAATAGATAAAATACATAGGAAATGGGAATTGTTTTACAACTTAATTACACTGTCACATAAAATTATCACACAAATACACCAACCCGACAGCAGAAATACATTAAAACTCTATTATCCAATGCAGAGAACAATTTTTTGTTGGCCTTTATTTCATTTGCACATTTAAAATAATTTTTATTTTTTTCTACCAGCATAATAAAACGCAAAACAATGTTGAAAGCAAAAAGAGTAAGTCAGGAACAAAACTTTTCTGAAAGAAATGTTCTGTTTTATACAGCAGTGTGGAAGATCGACATAAAACCTAAGAAAAGGGCAGCAAAAGCATTCTCAGTTCCCCACAACAGCTCTATTGAAGAAATGTAAATTCAAGAATTCAATAGAAAATGAAATTGATTGATTTGTTTTTAAAGATTTCAGTTTTTACTTTCTTAAAGTGATCTCTACCTGCACTGTGGGGCTCGAACTCATGACCCAAAGATGAAGAGTCACAGCCCTACCACCTGAGCCGGCCAGGTAGCCCTTGAGCTAATGGATTGTGAGACTTGTGCAGAAGTCATAAGATGTGCACATAACTTAGTAGCTGTACATCTTTAATGGCAAAACATCAGGGCTAAATAAATATTTATGGCAAAGATTCACTGGTCTTAAAAAGCCAACTCAGACACTTATTCCCTAATATTTACTAGGTATGTGCTAAATGCTGGGGGCGTTACTTTGGCTTTGTCCAGGAAAGAATGATTATCTAGTAGAGGAGATGAGACATGTTCATAAGAAATAAGGCATTTTTGTCAAACTTGGTTACTTATTTGTTGATCTGTATATATGGCTACTTTGCTATAAGTTTCTCAACCATAAATTGGGACCTGAATATAGTGTCACAAAACTTTCCAGTAAAATTCTTAAAACTTCATATCGATCCTAAAAATTATGCAATGCATTTAATATCTACTCTTGTAACATATTTAGGTTATTAGGGCAAAAATAATTTCATTTATTCTATGGAAATACAAAATTCATAATGAATTTAGTTTGGGGAAAGTGAACATGATAATTAAACTAGTCAAAGAGAAAAAGTCATTGAAGGGATGGGTGAGAATTAAAAATAATTATGAGAATGAAAAGCTTAAAGGTTTAAAGCACTTAGTAATAGAAAGTGATTCAAAAGCATATCATGCAATTCTTTATGAGGGTCAAATATTTAACCATGGATAATAAACTAACTTTTTAGATGATATTTAGTTTTTATGAAACAAAGCTGTATTTCTCTTTATCTCTCATTTTTCTCAATATCCATTCAAATAGAAGGCAGATGTGTGGGTCCTTCACAGTCTGGGGTTAAATAAGACACTGTAAACACAATGCTTTGATCATAACAAATTGAATTTATTCTTCTCATTTGTTATAAAATGCCAAATGGGGAGGCATAAATGATGAACGAAAAACCAAAGAAAGTTTTCATGGACCAGTTGACCCGACAAAGCTCATCTGAAATCAATTGTATCATTTTCTAAATTGAAAAAAATCTCTGATGAATTCCTAATCACTGGTGTTTGAAACATCTCTAATACTATAGATCTTAAGAGTCATTTTACAGTTTTATTTGTTGATATGCATATGTATACGTTTTCATTTTATATATACTTATGTATGTATATGCTCTGTTACATGTACATTTCCAGTGGCGTATTTTTTTCCTAAGTAAAACAAGCACAGGGAATTATGGAAATACGGTTGTACCAGCATTCAAACTGTTTCAAATTTTTTAAATGACAAAATAAGAATATCCCATTTTTAGTATGCTATTTCCATTTTTATTGCTGTGAAAAGACTATTTGTAAAAAGTCAAATTTAATGATGAGAAAAAGGTAAACGTAATTCTTTCCAGAGAGAGCTGTATCTGATTTTTCTTAGTGGCATGATGTATGGTAATTAAAGGGTATTCTAAATCGTAAGGGTTTCTGGGCTCATTTTGACTTCAACTGGTGAATTCATTTATAAAAGAAAAGAAGTAGACATTGAAATAGGTAAAATACAATAATAAAAGTAATTCAAACATGACAGTGGAAAATGGAGATGTTTAAAAAGAAAATTTAGAGTATCAGATATTGATGAGAATACAATCATAAAATGTTATTTCTAGAATGGCTTTCATCTTCCTATAAATTAAATAAATTGACTCACTTCTGAATGTTAGAGTCTTCAAAATGATATGTATATACTGAAAATATGATCTTTTTTATTGGCTATTGCTACAGAAAGGGTCATAAGTAATGCCAGCCATTAGTAGAATTTAGAAGATACCATTTATTATACTTTAGAATGGCCTGTTATAGACAATCGCTATTTAAGAAAATATTGAACATGGGATGTGGTTAATTTTTAGCATATTGGAAATATTGTTAATTTTAAATTCAAATTCTTCTATTCTCAGAGGGAGCAGTGTATAATCATTAAAAAAAAATTATATCCCTGTCTTAAATTTAAAGACAAAACTCAAGAAAGACAACCAACATAGCAAAACAGAAATGCCAGCATCTCTCTGAACATGTAAGATGCTATCATGCTAAAATGGAACTCTTTTGCTTTCATTATTTTTTAAAAGATTTTATTTTTAGGTCGTCTCTACACTCACCATGAGGCTCAAACTCACAACCCTTGATCTCAGATCAAGAGTCACATGCTCTCCTGACGGAGCCAGCCAGGTGCCCCTGCTTTCCTTTCTCATATCCTCTTAGCATTAACGCTGCTGCTACTAGTACTATTGTACTTCCTGCCCCGCCATGACACCAATGTTTCATTTGACACGCTTTCCTACACTGTGTCATTTGGGTGCCCGGAGAAATTTTGTGTGTTGGCAAATGGCATTTTAAGAAGAGAATATGGTAAATCCTTCTTTTCCTTAAAATTGGAGATGGGCCTTAGAATAATCCACTCCCTCTGTTTATATGGAAATGACATTAAAGTCAGGTCAAACAAAAACAGGAAAGTACCAGCTGGGTCCACATTTACAAGAGAAGACGTTTGAACATGGGAAATGCTGCCTGGACCTTCCTGAGACTCGACCTCACATAGATACGTGTGGATGCCTATAGAGAGAGGCCTAAGATATGGACAGTAGAGACAGCATTGCCCAGGGGGCCTGTGTTTGAAGTGGTTCTGAACTTTTTCAGAGTTTAAGCGGCTGTCGCTATATGGTGCCGGGGAGAGTAGAGGAGGGAGGAACGCTACCAGTCGGTGCTAAAAACAGATTGGAGCCCTGGTGCACATCTGCAGAAACATGCTGTCTGGACTTGGCAGGCCCTCCTTGCTTTCTCTCTTTATCATCTTGAATATGAGCTGTTGAAATGTCTTCTTCTCTTCTTTTCCTCTTTAGTATAACTTTTATGTACAAATAAATTATTTTACGTAACTTAATAACATACATACTTCTTGCTGAAGTTGGGGGGTAAAAGTTCAGAGAAGGAGGTATTACATCCTGTGCTTTGCCCCCTGCCCTAAAAAAGCTCTAAAGATCTGGACAGAGGCCTATTTCACTAGACAGATAATGAAAATACTATGGTGTGCTTGTTGGTGTATTGTAATTTTTGTTTTCTTTTTTCCTTAAGCCAGACTTGTCAAGGTGTAATTTACATATTTTAAAATTCACCCCATTTAGATGTACAGTTCTATGAATTTTGAAAAATGTATATAGAGTTGTAACTACCTCACAGCAATGATGCAGAATATTTGCATTATCCTGAGAAGTTCCCATTTATTGGCCCTCACCCTAGCTGTTGGCCTTACCTTAGCACGGATTTTGACTGTCAACCCTTCAGTTCAGGCCTTTATCATTACCATGGCAATTTCTAACTGGTCTTGTGCCCTCTAGATTTCTTTCTACTACGGTCAACCTAAACATAGTCATTAAATGAATCGATCTAAAACAGTATTCTGTGCTTGTATAACAAATTACCACAAATGTAGTGGCTTAAAACAATGATCTTCTTTGTCCACAGTTCTGTAGGTCAGGAGTCTAGACGCAGTGTGACGGGCTCTCTGCTTAGTGTCTCACAAAGCTAAAAACCAAGGTGTTGGCTGAGCTGCTATCTCATCTGGACCTGGGGCCCTCTTCTGAGCTTGTGTGGCAGAGTTCAATTCCTTGTGGTGGTAGGACTTGGGTTCCCACTTCTTACTGGCTGTCAACTGGGAGATACTCAGTTCTTCGAGTGCACTCTCCTTCCTTGATAGGCGGCCTTTTTTTATCTTGAAACACAGTGATACAAAGTCTCCCTCTCATCAAATCCTCATGCCTCACGTCTTTCTTTCTCAGTAGAGCCTAATCCCATTTAAGGGTTTAGCAGATTAGGTCACGTCCACCCAGGATAGTTTACTTTTCTTAGAGTGAACTATTCTATAATACACAACCTATTTATGATTGTGATGTTCCATCCATGCTCAGGTGTAGGAATTAGACAAGGTATATTGTACAGCAGGGAAAGGAAACATTAATAAATTACAAGGCAATATTGGATCAGATCTAGGTCAAGAAATTATGTCTGTGTCCTTTCTCCTCCCCAGAGTCTCATTTCCCCGAAAATTATATCCCTGGGCCAAAGCCTCCTGGAGCTTGAGTGGGGGAGCTCCGCCCCAGTCATGGCTTCAAACAGTGAGAAAGGTTTTAGTCCCTCATCTCTTCTTGGGTACATTCCTCTTTGGTATTCTACAGAAGCTGAAGTGCTGACCTCCTCGATATGTTTCCGGACCCAGAGTGCACTTCACAATTTGGGCTCTAGTCATTGCACGGTTTTGAGCAGATTGACATGATATGATATACTTTCTAGAAAGTTATTCTGGCTGCTGCCTTGAGAATAGGCTTTGGTGAGCAGTGGTGCAGTTACGGGAGCCAGAGCGGAGGCAAGACCAGTGAGGAGGGTGCTGTACCCCAAGTCAGGGATGACGGTGCCTCAGACTGACACGAGGAGAAGAATCAAGATGGCTGTTGTGGATGGGGGTGCTACACCTTTTCCCCAACAAGTGAGGTGGTTGCCCAGACCCAAGGATTAGGTTTGTTGCAGGCCCCTTGACTACAGATGTGAAGCAAGCAGTTAGAGGTAATTTGGCCTCCAGCATTAAGATTAGGGGCCTACTGAACCAAACAATCAGAGGTCGTTAAAAAAGATGGGACCCTCTAAAATTGAAACAAATCATCTTGGGGTCGGAGTGATAAAGTGACCCCTTGGCATTGTTGGTTGAGGACTGATTTAATCTAGACCCAGCCAAAGCTCTGTTTCTGAACATTCAGTGCCATGTGCTTGCCTGCATCACTCTGTGCCCAGCACTTCTGGGGTGGGGCTCTTTTCTGCGTGATAGCCCTGGCTCAATCCTGCTACCTTGCCAGTTGGCCTTGGCATCCACACCACCCACGAGAAATCAAAGGGCAATTCAGATTCATAACCAAAGTATCATTTAGGGCATGTCTCTGTGCATAGAGAGTGAAATCAAATGTTGAGGCAATTATGAGAATTATTCAGGCAAAGACATTTCTTCTTCCCTTATATGGATATTTCATGAAAAATGTCTACGCCTGTCATTAACTAGCTCATTACTTTAATTAACCACTTCATTATGTAAGTGTAGACACAGTCTTAAAAGTATTTGTACTGTTTTTTCCTGTGTGTAAATAACAGTGAGGTAAAAATATTAATTTATGAATGTAATTGTGCAGGTGATCACTCCACATTTACGCAGCACTAGCAATTAGTGCATGCAAATCAGCTAAGACAAAAGTCTCTCTGATCCTGTTCAGAATACAGGAAGAGTTAATTTGCAAGAATGCTTGCTTCTGGCCCATCTGATTCTCAAAAGTCACGTTCTTGCCTCTGAAAATCAGAAACTGGCCACATTTGTTGTGCGCTTTCTGATCACTGTTAATGCTCTTGCAAACACAGAAAATAAAATGTTAACAAATCCTCATCCATTACCTAATTATATTTACCTAGACAGATAAAGTTGGGGGCGAGAGAGTGAATCATATTTTTTTTTTAAAGAAAAGGCATTTCTCATTTGGCAAACAAGGATGAAATTTATAGCTTAATTATTCCTCATAGTGCCATACATAGAGCCTTTTCTGTTAAACATATCCAAGTCCTGAGATTTTTCTCCCAAAGAGGTGTGAAATGTGTGTGGATTCCCAATTAAATCTGTTCCCCCTCCAGTGGGGATAGCGCTAATGGGATTTAAACGTTCTTGAGGCTTCACTAGGGCACGCATTAGGAAAAATTCTGACGCGGATGGAATATCACTCCTTCAGCAACACAAATATCAACTAGTAGAGAACAGTACTACTGCCTTTGACATCCTGCATTGTGGAAGCTACCTGAATTAGTCATTTTCATTAAAACTCATGCTTGTGGGTGAATAGCAGCAGTTGAGTGGTATTGATAACTGGACAATATTTGGACATTTATTTCTAGGTTATTTATTTAAAAATATACTATTCTGAAGTTTTATGAGATACACCCACAGGTCTGTGTAAACTGAGCTACATCCCCTTGGCCACTGTAACCACATATATCATTAACGCTCTGTGTGCCATGGAAAGCACTCAGGCACCAGAATCCCTAAGTTGAGAGCTACCTTGAACAGGCATGAACTGCAGTGGTTTCTGGGAGATGAAGTAGGTATCCAAATCCACTTATTTAATCAGGGGCCCGAGGTTTCAATTTTTATTCTCCCGTTTGTTGCAATTCCCATGCAACTCCACCAGAGGGAGCAGGTTAGTGTTTGGAGAAAAAAGCAAGTAGCCTTACTCCTTGCATCATTACTACTCACAAAGGTGGAAGATAGCTTTTCTTTCAGAGGCTGATATCTAGGTGCCAGCCACATGCTAGGTATTTTACAGCATATTTTGTTATTTTTAATCCCTTTAGTTTAAATTATATTATTTACTTTTAAATAAAAAATATATTCATAAGTTTCAACATTTTTACAGTACCAGAGTATCCAGTAAAAACTCTCTCCACTACATTTGTCCCCTAGCCTCTCAGCTACCCTCCCACAGGCGACCAATGTTACCAGCTTCTTTGTGATGTGTCATTTCACAGGTATTTAATGGTTGCAGTTTCTTTAGAGCTAATTTATGCCTATAAATGTAAATGAATACTTTAATACCCTTTTAAAGAAAGATGCTAGTATACTATGCACATAGTTCTGCCCTTAATATCTTAGAGATTGTTCCTTATCACTAAAAAAAGATCTCCAATTCTTTTTCTGATGTCTCTGTACACGTGTACTGTAATTTATTCTACCAGTTCCTATTTGAGGGACATTTAGGTTATTTAAAAACTTTTGTGATTTTAAACAATGCTACAATGACTAAACCTATAAAAACATAATTTCTTTTTTTTTTTTATAAATTTTTAAAATATTTTTTATTTATTTTTTGAGACAGAGAGAGACGAGCATGAGCGGGGAGGGGCAGAGAGAGAGGGAGACCAGAATCAGAAGGAGGCTCCAGGCTCTGAGCTGTCAGCACAGAGCCCGTCGCGGGGCTCAAAACCACGAATGTGAGATCATGACCTGAGCCGAAGTCGGAGGCTTAACTGACTGAATCTCCCAGGCGCCCCAATTTCTTAAGAATGCAAGTTTACACGGATGCCCAGGTGGCTCAGTTGTTTAAGCATCCGATTTCAACTCAGGTCATGATTTTACGGTTTGTGAGTTTGAGCTCTGTGTCAGGCTCTTTGCTGTCAGCACTGAGATCCTCTGTCTCTCTCTGGCCCTGCCCCTCCCCTGCTCTCTCTCTCAAAAATAAACAAACATTAAAAAAATGTTTTTAAAATGCAACTTTACCTGTAGGGTAAATTCTGAGGACTGGAGTACCTGGGTCATAGAGTATATGAACATATAGGTTATTTCTGATCCTGGCATGCTTTCACACACAAGGGCTCAGAAACGTGGGGTAACTCACTCAGGGACACACAGTTGTTAACACTGAAGTCAGGATTCAAACATAACTTGTACTTTTTCTAAATCTCCACGTTGTTCTTTTACTGGCCAGTAATGGTTTTCCTTAATAACAAATAAAACTGAGTGTTTAATATGTGTAATGTGTGCGGTACAGTGTTTTGTAGGATTCAAAGAAGTGAAGACATGGCCACTGTCCTCAGGAAGTTTGCAGTTGAGTAGTTTTAGTAAAACATTGAAAGGAAGAAGTGGATGAAGCTAAATATACACACACACACACACACACACACACACACACACACACTCCCATCCCCATACTATAAATGTATACATGTATTATATATGTATGTATATTTGCACACATATACACATATATAACTTAAAGACAAACAATAGAGGGGTGCCTGGGTGGCTCAGTTGGTTGAGCGCCCGACTTCAGCTCGGGTCATGATCTCACAGTTCGTGAGTTCAAGCCCCACATCAGGCTCAGGCTCATTGCTGTCAGCCTGTGAGCGCAGAGCTTGCTTTCGGATATTCTGTCCCCCTCTCTCTGCCCCTCCCCTGCCTGCACTCTCCCAAAAATAAATGTTAAAGAGAAACAATAGATAGGAATATTTAAACAAAAGAATTATCTATTTAATGAAAAAATATGCACCTTAAACTAGTTTTTAATAATTTAAAAAGAATAGAATGATATTACAGGGGTAACCATTGAAAAGAAAATGAACATTCCCAACTCTGTTACCCAGAGAGAACTACTATTAATTTTGGGGTACATATCCTTCCATTGTTCTCATTTACAAAATAGGATGCTATTTTAAATATTGCTTTATAATCTATTTTTCTCTTAATATCTAATTACTATCTTCTCAGATCATTAAATATTTTGCCTTAACATCATTTTCATAGCTTCAGGGTTCCTATTATATAAAATATAATTTAACTAAATCCTTCATTGTCAGAAAATGCTGCTCTCATGCGTCTCCCCACTTTAAGTATGATAACAACACTGTGAAGAACACTTTTGGCCTGGATTTTATTTTATTTTATTTTTTTGCAATCTACTACGCAGCACTCTACCCACCCGACCTTCAGTCCCTTCAGTCTCTGGATCACCCTTTTGGGAGATTCAACATCGTAGTTGTCTTCACAAGGGGGCAATGCTCACTGCTCACCCCCCCCCCCCAATTATGTGCATGAACAGAAATTAAGGGGACCTGGCTCTTCCTCGACTCACGTGGTGGCAGCACTGCGGCATGCTCAACCAATCAGGCATGTATTTGCTCCCAGGACTTTGGATCTTGACACAGTGGAGGCACAAAGGGAACCTTGGAGGTCAAGGTCATTCTTATGGGAGAAGTAGTGAAGGGACACTGCTCCTGTGGGGTGGCCTTGGGCCCTTATGCCCTAGTGTTCAAGCAAGATCCTCTAGCCTTCTGTTGATTTGGTGGGACCCCAAGATCCTTGCAAAATGGTCTCTCTTTGCTTAAGATAGCCAGCATTGGTCTTGATTGCTCACAACTGAAAACCCTCATGAATGCAGTGGTAATTGTAAGCCTGATCCATGATTATTTTTTTCAGGTAAAGTAATCATTTATGAAAGAAGGGAAAAGAGGATTGCTTTATATAACAGAATTCTCTCATGCATTTTAGAAAATCATAGATAAGGTACACCTGAATAATTAAAAAAGTATTTACTGACTAACTTGTCAATAATCTTTTGACATTTTATTAACACAGAAAGCTGCATATTTGTCAAGAAGGCCCTTTGAGGGGTGTCTGGGTGGCTCAGGCAGTTAAGTGTCTGACTCTTGATCTCTGCTCAGGCCTTGATCTCACGGTTGTGAGTTCAAGGCCCGCATTGGGCTCCATGCTGTGGGTAAAGCCTACTTAAAAGAAAAAAAGAGGGGCGCCTGTGTGGCTTAGTCAGTTAGGCACCTGACTTCGGCTCAGGTCATGATCTCACAGTTCTTGAGTTCAAACCCCGCATTGGACTCTGTGCTGTGAGTGCAGAGCCCCTTTGATCCTCTGTCTCTCTCTCTGCCTCTCCCCTGCTAGCATCTCTCTCTCTCTCAAAAGTAAAAGTAAACATTTAAAAAAGAAAAAGAAAGCCCTTTGATACTTGTGAGGTGATAATTATATAAAAAATTAGTTGTATCTAGCCTTAAGCAAACTCAGTATGTACAAGTTTAGATCTATTATTCATATAAATAGGGAGGGAGGAGGGGCTCATTAGAGGAGTGAACCACAAAACTTAGTTTGTCACCTCCTAGCACTGTTACCTTGGGCAAGTCACTTGACCTCATGGAATAGCTTCTTGATCAGTAAAACTGGGGTAGTGACAGTCCCTACATCACAACGTTGCTGCTTAGTGTCTACATGTCAGGACACATAGACACATGTGCAAGTGCGTTATCATCTGTGAAATGTTAAACAGCGTTTATCTTATAATTGCAGGAATGCAGAGTTTCTGGCCTTTTTAGAGCTTGTTCATCATTTTACACCAGGCATGTTTACATCAAACCACCCTTAGAGTATTCAAGTCAATCCCATTTACAAAAATCAGCATACCTAATTACTTTAATTACTAAAAGCTATTCCTGGGGTGTCTGGGTGACTCAGTTGGTTAAGTGTGCAGCTCTTGATTTCGGCTCAGGTCATGATCTCACTGTTGTGAGGGTGATCCCCACCTTGGGCTCCGTGCTGGAGGTAGAGCCTGCTTACGATTCTCTCCCCACCTCTGTTCCTCCCCTGCTTGTGTGCTCTCTCTCTCTCTCAAAAAAATAAAAAATAAAAAAAATAAAAGCTATTTTCTTTCCTTTCTTCCTTCCTTTTTTCATCTTTCCATTCATATATGGTTAGTTTCTAGGACATAAAAGTGAAAACAAAGGTGATAGTTATTTATAGTTCAATTAAAACAACTTGACTCAATACTTCTTCAAAAACCTGTGGAATGAAACCTGAAAAATTTAATCAATTACTTAGCTTCCACACTGCCCTGTCATTGTGTTTTAGAATTGGTTCTCCTGATATGACATGAGTTCTTGAAGTCAGTGACCTGGGGCTATACTCTACCAGTTGCCCTATAGAAAAATAATTGGGGAATGAGAAAGAAGTCTCCCTCAAAGGGGACCAGTCCACAGAAGCAGATCACTCCCTGGAGAGAAGGGAGCATCTCCTGTTATCCCTTCATGCCATCTTGAAGGCCATGTGGAGCCAGGAAAGTCCTGGGGACACCGTTCTTGGGGTGATGAACACGGATGGCAAAGGGGGTGAGGATGCAGGTCTTGAGGTCATGGAAAGTGTAATTTTCTCGTATTTGTTTTATTGTTATCCTTGTAGTGTTACTGGCTTTCTGTTGAATTGACTTCCTTCCTGTGCATGGGATTGGCTCGATTCTCGTCATGTCCTCCTCTGTTCCTATCCTGATCTCCTAACCGGCCTTCCTGTTCCCATCTCTCCTCCCTTTCGACTCAGTTTTTACAGACTGCCACACACAGGGGATAGAGTGTCAGTACCGATTAAGCACAGCATAATGCGTCATTACTAATTACTTTGTTTACTGACTATCTCCTATCCTCCCTAAAACATCAGCAGGGACCTGGTACTGTGCATTTCTGTGTCTCTAACCACTAGTACAGTGCTTGGCATGTGACAGGGACTCAGTAACCATTTGTTGAATGAATGAATGAATGAATGAGTGAACACCCTTCTGTGGGATGACCATTCCTTTTTTCCATCATCTACGTCTTGGCCAATGGGCCTGAGTGGAAAGTCTGCTGGTGAAGTTCCGGGAAGTGTTTTCCCTGATGAGAAGAAAAACACTGCCCTGACGCTTTCAGACATAGCTGCTAACTTGACGTGTGGGGTAGCAGGAGCCACCTTGCTACAGGGAGGGGATAAGCCCCAGGAGGGCAGACAGTATACAGAAGGTCACTGAGGATTCAGACAGAAAGAGCCTGGGTCACTTGATGTCACTGCTGGGGTACTGAATTAACATTGCCTGTAGCCTCTCTGAAATTACTACCTTAGTAATGATCTTTGTGCCATTTGCAGTTAGGTTTTCTGTATTTGTAAGTAAAGTAATCCTAAATTTAAACACAATCATTAAATTAATTATCTAATTTGTTACTATCCTGAGTGTTTGTAAGACCAAGTTTATTCATCTTGCATCTTTTTCTGACTGAGACTTTGGGTCTGAGGAGTAGCCACAGTAAAAGTGTTGTTGGGGTATGAGCTTACATATGTTAGACAATTTGTTTGTTTATTTTTTTATTTTAGAGGTGGAGAGAGGAGAGGGAGACAGAGATAGAGAGAATCCCAAGCAGCCTCCACGCTCAGCACAGAGCCTGACACAGGGCTTGATCTCACAATCCTGGGATCATGACCTGAGCTGAAATCAAGAGTCAGATGCTCAACCAACTGAGCCACCCAGGTGCCCCTAATTTAATTTTTATAAGCCAAATTCAAATGGTTCTGCCACTGCACAAAGTAATATTGATACTGAGTTATAGATCTGGTAGTGTGTGGTATATATATAGAGACCTATCCAGGGAGGGGTGTTAAAGTTAATATTAGAATTCTGTGTCTCTGGGGCGCCTGGGTGGCTCAGTCGGTTAAGCAGGCGACTTCAGCTCAGGTCATGATCTCGCGGTTCGTGGGTTCGAGCCCCGCGTCGGGCTCTGTGTTGACAGCTCAGGGCCTGGAGTCTATCTTCAGGTTCTGTGTCTCCCTCTTTCTCTGACCCTCCCCTGCTCACGCTGTCACTGTCTTTCTCTCTCTCTCTCTCTCTCTCAAAAATAAATGAAAAAAAAAAAAGAATTCTGTGTCTCTGGGTTTTGCAAGTTAATTTTAAAATTAAAATTTCTGGATTCATGATATAACATTCTGACTTGCATAGTTAAAAAATACCTGCAAAACCACAAAAAAAGTCTTAAATACAGAGAACAAACTGACGGTGGATGGGGGGAGAGGGCAAGATGGGCGAAGCGCCCTTGTTGGGAGGAGCACTGGGTGTTGTATGCAAGCCAATTTGACAGTAAATTATATTCATAAAAGAAAGAATCTTCACCCCCAAATAAAATAAAATAATAAAAAATAAAAACACCTGACAAAATACTATGACAGGACAAAAACTATCCTTTTTGCTGGAAGCATGCTGGGAATTCCTGTTTCAGTTAGCTGGAGGGACGTGTGTGCATCCAGGAAGCAACAGGTCACAAAGGCCTGCCATTCATTTCCTTTTCAGTTGAACTGACCCAGGGGATGTTTTCATGCAAAAATGTGCGCTCAGTGTACATTTTCAATGCCGTGTTCTATACGTTACGTGAACAATGACCATAGTGTAAAGTTACTCACTGAAATCTAATGAGGAATCTAATTTTATGGATATCATTTGAAATTCATTTTTAAAGTATTGTTCTAGGAGTCCAGCCCTTTGCAATGATAAGAATGTCGAATACATTTCATTTCAATGAGTATAATTTAACAAGAATCACAAGTTCTTTTAGTATGAGTTTGCTAAATAACAGATATTATGTACTCTGGCAACACTAATAATTATTCTGTCTAGTTAGTATTTCTAATTATTCTTTAAAATGAAGTTTATAATCATAATGTGATCCCAGGTGAATTAAGAAAAGCAATAAAAAGATGTTGAAACTCACAAGAGCTAAAGATAGTTACCTCAGTATTTTTTATATCCCTATAAGTAGTAATTAGTAGAGCTAATAGATTTTAAAGTTTGTATTATAAAAATGAGAAAAGCAGTGATTCAATTACAGTAAGATTATTTTTCAGGACTATGATCAATGAGCAACAGGTAATAAAGAGAAAAGATAAATAACGTTTCCCAAATAGGACTATTTTCCACATTTTAGAAATGGGAGGCAATCCTGCAGTGACTCGCAAGTATATTATATATCGTGGAGGCTAATTGAATTATCGATGAAGCAATTATGCCTTGTAATGTAATCGTCCCCATTTAAGGCTGGAAACTACCAAAGTGCATGAATACACATTAAAAAACAAAAATTATTTTCTGCATTGCAAAGAGAATACATATTAATTAACAACTAGAAAATATAGAGGAACGCAAACATAAATAAAAATAAAAGTATAAGCAAACAAGTCCCATTACTCGAGATAACCATATTTTTTGGGTACATTTTGAGGTATATTCTTTAACCTTTCTATATGTCATATATGCTATACAACTTCTACAAAATGGAATCATAGTTACTTCTTGTTTTATGCCCACATTTAAAAATTTTGAAATGATTTAAAACAGAGAATTTTGGAAGTACAGAACAAAGAATTTCTCAAACCCGTCATCCAAAGTTCCTACTTGAGAACCAGTAAATGTTCTTTATCCAGAAATCTCCAGTCCAGAAATAGATGTTGCTCCTGCCATGTCTTTTTCGTCTCCATTGTGGGACAACGCCAGTCCTAACCTGACTTTTAGGACCTTGATGCATTTTAAGATTAGCGTTGCTGACCTTATTATTAGTTATGATTATGATTATTAGCTGTTTTGTCACCTGTCCCTTGATTTGGTTTCGTCTGATACTTCCTCATGATTTAGATTCAGCTTATGCGTCTTTGGCATATCTCAAAGGGCTCTTGGGCGCCTTAGCATCTTATAAGATGGCACACGATTTGTTGACTAGTGATGGTGTTGACTTTCGTTACTTGAGTAAGATGGTATTGTCCAGGTGTTTTCCACCATGAAATTCTTACTTTTCCTTTGTAATTCATAACTATGTTAGGTGGAGATGCTCTGAGAACACGTATATATCCCATTCTTTAACCAATTCTTTTATTAGTCACTTAATTAAATTTATTATTACTATGATAGTTACCAAATGGTGATTTTCTAAGTCTGTTATTTTTTCTACATTTGTTGGTTGACATTCTACTGTAAGGAAGAGCTTTTCCTTCTTTTGTGTGTTTATTCATTTATTAATATCAGAGTGGATTAATGGATTCTACTGTTTTTTTAAATTAAATTTACTTATTCATTTTTAGAGAAAGAAAAAGAACCAGTGGGGCAGAGACAGAGAGAGAGTGGGAACAGAGGATAAGAGGCGGGCTCTGCACTGACAGCAGAGAGCCTGATGTGGGGCTTGAACTCACAAACTATGAGAAATGACCTGAGCCAAAGTCCAAAGCTTAACTGACTGAGCCACGCAAGTGCCCCAGGATTTCTACTGTTTTCAATGAGGGTATAATCTATTCCTATTATGAATTATTCTGACAATTATATTATCACAAATTTAGCCAGTGGGAGCTCCTACAACCTAGTTTATATGTCCTGATATGTTCCCATTGTTCTCTGAACACTGTCTGCCTTTCTGGAACAAAAGATTCCAGGCTTCTTGCCGGCTTTCCCAGCCCTGGCCTGGAGATTAGCCATTTCTCAAATAGCACTGGTCCTTTTTAACGGAGAGGCGTATGTATACCAAGATCTCACAGTGGTGTGCTAACTGTTACCAGAGTGTTGATACTCCTTTACTAGCATGTTGATGTGCCCAGGCACCATGAGTAGACAAAATCAGGAAATACACATATAGACATATATATTTGATTTTCTGTTTATGCAAGTGGAATACCATTCCACATCAGAATCTCCAATTTCAGTATAATACTTCAGGGTTAATTCTAATATTCCCTCTTTTTATATTTGTAATTCTCTTCTCCGACAGCAAGAAGCTCTTAATCCGTTGCTTAAACCCCCTCTATGTAGCCATCTCCTAACCCTTGCTGGGTCACCCTTGAATTAAAAAACAACAACAACATCTCAATAATATATAATTATTATTTTTCTAAGACACAAATAGTAATAACTACAAGACTATTTTAAAAAGTATTTATTTATTATTTTGAGAGGGACAAAGCACAAGCAGGGCAGGGCCAGTGAGGGGGAGAGAGAGAATCCCAAGCAGGCTCTGGACTGTCAGCACAGCACCCAGTGTGGGGCTCAGTCACACATAGTGAGACCATGACCTGAGCTGAGATCAGGAGTGGGACACTTAACTGACTGAGCCACCCAGGCGCCCCTACAAGACTATTTTTAAAACCTAACTGTTACTCCACCAAACATATATGTGGATATTTAGGTTGCTTCCAAGTGATGAATGTTCTTTTATCAGAATTTCACACATTCCATTATTATTTACTATTCCTAGAAAGGAATACCAGGTGAAAGGCAAGAATATTTTTAAGACTCTTAATTTGTAGTGCCACATTCTATTCTATTTTTTAAAAAGTATTGATTTGAGAGAGAGAGCGAGCGGAGGGGAGAGAGAGAACAAGTTGGGGAGGGCCAGAGAAAGAGGGAGAGAGAGAATCCCAAGCAGGCTCCATGATGAACATGGGCTCGACCCCATGAACTGTGAGCTCATGACCTGAACTGAAATCAGGAGCCGCCCAGGGCCCCTACAGTGCCTCAAATACAACTATGTGAATTCGGATCCCCCTTGTATAGGATTTATAATCACTCTTTCATGGATTGGACTAGAACTGAACTTTGCACTGGCTAAAGCGGCAATTACACTGTAAAATGAAAAGTATAGAAGAGATATGTACTCGAGGGCAAATGGTTTTCCACTCCCCTACAAGCACAGTCATGCACTCAGCAGCTCGCTCCTGACCGGCACCCTTGTTCAAGACGGCTTGCCGAGCCCTGCGAGTGACATGAGGTTGCATTAGATGCCAATTCCTTCCTCAAGGAAGCCATTAAATTAGTGAATTAAAAATCCTTAATTTATTCATCAAAGGAAGGCCCTCTAGGACTTGTTTGGCAGGTCTTCATTAAGGATTAATTTTCATTATTTAAAAAATACTTTTAAAGGGCATTAAAAAAAAAAAGCCTATGCTTGAGACTAATTCAGAATGGCCCTTTCTTTATATCCTGTGGTACATTTTCTTACTGGAACACCATACAGCACATTTTTATTATTCAAAAGAACTGTGCTTGCAGAATACTTGTGAATAAAAATATTAAAAATCGATTTTTTTTTTTGAAATCTGGAACAGTCTAGTCACTCTAGAGAAGACGAACTTAGTATAAATACATACTTTGGCCTAGATGCAGAGACTGTCCTTTTTAAGGTAGACTCTGCTTAAAAATCCAGATGGGAGCCTTATTTAGGGCTTCTCTTTGAAAGGGGGGTGCTGAAGGATGAACTCGTGGGTGTTATTAAACAAGGCGACCGCCTCTCCCGAGACCCCGAGCACGTGAGCGACACCCTGCCCTCAAGACCGCAGAGCACAAGAAGGTCAACAAACTAACAAAGATCTACGCCCATGAAATTAACGAAAATGAGAGTTTAGTTTCTTTGTTTCATTTCCAGGCAAGCTCTGCGTCACAACGTCCGAGGAAGGCAGTCTGCTACATAACGTGGTGGCCGGGGAGCGGGGCCAAGTCTGCGTCCGCGGCAGACCCCACGGGGCGGGCTCTCCGGAGTGCGCACGCGTGACGTCAGTCCTATCGCTCCCTTCCCTTCTCTGCCTTCAGGCTAAGAGTTTCTGAAGAAGATCGGCGCTGAGAGGCTCTCGTAGGCACACTGCCTCGGACTTAGCGGTCTCACTCACTCTTGGCCCGGGATAAGACGATCCAATCCTTTGAAAAAAGCTTTCTCATTTCTCCAGTACCCAGCGCAGTGTCTCGTTTCTGCCGGGCCCCATTTACGGTTCCCAAGAAAATCCTGTGCCGACACACACACACTGCCTTTGAAGGACCCCATCCCATTCTGTTTAGCATGGGCTCTGGTACTGGCGCTGCCCTCTGACTGCCCTTCAGGAGACTCTTAGAAGACTCACTATATTTCAATGGTTGAAGGCAGATCGCCAGATTTTAAAGAGCTAGTGAGAGGGTGGCAAACTCGGTTTCACCTGAGTGCCTGACGCCCGGGGTTGAGATTCTGAGATTCATCAGGGCTCCCTCGTAAACCGGGACTGTGACTGACTGCTAATGTCTGATAGGTTTGGAGGGGGTGGCCACCCTCCTGCCACATAACGCTGCTTCCCATCCTTTTTTGCACTAAGGGTAGAGCGTCCATAATTCACTGTAACAGCCAGTGTTTCTTCAGTTCGGCCTCTTAGGCCTGCGCCACTCTGACCACAGCGGGGTAGTGCTGTGGTCCGTCCAGTTCCCCGGAGAGCTCCTTCAGATAAACTCGGCTCTTTAAAGTTCAACCTTAGTAAGTCTCCCGGATTGTACCTGAGGTCTCTTCTGCACGTGGACTCCACACAGTGGGGGCCGAGGAGCAGGGAGCAGAGGATATCTACTTTCATATGATCAGCGCCATGCATTAAGAGAGGAAAAATGTCCCATCACTGTCGATGGAATGAATATTCTATCAAAATGGCCCTCGCATTCTCCAGTATTGAGATTAACTTTACCTGCTAAACATGGTAAAATTTATTTCGGTGGCCTATGACCACCATCTATCAGCATCCGACCCCTATCTATATAAAACAATAAGCACGATCTTAAGGCACTCTTAGGGGCTGTCTAAGAGATGTATATTTGCTGACATACAACCTGACTGAAGCCAAACACCATTACCCCTGTGACTGATTGGAGGGCGGCCGTAACTGAACAGTTTTATTTCCCTCCAGCAGCTGAGCTCCCTGACCATGCGAGCTGAGCCGATACGGCATTTCAAGTCCTGTTACCAGCTCAATGGTTCTCTTGTAAAAAAAAAAAAAAAAAAAAAAAAAAAGCACCTCTTCATTTAGCCTCTCCATCTTGATCATTGCTGATGGGCTATCAATAATTTCAAGTTGGTTGAGCAGTTGGCTGAAGGTTAAATAAATTCTGCCGGCTGTTTGCATGATCATACCAGAGCGGAAGGTTTCCAATTTGAAGCAGTTTCCTTGTAAGTGCTCCTCGGAAATGTTTCTATAGTCGAAAAAGTTAAGAAACGCAGGTTTGAAGGTCCAGGTGCACTTGAAATGGAACCATCGTCAGGAGCTACAAGAACCCTGACGTGAACAAAATGGGATTTTCTCTAAATTCAGGTTTTCCTGAGAGTAATTTAGAACCCAAACAATACAAGGGATTGTTAGCTGGGGAAATTCTCAATATACGTTGACCTTATTTTGGATATTGGCATTTGTTTTCTAAAAATGATCCAAATTATATTTCAGAAATTCATCTATTAGCAATAAGTGCAGGAAGGTGTATCACGAGCTGGAGTTATATAGGTTTCCCTTGCTATATAAAAGGAGAACATGCCTATGAAACCTTCGTAAGCCAGACTGGGGTAAAGTGAAGCAGCAATTACCATTATTTTATATGGAAAAATTTAAGCATTTATATGGAAAAAAATTTAAGTATTAACCCCCAAAACAACCTCTTTTAGGTTCTTCTGAAATGTCAGGACACATCTTGCTAACAGATGCACAAAAGAAATTGAGATAAAGCACGTGGTTTTGACACAGTTGAAAATCATGGTGGCTTAACGCGGAGACGCTGCATGTAGTTCCCAAAGAGAGCGCTGGGTGGCGTCACTCTCGCTGCTTCGAGCGCACCTGGACAGTCTGGCGCAAAACAAGCGCAGAGCGTTATCTTTGCTTTTCTCCTTGTTTTGTAAAAGCAAAATCCTGTCTGGATTTCTTTCGTTAGTGAACGCAAGTCCTAATGTAGGTTTTTCAAAAACGTGAAGTGGCGTGACATGGATTTTTGAAAAGCAGGGGATACCTGTATCATATAAAGTTTTCAATTGCTAAATAGCCAACTTTTAACGTGCTTTATCCATATTCAGGGGATGGCTTTCTTTTTTAAGGCAAAATTTGTTTTTTCCCCCTTTGTACGAAAGTAATATGCACTGGTTATGGAATATGAACAAAGTACCAGTAAATAAAAAGAAAAGAGGAATCACCCATCAGTTAACTATTTTCACCATTTTATGGTATATCTTTCTAGTTTTTTCCATGTACATCTATTTATAATATTTTCTTTGGCTCGCATATGAGTTTTGCTGAATGTCTAATGTTACATCTGTAAAAAAATAAGCACGTAGATGCCCTTACGGGCACTTTTTGAGCTTCTGGAAATTATTTAAGCTGTATTCAGTGTGAATCGATGCTGTCAGAACCTTACAATGGGTTCCCCACAAAGTGCTCAGCTTCTCAAGTCTTTTCTGTGATACCGTGTTTTTCAACTGTATTTTTCTAATCTCTGATTCTGACAGTGAAAGTGTGTCCAGTTTGCCTGGGTCACAGCTAGTCAGTTTTACACAGCCTTATGCAGATTTCCAAAGAACTTGTAAAGTTACGGATTTTTCTGGCATTGCTTTACAAATAATAAAACCCTTAACCTCCTTTTGAGTCTGCTGGAAAGGCTGATTACAAACGTCTGTGAGTTCAGGCCCGTGTGCTGTCCCTGCTTCGCCCCCTTCGGTGGGCTCTGTCCCGCCCCCTCTGCTTCTCACACCGGAGGCAGCTCTGTGCACATGGGAGCGACACCGTTTGCAGTTCGCTGGCACTCCTGGCGTGGGAGAGCGCGCTGGCTGGGAGGAACCTGGGTCCTTAGGCCCTGACCCCAGTTCTTTTCGGGTTCTCATCCTTCCCTTCCATTTGCACTCCTTGCCATCACGGAAGATGAAGGTAGAGTGGTCTAGAGCAAGTGAACACTACAACAAGATATTAGCTTGGTTCCTGTCGCTCCTCTCTGACTTATAATTAAATTACCATGTTTTCCTGAGTAACAAGGGAAGATAATAATAAAGTAGAAGTGGAAATGAATTTCAGAGATTTTAAGCATTGTTACTCAAAGTGTGCTTTGCAAGCCAACAGCGTCAGCATCATTTGGGAGCTTGCAAAAAATGCAAATATCTCAGAAACTACTCAGATGTGGCACCTGGCCTTGGCCTGACTTAAGGATCCAATTTTTGATTCCGGCTCAGGTCATGATCTCGGGGTTCATGAGTTTGAGCCCTGCATCAGGCTCTTGCTGGTGCGCAGAGCCTGCTTGGGATTCTCTTTCTCTCTGCCCTTCTCCTACCTGCTCTCCTTCTCTCTCTCTCTCAAAATAAGTAAAACATAAAAAAAGGAGAAATTACTCAGAGCTACTAAATGAGAATCTGCATTTTGACAAGAGTTCCTAGTTATTTGCACGTACATTAAAGTTTAAGAAGCATCTGTCTAGAGGAATACACGTTGTTTAAAGGTTGAAGTTCAGTCATTTATAATCATACATTTGAATAACGTAATGTGACACAAGAGCTTGACGTTACTTGGATTTGTTTGAAAACAATCCCTCACTGTATGATACTAATCTTTAAACTGCAAAAAGCAGCTGCAGTCCATTCCCTTAGCTTGATCTCTGATGTTAGCTCTCTCATGAGTCGGTTTAGGCTGCACCCTGAATAGATTTAGAAAGGTACATCAGACCACTTATCAAAGTCTCTTTACCCTTAATAATACTAATAAAAAGCAACAGTAAGAAAAGTTCTAGATGGCTTAGTCTTTGCCAGGCACTGTTCTAAGTGTTTTAAGGTAACTCAATATGCAAAATCACCTGTTAGGGTAGACACTGGTACTGTCCCCATTTTACAGCTGGGAAAACTGTGACTGGGAAGGGCTGAGCAACCCGCCCTAGGTATGCAGGGAGGAAGCAGCAGCACTGGATTTCAGCCCTGACTAATTAGCTCCAAAGTGCATTCTCCTAATCACTCTGCATAGGATGACACAAAAACAACATGTCCACATTTTATGTGAAATTGAAATATGCTAGTTTGAAATAACATAACACATAAATGTAAGTTGACTCCTTATGCAGTTTTGAATCATGCAATATTTATAAATTTAAAAAAAGTCAAATAATCTCGTAATTTTGAAGCCGCTTGGTTGAGTGACTTGTAAAACTGTTCATGCTCTTGCCACAAGGTGGCGCCACTCTGACTAGGAAACAACCCAGCTATCCTTTGTCAGCTCCGGAGAAAATCAGTCTGGAATTATGCTAGGCCTTTGGGAATAACCCTCAAATACGATGTAACCCCTGTGAATTTGACTTACTTACTGTAGGCCTGGCTCACACAGTCTGAGTTAATTTCAGATGAAAAACTTTCAGCTCTGTGTAGTATCCTCATTGGTATGTGAGTTGTCACATTAGTTTCAAAGTTTACCTTTCAAAAAAGGCAGAACTAAGTCGGGGAAGAACACATTGTAATTTTGCAGCAACTGAATACTTTTTGCTTCTACTACCACATTTCAAACAGACTTTGTGAAATAAACAAATATAAGACCTGGCATATCTGGTGCCCTTTTGTGGGCAGAATACAAACTGTTTCAATTTAGACAGACGTCTAGTTCCTTGATGTTCTTGTTGTGAGAGTCACATTATTTACTTTAATAACTACCTGACTCTAAAATGTTCTTTATGTGTTTCAGAAAAAATTAAAGAAAATTCAAAATAATTTTGCACATATATATGTGTGTGTATGCATGTACACATACTATCAGACCCTGAGTGAATGTTCTTCTGCTTGAAAAGTTTACGACTATGAAGGTAGCAGTTCTATTTGCTAGAGCACGAGACTAACCGGAGGCTCATCCAAAGAAGAATTTCATCAAGAAATGGAGTCCAGGCAGTCTTTCTACTGCTATGGTGATCATGAGAACATTGGAGTCATAATTTACTGAACTAATCATCATTTTACTATAAGTTCAAGGCAAAAGTGAATTCTCCATAAGAAAACAAGTTATCCCCTATCATTTTAAAACTGTCAGTTTGTTCACGGGTCAGTCATTAATGTATGTGCCAATATACTAGAAATATAGGTCTAATAAAATAGGAGGTTATACTAAGTCATTAATTAAGACTGGCAGCTTTGGCAAACTGTCTGAATCAATTTTACAGACTTGTGTCAAAAGTGTTAATAGTAGTTGAAAGGGCTTTTCAAAGGGTAGCTCGCAAAACTAAAAAAAAAAAATCCATGACCAAAACCCATATATAAGTATAAAAACGTGTATATTTAAATTTCTTCACTAAGCCCCTGGATCTGTCTTGTTGAGACTATTTCACACAGTGTAAATGGCAGGTGAACACCCATGAAAGGGAAAAAATGAAAAATGGGGTTCCTAATTCTCCTCCATGTCCTCCAGCAGGTGCTCCCAGGTGGACAGATGACAGAATGATACAAAAAAGGCAGCCTGTTAGTAAGAGATGTGAGAGCGGTGGGGGGTTAGGTCGGTGGCAACATCCACGGAAGACTTAGCCTGAGCTGCATACAGAGCCCAGCGCACAAGATAGGTGATGTAGCAGAAACGAACACAAACACTGGAGCCAGCCTTCTTCTTGAGGTTTTATAAGTGCCTCTACCACTTATTGCTGTGTGACCTCAGGCAGGTCACCTAACCTGTCTGTGCTTCAGTTCCCTCATCTGTAAAATAGGGAGATTAATTCCTACGTCAGAGGGTTGTTACAAGGATTAAATGAGATGATGTGTGCAAAAGCACTTAGAACAGTACTTGGTACATTTATTTAAAAAAATAAATATAGGTTTACTATATATAGTCTTCTCCAATTCCCTCCAAGTTCACATACAATGAAGTCCACCTCCTGACCCGACAAGTGTGAAGTTATCTTTCCAAACTACAGGTGAGCTTTGGTCAACCTCACTGCCTCTGAGACTGCATTCAAACTGCTTGGCCGCATTCAGAGACCTTTTACAAAGCCTTCTCTCTACTCATCCAGTTCCTGAATCTTAGCTCTAGTCAGCTTCTGCATTCCAGATACACAAAATTACTTGCTCTTCCCCAAATCCGGCAAGTTCCATGTCTCCAAACTTTGCTCATGCCAGTCCTTCTACATGAAATGCTCTTTCCTCTTCGTCTCGTTGGTGAACTGTTAAGGCCCAGCTCAAATATTTCCTCCTTTAAATAGTTCTTTTTAAATATTTATTTAGCCTTGATCCCATGAATGTGAGATCATGACCGAAGCTGAAATCAAGAGTTGGACGCTTAAGTGACTGAGCCACGCAGATGCCCCATTTCCTCCTCTAAAAAGCCTTCCCGACCCTCTCTCTTTTCCTGTCCCTTCTCTCTAAGCACCACCCCCTGCCCAATGAGTTATTCTCTATCACCTCCATCCTCTCATTGAAACTGTTATGTGTCATTATATTAGATGTCACTCTAGAGCGTAAACTTCCAGAGGCCATCTGGTTCCCCAAACATCTGGTAAATATTTATTGTACAGCGGATTACTACACAGTATTGCCTTTCAATGCAATGCTTTCATCTTCAACTATTCCCATGCTGGGTTTTGATTTCCTGGAGAAACCCAGGTTTTCTAGCGAGGTCTCTTTCTGGGATCACGTGAACTTGCCCACGCTCCCACAGCCGGGCCAGCCCTTACGACTCGGTAAGTGGGAGCTTGTGCTGGATTCCAGCCTTCCACGCCCCCACTCCGCCCCCTGCCCGGAACTTGTGCAGCATCCGGGCCACTGTACTTGGGGCCCCTGTAAGCTTTTCTCATTGGAAGAGGGCTAGCTGCCTCCTAGAGACCTTATTTCTCTGCGAACGAAAAGGAATACGCACAGATGGCTGTATTTTGGATCGGAATATTCAATTTAAGCGATGTATCTAAATACAGAGCGTGAGGGCTGTCCGACACCTGTATTAATCACCATCTCTAATGCTTTCCCTTTGTCTTAGGGCAGGGCAACGCTCCGAGGCGAGTGCGTAGACGCGTAGACGTTCCTCCGTTTCCCCAGCCCCGTGTGAGGTATGGATTACACAAGCATCGCTGTGACCCGGCTGTTGTCCTGTGTGATCACTAAGCACCAGGACCACAGCGGGCTTCTCTCCGGACCGCCCACCAGCCACCATTGTGTTTCACTGTACGCCGTGCGTATTTCGGTATCAATACCACATTTTTTTCAAGTTTTAAGGGTTCTGCTAAAAGTAAATTGCTAATCGTGACTACCTTGCTGTGACTAAAATCCAGTTCTGAAGGGAGATTTCTTTTCAGTTCCATATTGTTATTTCTCTGGCTTTCATGAAACACCACTTTGGCCCAGTGGGTTCACGAGGATGTAGAAGTACCACTAAGGCTTTTGTTTTTTCTTTTGAGTCTCTAAAACATTTTGAATCTAATCAACTATCTTTAATCAGCAGAGACCCTGAGTAGAAAAATAAAAAAAAATTACGAGAAGCCATGTTTCTCGGACACAGAGCTAGAAACTAACGAAGTACTGTGTGTGGACAAAGAGTTTTGAAAACTCACAAGCAAGAACGTTTTCCTTTGAAGATAAATAAATGAGGGGTTGATATATTCTGATCATGCATAAAACGCCCCTCCCACTTTCCATTACTAGGAATGAGGTGCAGGACAATGGGCATTGTTATGAACATCAAGGAGAGAAAAGGAGAACCACAGGGGTCTAACTGTTAGCATGAACACATGATGAGGCCCACGAGGTGTTTTTCATGGAGGGGGGTGTGTGGGCCAACCTGTGTGGAAGTGTGGGAGCCAGCATTCAATGTCTCTAATTCTAATTCTAATTCTAATTCTGGAGCCTCTGCTCCAACATGAACCTTATTGGTTATATTGTGTTTATTTTGAGTTACAGGTAGGGTGTGTGCTCAAAGCATCCTGTAGCCATTTCGCCAGGGAAGTGGAAAGGAAAGGCTCCCACCCAGGTCATTTTGCCTCTCTTTACTCTAATTCATAGCTTGCCCTACAAATTCTGTTTTTTGCTATAACATAGTTTTGTTGTGGATAAATGCTTGTGAAGAGAGAGAGAAGGGGGAGAGGGAGAGAGGGAGGGAGAGAGAGAATCCTAAGGAGGCTCCGTGCTGTCAGCGCAGAGCCCGATGCCGGGCTCCATCCCATGAACCATGAATCAAGAGCTGAGCCCAAATCAAGAGTCAGATGCTTAACTGACTGAGCCACTCAGGCACCCTGATCGCTCACTATTTCTAAGGAGCTGTCATTTGTGCATTTTCTGAATAACATACGGGGTAAGAAATTAGTAAGGTTTCCTTTCTTCCAAACTTACCACCCACCCCACCCCCACCTCAATGTTAAAAAAATACTTCAGAACACGGGAGGGCAACAAAGATGAAGGTAATGATGGTTTATAATCCTGTGATCCAGTCCTTCAAAATTGTTTCCTATCTGCATATGAACGCATGTGATTTTTTCCCTACAGTGAAATACTGTATATGTTGATTTGTTATTTTCCTTTTTCATTTACTATGTTTTAGACATTTTTTCAGGCCAACAAATACACAATGATATCATCATTTTAATGGCTGCATAGTATTTGATTGTATGATTTTGCCATATTCGTTTAGCTTTTTTTTCTTTTGTCAGAAAGGAGGAGAAACTCAACAAATTGTTTAGTGCTAGAATATGCTGTGACTAAAAACATACTATCCAGGGGCGCCTGGGTGGCTCGGTCGGTTGAGCATCCGACTTTGGGTCAGGACATGATCTCGTGGTTCTGGGTTCAAACCCTATGTCAGGCTCTGTACTGACAGCTCAGAGCCTGGAGCCTGCTTCGGATTCTGTCTCCCTCTCTCTCTGTGCTCCTCCCCTGTTAGCACTCTGTATACCTCTCGTTCTCCCTCTCAAAAATGAATAGGAAACATTAAAAAAAAAATTAAAAACACTATCCAAAATCATAGATTTTTAAAAATTACAGTAAAATTATAGGTTTGTAACGAAGCTAATGTTGGGCTCGTCTGAACGCAGACAAGTCCTGAGGAATGTACAGTGTTTTACCCTGGAGTCTAGAATCTGCAAGGGGCTATTTGACTACTTTCCAGTGACCGATGTTAAAGTGAGCATTTTATATCTGAGACCAGCTCTCAGTTGATATATTGCTGGTTCCACGCCTGGATGTTTTACTTCCCTTGTTATGTTAAAAGGGAGGCAAGCATGCTGTTTGATAACATGGCATAATTAGATTGTTATACCAAATAATAGCCACATCTACATGAGCGCTTTGGCCTGGAATATAAAACAGCACTTATCGCGGGATAGGGGCCTGCTAGAAACCGTTACGTACAAACTCTTCACTTTGTAAACGAGGAAACGGGGCTCAGGGAGCTGGCTTTAAACCTGTGCTCTCTTAAGTACTAAGGGTCTTTGTTCTTTTCATTGTGAAGTTTTAAAAATAGCAGTTCTCCTTTCTAAATGAACTCTGACTGGGAGCACCAGCACATGGCACCGGTAAAAGGAGAGCTGCTGTGGCTGAAGCAGGGTGGAGGGGGGCAGGGCACTCGCCTGGCCTTCTCTCCGTCCCCACCTGCGGTCCCCTGGGTTCAAGACTAAATATCCAGGGGCGCCTGAGGGGCTCAGTCAGGTAACGGTCTGACTTTGACTCAGGTCATGATCCCACAGTTCAGGAGTTCAGGCCTCTAGGCTGACAGTTTGGAGCCTGGAGCCTGCTTCCCTCCCTCTCTGCCCCTCCCCGTCTCATACTCTGTTTCTCTCTTTCCAAAATAAATAAGCATTAAAAAATTAAAAAGGCTATATGTCCTGATACTGGCTTGGGTCTTGAACCCTACATTGGGCTCATTTCATGTGTCTCCTTTGTCCTGTCCTGTCCTATTTTATGAACTTTCCTATGTAAGAGGCATTTGATTGGGAGCTATTTTCTCCCTTGTCTGTCTAACTAGGAGGGAAGAATAATAATTTGGGGTTAAATGCATAAAAACATTTGTTTCACGTAGACTTAACGGTCAGAAAAAAGGTATTTTCCCTTGATAGTGCTTCAACTTCAGAACAGTGTTCTGCTGATGAGCATTATGTTACTGATGGTCAAATATATTCGACGAAACATTAGTTTTTGCTGTTCAGCGGCACTTGGCCACAGAACAGATCACAGTAAGCAGATCACAAAAAATTTACTATAATTTTAGGGACATTTTTATTCCAACCTTTTATTAAAGGTGAACTATTCTATTACCTAATCCAGTGGCATAAATAAGAATTATTAAAACCCATCTAGATTATTACTTTATTGATGTTCTCACCCGCACATCCTATAATATACAATGTTTATCTTGGAAAGACAATACCTTGCAGCACAAAAAGAAAATTGAAAGCCAGATCTTCTCTAAGAGAAAATCAAGATCATTATGTAAACAGCAGCCGGGGTCTCATCCAGAATATGTCACATAAATATCACACCATGAAACAAGAAATGTAAATTATTGTACAGACGCTGTAATGGAAAATTGTATTATACATTAGTGGAGTCACCCATTTATCTAATCACAATCAGTTCCCATAAAATCTCATTTAGGAAAGTTCAATGCAATTCCGAAGAGATGGCTATGGGAATTTCAATCACGGGAACCCAAGTCTGGATCGAGATCTCACGGAGGTCTGCGAATCAGCCTTTATTGCTTTCAAATACCTTCCAAATCTCTGGAATTACCTGTATCTGAATTGACCAGCCCAGCCTCGCACCTGGGGAGAAGACCTGAGGCCAGCCAGCATCCATGGCCTTATTTCTAAATCCTGGTTCAGAGGCAATGTTCAACCCACAGCGCCATCTAACTGTTTTCTGGGCTTTCTCACCCCTCTCTGGCCAGAATGTGGTCACTTAGACTCATTCATTTATTCATAGATTATCTTATTCAAGAAATACATACTGAGCGCCTTAAGTGCTTAGCTCTGTGCCACGAGGTGTGGATGCAGAGATGGAAGTGCTCTCCCAGACGCCAAGGTGCTACCACTGTAGCGGGATACTAGAAGTCATCAAATAATCACCCCAATATATGCGTCATTTCAATGGTGGATGCAGAAGAGGGAAGGCAGGGGGTGCTATGGGGATGGGCAGCATTACCCAGGAGTGGGTCCCACGCGGAAGGAACAGAATCAAGCTGAGGGAACGCTACGTGTGTAGGTTTGGAGGAAGAAGGACCTTGGAGCATCAGAAATACTGGGACGAGGCTGCTGGAGCTGGAGCCCAGAGCAGGAGGGAGGGAGGTGCGCGGCTGGGGCCCCGAGAAGGCAGGGAGGAGTCAAGGCCCGCCAAGCTCTGAGGATTTGGGTTTGTATCGTACAGGCCATCAGAGCCCACTGAGGTAATTTTTAGGTTTTGGGGGCTGGGGAGATGAGAGCAGAGAAATACACAACTTGATTTGCATTTTCAAAGGTCCCTCAGGCCACAGCTGAAGAGCAGAGGAGGGAGGCTGTTTTTGGGTTGCAGGGGAATAATGGGAGCTCACAAAGGACCAATATTGAAGGCACTGGAGAGAAGTGAGTGGATTTGAGAGCTATTTAGAAGTTTTTTTTAATGTTTATTTTTGAGAGAGACAGAAAGAGACAGAGAGAGAGAGAGACAGAGCACAAGCGGGGAAGGGTCAGAGAGAGAGGGAGACACAGAATCTGAAGCAGGCTCCAGGCTCTGAGCTGTCAGTACAGAGCCCACTGCAGGGCCTGAACTCATAACCGTGAGATTATAACCTGGGCTGAAGTTGGATGCTTAACCGACTGAGCCACCCAGGTGCCCGAAGAGATATTTAAAAGTTAAAATCAACAGGGTTGGGGATGGATTGGGTGTTGGGGTGTGAAGGAAGGTATCAGGGATATCTTCTAGGTTTTTGGCTTGAGGATTTGGATGCATGGCATTGCCAACTCCTGGGATGGGGAGCAGGGGGGAGGACTGGCAGCCTTGGCGTGCCACCCATATGCCTTCTTTGCTGTGCTTACTACCACAAACAAATGATAAGCTGTGAACCATAGCTATTCCCTATAATGATGACAAATGAAGGGGCTGAAGCTACTTCCCAGCAGTCTCTGAGAGAGCACCGTGAATTCCCTTTCCGAATTTATCAATATAAAATGCATTAATGGATATTAATATTAGGTCATGGTAAATATGAATTCAGTTGTATTTGAATCTATCACCAACTGCCAGAGTAGCCTCACTGTCATTCTCTTAGATCTTCAATGGATGAAACACAAAGGCTTTTAAAAATTTCCTGTATGCAGTGTCTTGATTATGCATTCTGGTGAGAGAGTATAGTTCTGAACCACTGTAAACAATAACCATCATAATACATTATCATTAATGGACAATCCATGGCTGAAGGCCTCTCAGCATTTTAACAGAAAACAACCAACAGAGTAACTTATAATCAAACAAGGCAATGTGCCCAAATAAATAAATCCCAGATTTGGTCCACAAATAAACTCCTATACCCAGGACTCACCATTAAAGAAATGTTATATAGGAAATTGGCAAAGATTAAAAAGGTAAGTCAAAATTATTCTTCGTACCTGGAAGCATGCTGCAGCCATGCAAGCTAAGTACTAGGACAGAGCCTGGAAATTCAGCTATTTTATTCACATTATCACTCCATGTAGCCAACACCCATCAGATGGAAGGCTGCCTAGCATCTTCACCAAGAGAAGCACCCATCTGCCAGTTCCCAGCTTACCCTGCGACAAGCATGCAGGCCTGAGAAGGAGGCTCCAGCCATCAGACGCACCTGTAGGACTGACTCATCTGAGCCCCCAGAGAGAAAACCCCTGTGGAAGCATTTCCGTTCCTACTGGTGTGGTGGGCGGCACAGCTGATCAGATTTTGGTGCAGCAGAGGCGACGGGGGATTTACCCAAGTGGGTTTTCAGGGTTAATTCCTGGCACAGAGGCAGATAGAGATGCTGCTCTCTGGTGGTGAGGGAGGCACCAGCAGCAAGGGTGAGCCCCCACCTGGCCAGCATTGGTGGGCGATTTGGGCCTTGCTGTGGGGGGCTTAGCCTCACACTGCCCCCCGCCCCCTCACCGCTGGTCTCCTCCCCAGCCCGCTCCCGAGAATACCTGTCTTACCTCCACCTAGCTTCAACCACCAGTCGCCTTTTCCTATATTTGCTTTATCGCTTTCTCCGTGTATGTATATATTTTTTGTTCTTATTTTTACTGGACCACTTGAAAGTTGTTCACTTGAAAGCTTCTGACTCTTTGTTCCTGAATACTTTCAGAGCACATTTCCAAAGTGTAAGCTCCCACAGAAGCACAATACTGTTCTCAAACCCAAGAAAATTTATAATTTCAGAGTGTCATCCGGAATACAATCTCTATTCAAATTTCTCCAGCCCAAGAATAACTTTAATAATGATTGTTTTTCCAAACAGGATCCAATCTAGGTTCAGGATTGTAATTGGTGGTTATATTTCTTCAGTCTCTTTTAGTCTAGAGTACTTCTAACTGTTAAAAAAAATTTATCCATGATGTTGAAATCAGTTGTGTCATGGACCCTCCTACGGTCCTGATTTGTTGAATAGTTTCCTCTTTGTGGTGTTTATTTTATTCCTCTCTCTTCTTGTATTGCCTATAAATCCAGAGTTAGAGTCCTGATTGGGTTCAGGTTTACATTTTTTGGCAGGTGCATTCCATCAGTAGGGCTGTGTGTCACTGGTAGAGTGTTCCACTGTCTGTGATACTCAAGTTGATGACCTGGTGAGGGTGATCGCTGCCAGATCTCCCTATTGTAAAAATATGTGTTTTCCTTTGCAAGTAATCTTGTAATTAGAAATATACTTAACCTCTTGTGAATATCTTCTTTGTCAAAAACTTTTCACCTTATGATTTTAGTATTTATTGATAATGCTTGCCTGGCAAGATTTTTTTTTCAAGACTTTATTTTTAAGTAATCTCTACTCGCAACATGGGGCCCGAACTTACAATCTTGAGATGAAGAGTTAGTTGTATGCTCTGCTGACTGAGCCAGCCAGGAACTCTTGGCAATATCTTTTTTTAAAAATCTCTTTTCTCCTTTACAAGACAAAATTAGTCTCTGTTAATTGTAACTAAGAATTCTGACTTTGTAAGCCACCTCCTATTAGGAAGAAACACCATGGAAGTGGAAGACCAGAAAGCTAGTAGGGGCTCATTAGTGGGATGTGTCACTTTGACCAGGTGCTTGGTCTTGTGTGTGGCCCTGACAAAACCAGGCCCAGTGTACCGTTCTGAATTTAGCCAGTTTTTAACTTCTCCCTGCCATGTTCCGTGACTCTTCCCATTTATGTCCTTTCCCTTTGCGTCATTTTCATATCCAGGAAGCAGTGAAGCAATGGGAAAGGGGAAGGGGAATAGTAAGGGGTGGGGCTGAGGAGCCCCCTACATCCCACAGAGGACCGGCCAGGGCAAGCCTAAGAAGTCACAGCGTCGTGGACTGTAGGGTAGGCAGCTTGTGTTGGATGTCCCCGTGTGGTTTCTCACTTCCAACTCAACCTACCTTCTCTTCTTCACTGTTCGGTCTCCTTGATGGAAATGAAGCCCTGACACATAGTGGGCACATTTAATGTTACGGAGTGGATGTTGAAACAGTATCAACAAATATAATCACCCATATTCACCTTTCCTGGCTATTCACACACACACACACAGCACCACCACCACCACGCTCAAAAGACAATGTTTTCATGAGGTGGTACGATACAGACAGCAGAAGACACCTAGTGGTCAATTCTGTTGCCTTAATTTCTAGTTAGTCAATGTCAGAGGTAGAAGCAAGTCTCCAGTTATTGGATCATTTCTCTTCATCATAACTAAGCTCCATGAAAAAAACCTTCATCCAGAAGGTGCCTGGCTTGAAGAAGTATATACCAGGCACAGCGTAGTTAGACCTTAGAATCTCCACTCAGACCACTGCCCACAGGAAGCATTTCTTACACAGTAGCCACATGCCCGCCTCCAAGCCCTGGCACCTCATAGCTGGATCAGTAAATACCAGAGCATCCAGGCCTCCTCGGGCTGGATGGAGGTGACCCCGAAAGTCCTACACCTGATTACCAATTCCCGTAGATGCCTTCAGTTTTTAGTGTAATTGATGTGTCATGGACTTCATCTTGTGATTTGTTACGGCCCCAGTGATTAACGGGGGGCTGACAGAGCCCAGTGTTTCCCTGCTGTTCTCTCTGGCAGAAATGTTTGTTCAGCAAACAAGGATGGGGGTAGGAATGAGAGCTCTGAGACTCTGCTCCCCCCTTGTCTTTTCTCCCTTCTGGGTATCACAGAATCAGCCAGGGCTGGATTAACATGACAGGGGCTTGAGGATGCAGATCCCATTACCTCTGGTTCCTATAGTTCCTGGAGGGATTACAGTGGCCTCCTCCACTTTTACAAGTAACTGGATGCTTACAAACATTTGTGAAAAGTTACTGATTGGCTCTCTTAGGATAAAGCAAAATAAAATAAAATAAAATAAAATAAAATAAAATAAAATAAAATAAAATAAAATAAAATGTAGCCTGCTGGCAAAAATGAACCAATGGTGATCAAAGAAGAGTTTTCTCTGGAGAGGAGTATTAACAGGGAAAGGCAGAAACAAACCTGGAGTGATGGGAAGATTTTAGTTCTTGGTCTGGACGGTGGTTACGTGTGTGTGTGTGTGTGTGTGTGTGTGCGCGCGCGCGCGCGTGTGCGTGTGTGTGTGTGTGTGTGTGTGTGTGTGAGAGAGAGAGAGAGAGAGAGAGAGAGAAAGCATTGAGATGTACACTTAAGATTTATGCACCTTCCTCTGCATATGCTATAATCTTATTAATTTTCTTATTAAAATATAGCCTGCTGTAATGGAAAGGACACTGTATTCAGGGCCACCTTCCTCTCACTGTTTACATCTTGGCTGTCTTCACTTACTCAGCAAGGTCTTCACCGACCATCGCCGGAGCAGCCTGCCCTCTCCCCTACACTCTATCCAATTACCTGGTTACTTTTCTTCATTGTGCTTGTCATCGTCTGGATATAGCTTATTTATTAATGTACTTATTGGCTATTTCTCACCACTAGAATATAGATCCTATGGTGGCAGTTCTTTTGACTGTCTGTTTCTTGTGTACTCCTCGGGAAATATATGTGGTTTGACTTACTGAGGTAGAGATACTTCCGGTGATATTAGGAGTCTGTTGTAGGGTGTTACCAAAATAAGGTCAGGAGATCACATGATGCTCATAGTAAAGAATCAAGACTATGGCCAAAGTCAGGTTAGAGTTCACCAGGCCAAGGTCCAACATCCAGGCCAGAAAACAAAGTCACGGTCAAAATCCGGCACGAGTGGCCATCAGGCCAGCTCCAAGGGCAACTCAGATGTGCTGGGCCACAGTGCACAGTCCAGTCTTTGAACAGCCACGAAGCGGATCAGATTAGGGGTTTGAGCCAGCTTCCTGAGGTGAGAAGACTTGTGATTTTCAACCAGGGCAGTTTTGCTTTCTAGGGGACATCTGGCAATGTCTGGAGACATTCTTAGTTGTCATAGTTAGAGGGAGAAGGACTATTGGCATGGCGGGGGGTTGGTCGAGGCCAGAGATGCTGCTAAACATCCCATACTCCACAGGGCAGCCCTACCCCTCACCCACAAGAAAGAATTATTCAGTCAAAAATTTCAATAGTGCCCTGACTGAGAAAGCCTGGAAGAGAGGACAGGGCAGAGAAATTGGGATCTCAGCTTTAAATACGTATAAATACTATGCTCTTCCACTGAAGGAGGTAAAGGCCACAGATCTTCCAGAGGGGAAGAACGTACCTATCTATAAGCATCCTATCCATATTCTGTTGTATAAAGTATTTTATTTTGTGGCTATCCCTTTCTCCACAAGCACCGGCAGACCAGACATATTTTATAGTTGGTATTCCAGAATTTAAAACCTAAAAGTCGTTAGAGTTTTCCTCACTGGAGCACCGAGCTCCCGGCAGCTGTGTCTGACAGCCCGTCATTCTTGGGCTCCAGGCCAACTTCTTTAATGAATCTCTCTAATTTAATTCATATTTCCCCACCTCTCTTTTAAGTACCACCCAGGCTCATCGAGCCTAATATTTGAACCAAACACATTTAACGGCCGTCCCTTCATTAAACATCACAAGCTGTTTAAGGCCTTGGCAGACAGGTGCCCCATTTGATAACCTAGCGCCCTGGCAAAGTCAATAGCCAGGGCCAAGTTCATCCCTCTGTTTCCCATCTTACAGCTGGGGCTGGAGCCTCGTGGGCGAGACAGGCTTTATCACTGGGGAAGCGTAAGCTTTCCAGGCCAATGGACGCGGCACTCTGGCTGTATCTCACGCCTTGACACTAGATGTCAGCGAAGGGTAATTGTTGTCTCAATTTAGAGGCCAGCTCAGGTAGCTGCTGGCACCCTTGGTTCATGTTTTATAGCAAAGGTGAAGTATGGCTCCGTTCCCACTGCACACATATATTACAATAAAAGGGGATATCGGCGCCTAGTGTTTTTAAAGGCTAGTCATAAAAGATGAATAACGAGGCAGTTTAAAGCTAAAAGACAGCTGCCAAGCTCAACGGCCATGATGGATGCCGAACACCCAGTGTGGAGAAAACCCATTCCTCCGAGACCACCATCCAAAAAATTAATTACTACAATTCAGCATCTTTAAATGTGCCACTTAATATACTGCTACCATAATTAAATTTCCAGCCCTGTGACCTTGAGACCATTTCCTGAGATAATAAATGAGATCAAGGTTTAATTGATGCGGATGCAAGTAGAAACTGTCCAAGGATGCAAAGGGCCTCCACACTGTGAGTCAAGGTTGGGGGGTGGGGCTGGGGTGGCCAAGGTAGAGCAGAGTTCTGTTGCTGTGCTGAGCCCGTCCTTCAGGGACAGGGCAGGGGAGGGGGTGTCTCTTCAACTTTCTGTGTTTGCCACCAGGACCGCACAGTGAGGTGGCACCAGCACAGGACTGGGAATCAGGAAGCTAGCGCGGGGGTCAGAGATGTGGTGCTAAATTTCTGTTTGGCCTTAGACCAGTCACTTCTTCCTGGGCACTGGAGGCTATTCTCTGTAGGAAGAAGGGCTAGACCACACACTCTCCACAATCCTTTCTAGCCTGAATGTTCTGTAACTCTCTTTGGTAAGCTGTGTGGAGAGACATGTTAGCTGCCCCTTTTCCGCTCAGCAACAGCACCCCTGCCTCGTCCACCATCCATCCTTTAGAAACTGTTCGGTAAGCCAGTGGGTTTCTCTGCCAAATACCATGAGTGCTGATGGTGGGTCAAAGGCAGTTTGCTAGTATCTCCCCCTGCAGAAGGTCACTGTCTCAGTAGCCAAGTTCCTTGGGAGAGCTAAGGGTGCCCCCTTGTCCAGCTAACTTGGGGCATACTTAGGATATACTTAAGGCATGAATCTGGCTAAGATGAAAGCAGGAGGTGATTTTAAAAAGTGGATCGCATGCAGTCAGAAAGCTGTGAGTGGAAGGGTGTGATCTCCCTCCACCTGGGCGTTGGGCCTTGAGTAGTTTCAATTAAAAATTACTGAACACCACCGAGGCACTAGGGACTGACTGTGCTATAGGCTAGTCCTTGCCCTCAGTTTGCTCATAGCATTTTAGGGAAATAGGAATAAATTCACAACAGTGTCCTAGTATAATAGTACAGATATGTATAAGATACTGCTGATCTGGGTGGGGCCTTGTTAGTTTTGTCTTTTTCTAGTCCCCCATTTCCAGTAGCCTTTCTGAATACCTGTCAGTTGGTTGATCTTTGCAGCAGTGCCCCCTCCCCAATATAAACATGGAAACTACAAGCCTTAATTCACCACAGCCTAGGAAGGGTCTGCATGCCTTTCCTCCCTCAATCAATGCCGAATAAGTCTCTCAACCTCTCTACCTACGTGTGCACACAGCGTATGTCCAAGGCAGTGGGTTTTATACCCAAGGGGACATCTGGCAATGTATGGGGGTCACAGCTGGGGTAGGGGTAGCTACTGGCATCTAGGGAGAGGTCAGGGATGCCACTAAACTCACACCACATAGCACAGCCTCCCTCCACCATCCCTGTAGTCCTGGTCTAAGGTGTCTCTCTAACTTCAGCTCAACCAGCTGAAGAATAATAAAATCAATTCCATCCCTATTGTGACTTTGGTCTTAGTATATCAAAGTAACTGGTTTCACTGATTTTTTTAAATTTGTGAATTACTTTGACATGAATTGGTGGAGGCATAGCACAAAGTGCTGCCAGTGAGTTATGGCAGATGTTGAGTGTTCCCAGGATCCTGAGCCTCACACCATGGCAATACAGAAGCAAGCAGTGATCAGGGGGGTGGAGATAAGAAATTTTTTACAGTTTATTTATTTTGAGAGAGAAAGTGAGAGAGCAGAAGGGTAGAGAGAGAGGGAGACAGAATCTCAAGCAGGCCCTGCACTGTCAGCACAGAGCCTGACTGGGGGCTTGAACTCATGAACGGTGAGATCATGATCAGAGCTGAAACTAAGGGTCGGATGCTTAATTGACTAAACCACCCAGGTGCCCCAAGCAATAATCAGAGGGGTAGGGATCATAACTGCAGATTTCTTGAAAAAGAAAATCGGCCTAAGGACTGAGCCCTGGAGCACTCCAGCCAGAGGGTCAGGAAGGTAAGGAAGAGCCATCAGAGAAACCCGAGGAGGAACGGTGGGATCTGAAGACTAGAAGGAACACCAAAAGAGAGAGGCCCCAGAGCGAAAGTGAAACACATGTTCTGATGGCGTTAAAGGTTGCTGAGAGGTCAACCAAACGGAGCCAGTGAATATTCGTATTGAGAGCATGAGATACCCTAACAAGAGCTTGTTCTGTGAGGTGGGAGGAGATGTGGTTTTGTTTCAGCAGAGGATGAAAAGAAAGCAAGCAGAGACAGAGAGTATATACTCTCTTCTGAGGACTTCTGCTATAAAGGGAAATGAAGAAATTGGCCTATAGCTAGACGGGGGTTGTGAGACCAAGAGGTGTGTGTGTTTGCAGTCAGATGGGAGATCTTACATGTTGGCATTCTGATGGAAATGCTCCATTACAGAAGAAAACATCGGTGGGGCACCTGGGTGCTCAGTTGGCTAAGGGTCCAACTTCAGCTCAGGTCAAGATCTCACAGATTGTTGCTTAAAGTGCTGCATCAGGCTCCGTGCTGACAGCTCAGCGCCTAAAGTCTGCCTCAGATTCTATGTCTCCTTATCTCTGCCCCTCCCCTGCTCACATACTGTCTCTCTCTCAAAAATAAATAATCATTAAAAATTTTTTTAAAAAAAGAAAATATCAGTGATGCAAGAGTGAAAGGGGACACTTTGCCTGAACAATATTTTTGAGTTAGTAAGAAGGGATGGGGCTTAGTGCATAAAGGAAAAGTTGGCTTAGGATAGCAGCATGGATAGTTCATCCATAGTGTGTCGGTTACCTGTTGCTGTGTAACAAATTGCCCCAAAATTTAGGGGCTTAAAAAACATAAAAACCCACATTCATTATCTCACCCAATTTCCTCTGCTTAGGCACTTAACAGCATCTAGGCTGGATGATTCTGGCTCAAGAAGTCTCATCATGAGGTTGTAGTCAAGATGTTGACCAAGGCTAGAGTTATGGGAAGGTGTGACTGAGGGCTGAAGAACCCCTTCCAAGATGACTCACTCATGTGACTGGCAAGCTCATGTTCATGTTGATAGGAAGCCTCAGTTCCTCACCAGATGGACCTCTCCATAAGGCTCTTTAGGTAGATTCATAACATGGCAGTGATCCAAGAAAGAACAGGGTAGAAGCCTCAATGATTTTACAGTCTAGTTTGGAGATTATACACCCTCAGTGTCTCCACATTCTGTTCATTAGAAATGAGTCATTAAGTCCTAGCCAAGGGGAAAAAATTTAGTCTCTACTTTTTGAAAATTCTTTGAATGTCAAAGAATTTGTGAATATATTTTTAAACCACTACATATAGTAACAGGAAGGAAGTCAGCGGATGTGGGCACAGATGTGGTGAGGGGGGAATTAGTAGATGTTCTTTTCTAAGCACTTCTATGTTTTTATTGAAATGGTAAGTGAGAAATGAGCTTGGAGGAGGCCTGGGGAGAAGGTCTTAGAAGGTAGAGGAGAGACAGAATACAGGATATAGGAAACAACTGATGAGATCAGGAAAGTGAATGGACTGCTAGGACTTCTAGGTAAACTAAGCATCCCTCTGGGGGCATGATCATGAATTTGAAGGGCAGCGAATCAGCATTTTGGGTGTCTTTCCCCAACTCAACGAGGGAAATCTGAGGACATAACGTGAGGAAAGAACCCCCAACTTCCATGAAGTAAACCATGTTTCCCCCCTGACTTTTTATTTAAATGTTACCGCACAATTGTTCAAGGACCTTGTTTGTATTAATAAACAACATATTTGTTTGTTTTCTTCTCTCTATAATTTATTTCATTCTTTCATGTGTTCCAAAATTAACCACATGTAGGGTTTTTCCTCCCTGTTCCTTTAGCATGAGCAAATGTCCACAGATATAGGTGTGAATCAGAGTCTTGCTGTGCGCAGAGCTGGTGAGGCCCCACAGAGTGTACTGTTTTCAGGGCAGACTCAGCATTTTAAGAGAGTTTACGTTTATATTTGATAAACTGGGAAGTCTTGAGAAGAAAGCCAGCATGGCAAAGTGCCATCTTGTCATGGGGAAATGACAGAAGGAGCTGGAATGTCTTAGAAGATACCTTGTCACTGTCTTCAAACACCTGAGAGACGGTGTGGGATTGCTGCTTCTGGCTGTCTTCAGTTTCTCAAGGATGTGACCGTCAGGAGGGGTCCTCAGGGGTGATTGTCCTAGAACAGCGTGCTCGTCACAGGATGTGGACAGGTGTTGTGTCTGACATATATCAAGAGCTGCTTTTCTAAGAGGATAAGGCCAGTCCACCCAGCTGGGTAGAAGTCAGTTCCCTCCTTAACGGGACAGATCGTGGGAACTTATGCATGGGGTAGGTTGGGGCCATGAAGGATTAAGCCCAATCTCAGGGCGTGCTGCCGGCTACCCCAGACTGAAGTTGAAGGACATGGAAACAAAGGCTCTCAGCTTCCTGTTTAAAAGCTGCCTTCACTAGGGACCTCACGCAGGGGTGCTATGTGGCAAAGGAAGTGTCTGCTTACACTGCTGATGGCCACACTGGAACTGGTGGGAGGAGTCCCAGCAGGACAGATTTCTGCTCCTGTGAGGAAAACACCCCAGTAGGTGGAAATACTTAAAACATGAGAAGGACTCCCTACAAGCGGTGAGCTCACTCCCCCTTTCAGGAAGCATCTGCCAGGCCCCCTTGGAAAGAAAGCCTGCACCAGGAGGGAGGTCGGATGGGCTGACTTCACGTCCAAGGCCTCCTCCACCTCTCCAGTGCTGTGATCTGGTCACCTGGGGTCTGCTCATTGAACAAATATTTACTGAGCTCCTTCGGCGTGACGCTCGGTGTGTTGAACACCTCTTGTACTTCACTTCAGGGGTTCTCAGGCTCACCCCCGTGCGGCCTCAGCCGTGGGGCCCAGGTGTCTGCAGCCCGCCACGGGGTGCTTGCTGTTCATAACATCCTTTGGAGACGTTCATCTCGGTTGAAATTTTAATTACAAACCAGCATTGCCATTGAGAGTTCATCATCAGACACCCTGGGTCACAGGGAAGCAAACCAACTTGTTGAAGCCTGTTTTTATTTGGTATGGAATATGACTTAAGAAATTGAGAATGTTTTCTAGAATCCTTTCAGCTCAGAGTCTGATGTGAACTTTGTAAGTTGTCTTAAATTCTTTATACACTTTTTTTGAGGGGCATTTTTCAATATGTTGTTATGTGATACAAAATCGTTGGTTTGGAAGTTTTTCTATGGCATGAAATGGACATTATTAAGTTTCTCATAAAATATGACTCTGTAATTTGATTTTTTTAAATTTTTTATGTTCTTTATTTATTTTTGAGAGACAGAGAGAGACAGTGGGAATAGGGGAGGGTCAGAGAGAGAGGGAGATACAGAATCCGAAGCAGCCTCCAGGCTCTGAGCTAGCTGTCAGCACAGAGCCCGATGCGGGGCTCGAACCCACGAACCGTGAGATCATGACCTGAGCCAAAGCCGGACGCTTAACCGACTGAGCCACCCAGGTGCCCCTGTAATTTGATTTTTTGATGTGAAAGATATTCACACAATTTAAGCTTCCCCCTCTTGCCCACAGCTCAGTCTCCTCATGAACGACCAGTTACTAGTTTCTTATTTATTCTTCCAATATTTATGCCTATTCAGGCCACCATACATGCCCATATTTTCCTTCCTGCTTTAACATTATCTTTACGTGATAGCATACTAGGTATGTCTTACTGCATCTTGCTCTTTTTTTCTCTTAATATATCTTTGAGATCTTTTCATTCCAATATGTAAATAAATTTATCATTTTTATAGTTGTATAGAATTCCATTGTATGTATGCTGCAATAAACAATTTTATACAAGTGTCACATTTATGCGGGCAAATATACCTGTAGAATAAATCTTCTGAAAGAGGAAATGTTGTGTCAGAAGTCATGTGTATTTGTAGTTTTGATACAGATTGATACCTTGCCCTCCATTGGCCTTGGAGCACCATCCACAATGTATCAGAGTGACTGTGTAGGCACTAAAATAATTTTTTAACTTTTTAAATATTAATAAATGACTTTGGATGTTTTTTAATGAGGGCTAAGCAAATGAGATCAACCTTTATCTACTTGAAACATATTTTCAAGAAAGAGAAATTGGAATCAATATTACTCCAAAATAGAAGCCTAAAGAGGGGCACCTGGGTGGCTCAGTAGGTTAAGAATCTTACTACGCTCAGGTCAGTGTGTGTGTCGGGCTCTGTGCTGACAGCTCAGAGTTAGAGCCTGCTTCAGATTCTGTGTCTCCTCCTCTCTGTCCGTCTCCTGCTCGTGTTCTGTCTCTCTCTGTCTTTCAAAAATAAACTTTTATTTTAATTTAAAAAAGTCTACAGAGAATATTTTATGGCACGAGCCCTGAGGTTAAATTTCTATTCCTATCACTAGTGGGTTCAGAGGTTTTATTTCCAAAGACTGAATGCTCAAGTTTCTGATCTCTTTTCTCTTCCTTTGTGGATCAGTTAATTGAGTTTCTCAGCTCCCCTGACCGCCAGGAAGGGGGGGGTCTCTCTGGTGCACATCACGATGGGTTGTGATGATATCACATGCAATGAGCTCTGTCTTTCTCTCTCTCCTTGAACTTATTTCTTTCTCCTGGGCATACTCCTATCCATGACCAGCCCCTTTTTCAATTCTTTCTCACTGATTTTTCTTCTCATAGTTAGTAGACTCTTGAAACTGCCTTAACCTACATTCCGTATCGCTCTAAAGGAGTCTAACCTTTGCTTACATCACTTAGCTCATGTTGAATTTTGCAAGTCAATCTAGCAGTTCTTAATTGAGATTTTAGTATAGCTGACTCTTGAACAACATGGGTTTGAACTGTGTGGGTCCACTTACATGTGGATTTTTTTTAATAAATACAGTATAGTACTGCAGATGGATTTTCTCGTACAATTTTCTTAACATTTTTTAGCTTAATTTGCCATAAAATTCAGTAGACAATACATATAACAAACAAAATAAGTGCTAATTAACTATGTTATCATTAAGGCTTCTGGTCGACAGTACGCTATTAATAGTTGAATTTGGGGGAAGTCAAAAGCTATATATATTTTCAACTGTGCAGGGGGTCTGTGCCCCTCACCCCACATTGTTCAAGGTTACCTGTATATCTCAATGACTGTGTTTACGTGTGGCCATTCTTTCCCCATCCTGGAGTCACACACATCCATGTTCAGAAGGGGGCTCACTCTTTCCAAGGCGGGATGGACTTGTAGTGGTTGATACCCAAGCAAAGGGGCCCCACAGAGCTAACTGAGGTGACTGGCCTTTTGGCCTGTAGAATTTACTAGTGGCGGCTGCTACTTTAATGGAACAGTGGTCATTGGCCAGGCACTTCACATTCATTAGCTCATTTAATGCTGATCATAAACTCGTCAAGATGCTCCTGTTACTAATCCTATTTTACAGATAAGGAATCAGAAGCTTAGAAAGTTGGAGTTATTTACCCAAGGCCACAGCTCACAAGAGCCCAAAGTCAACATCCAGTCCCACCCCACGACTGGACACTCAACGGGTGACTTTGGACAAATTTCCTACCCCCTCACTTCTGTATATCCTTTGTCCCTTCCACATTTAGTTAAAAAAATCCTCATAATTTCTCTTTCTTCCTTTGTTTTCAAATAACTATCATGGTGTTCTCTGTAGTAAGAAAGACCAAGGAACAAGCAATCAGTACTTGCCTTGACTGATGCTCAACTTCCTCTTTTGCATCCTCACCTCTGCATTTCACAGGCTCAGCTGCAAAATCACTTCCAATGTGGGGAGAATATTTACTGCAACCTGAAGGGAAAGGGAAGCAATGGGTAAATCACACCTTTTAGCCACGTGATCATGGATTCAACAAATGTCTAGTAATCTCTAGCCCCATGCCAGATAGATGATTGCATGAGTCCTTACTTAAAGTAATTTTTAAAAACCTCTTGAAGTTGGGGGGAGAAAGTCACATAAGCGACTATGACAGAAGGCACAATGAAAACAAATATTTATATCTCACAAAGCTCTTTGTTACCCTATATTGTATCTCTTATGCACAGAATTCTATATCCTTTTATTTTTATTTTTTTTAATTTGCAAATTGTATTTTTTTGTAACTTTATTTTTTTTAGAATATAACACTATTTTTTAACATATGCAATTATTTTCCATCATTTATAATACAGTAGTTACAATGACACTTTAAATGGATAAGCAAAGTAAAAAATCAGAACCCCAACTTCTATTTCATGTAATTAGACTTATACAGAAATTAGAAGGTTAAGTAACAACTAGTTAATCACCTAATTTCACAGCTATCTGAAGTGGCAATCATTGTATAGCAGCTTATCTATGATACATTCAAGATACATGATACAATTTGTTATTTGCCCATAAGCTAAAACAGCCTGCTTAATACCTTTCCTTAAATTACACCTCTATACTACAATATACTTGAGGTCCATGCAAAAAAGTAGCTATCTTTTATATAGGAAATGGATGATTAAGTCAACAATAGCCAAAACATGGAAAAAGCCTAAATGCCCATCACCTGATGAGTGGAT